>NC_067139.1:12140687-12740687 GCF_903995435.1 Acomys russatus
CGCACACACACACACACACACACATTTCTGGGTTCTTTAGCATTCCCATTTCTTAAGGATGTATGACATGTAACATTTATATGAAGTTGTATATTTTTCTCTTGTTTGTACTGTAAGAATCTTGACCATAAAGGCAGAATAGACAAGGGAAGAAGCCTTTCTTTCTCTAAAGTTTTATTCATCAACGACAAGCAAGAACTTTTGTATTGCTGTGCTCGTTATCTTTCTTAATAAGTAAAGATATTCCGTAAGTTTGTGCTTATTCTAATTTCATGTCTTTTTCTTTTATTTTTTCTGTGCTTTATATTTTGTTAAATGAACTGTTTCATATATGTACAAGTAAGAAGCTTACAATTTCTTTATAAAAATTTTCTGGCTATAATCATCATTTCATGCTATATTTTAAAAACTTTCTTTTATCTAAAACATCAGTTTGATTGTATCATTTGATTTCTCTTCATAAAATCAACATGAAATCAGCACAATCACACTTCTCTCCATTTTTTATCACAGATATACTTGCTAGCCTTCTAAAAGCACAATGGGCATTCTTTTAATCACATCCGGCCATAGGCATGATTCTGACATCTTCCCTCCCTGAGAAGTTTTGCTCATGACTTTGAAACTTTATTTATCTACTGCCATTTAAAAGATATATGTATGTATTTTAGTGGCTTGGAGTAATAGAACTTGTTATCAGGGAATGATTCATTTCTATATTTGCATTTCTCCTATTTAATCCCAAACGATGAGGAGCTTAGTTAAACAATTGTCACTTTAGCTGGTGTTTGAATATGAAATTACATATTACACCAGGAAGATATGTTTCAGCGAGTAGATAAACAAACTGGTGAGGCTATAGCCATCAAGGAGATCCCACTATTGTTACTTTCCTTCTTAAACTAGTGAAATTTCTATCTTTATTCTAAATATTCATCCTCATACCCACTGAGGAGTGTACCTCTCACCTTTCAATAAAGAAACAGTTTTTGCATCAAATGAAGAATATTACAGAAAGTGGCAACTGACAAACTTGTCAAATGCAAAGAAAAACTGACTGTGGGACACTTCAGCACTTCCCCTACAATACAACACCTACACCCAAGGCTCAGGGAACATTGTGAAAGAAAGAGCAGGAAGATTGTGAGAGCCAAATGACCAGGCTCTGTTGTGGTAGATTACATTGAATATGATAGATAATAGATTAGATAGACCATATATAGGTAGATAGATGATAGATAGATAGATAGATAGATAGATAGATAGATAGATTATCTTGAAATAGATTGATATTTAGATGACAGATCATACATATAGATATAGATATATACCTATATAATACATAAATAAATAATAGAGAATAACTGATAGGCAAGTAGACCGATTGATGATTGTGCAGGTACTTTTCAGATCTCCTTCCATTGGATTATAAATAGATACCTACACATGTGTAATATTGAAGATTAAAGAGTTTATTCACAAAGAAAATTAGCAGCCTTCTCACTTTTTTTAGCATACAACTAGGAATTTCATACTCTTATCTGAAAAAAACAAAAAACAAAAACTCTTAAAGTACCACAAACCTCCAAAAATGATTCTTAAGTCTCTGGGCCTATTGTCATTGACTCTGACACGGTTATTCTATTATGAACTAAACTTTGTGCAAAAATAGAGGTTGTTCAGAAGATGCCCACAAAGAGTTTAAAGGAGAAGCTAATAGGGAAGTCATGTGACAAAACAAGGAAAGCACAGGAATAAGAAGAGGAGAAAAACCACACAAAGCACAGGGGATATTTTGAAATAATCCTACTGGGTTGTTGTTGTTAATTTGGTTTTGTTGTGGTTTTGTGTGATTTTTTTTTTGCTTCGCTTTGTTTTCTGAAAATCAAATGTCCTCAAGAATGCCAACGGATTAAGGATTTAGATGTTGAGATCACCCTGTGTTAGGTGAAGGTAAGCACTGAATGTGGACACGTAGAAAAAAAGCTGTAGACAGTCATGAAGTTAACCTAAGCAGTAGGTTGTAATGACTTACTATATTTGACTGCCTGGTATGAGTTCCATGCAAGAAAACAGTACTGGCCCTTTTCCAAGAATTTATATTATCTGCTATATTGTGATGAAAATAATGATAATTTTATTTGACTATTTAGACAGTTTTGAAAGACAGTTGCTTAACAATTTAAAATTCATAAACAATATATTCTAAAAATTATCAAGTTTACTTTGTTGTTAAGTAGTTCATTACTAATATAAATTAAAATTCTGTTAGATACATTTATGAAGTGTATTATGAGACTATCATCCAGATCTTCCATTCTATTGTATAATTGACTTTTACAAGTGGTGTGATACTTTATAAGTATGTGTTACATCACAAGCTGAAGACAAAACACAAAATTATTGCAAACTGTAAAAGAGGTAAGTAAAACATGAATGAAATGCAAGGTCTAAGCCAATCTGATGTCTTTGACAGGAATTGTCAACCCAGTGTTACCATGAACAATCAAAATTCAAAAAGCAAGCATATGAACTTTGAAAAATGAAAGTATACATAAGTGCCTTGTTCTTTATTGCTCTTATTTATTGGCACAGTTTAACAAAGAGGAATATCTGCCAAATATAGTAAGTGGAAAATAAAAGCCTATAAAGTACTCACAAAATGAGATGATAATAAATTTTTACATAAAATATGATGTTTAGTGATGTAGACTTTTCAAGACTCCATTCACAGGAAATGTGAGGCTGAGAAGCAGCAGAGAGCACACTCCAAGCTCTACAGCCAAAAATGCCATTTTGTAGCCCAGTAAATAAATGGACACAATTTATTCTTTCTCTCTCTCTGGCCTCCAATAAAGTTACAACACTTTTACATTTCCAGATTATGTTGTCACTGTCCATTTTATGACAGAGTTCCTTATGCTTATGTTTCTGGAAAAGGAGGCATGTGTTGCACAGAATTGTATATTTTTACATCTTTGAAATTTCAGACTGTTTTGTCTAAGCAGACATGTGGGCAATCAGCCTCCATGTAGGAAAGACTCCCAAACCTGAAACCTACACTTAGATCTATCTGCAAGGCACAGCACTTCAATCTTCTGGCTTGAAACTTGCCATTGATTATGTCACAGCAAATAGGAAGAAAGCTAAGGACTTTACCAAGAAAGCAGCTCTAGATGGTAATCTTTAGAAAGATGTCTAAATTCCCATAGGAGAACAGATGTGGATGATCACTAAGGCACAAATATGTGCAAGTGAAATTTATAGAGCCAGCAAAAACAGGCTAGAGAGATGGCTCAGGAATAAACAGCACCATGTACTGTATTTGCAAAGGACCCAAGTTCAATTCCTGATCTGGAGGCTTACATGTAACTCTAGCTCCAGGACATGCAACACCTTCTGGAATCTGCAGGTATTTGTACTGAAATACACACCTATACCTGTGTGCATCCATGTGCATGTGTGCACACACACACGGAGTAGCAAAATATTTTTAAAATGTCTTTAAATGAGAGAAAAGGCAAGAACCCAAAAAAGCATGATTTTAAAAAATATACCTGTTAGTCCATATTCAGTGACAGTAAAGCCAAAACTAAAGGTCACAAGCTGCTTTGGTTGAATGACCCTCCAAATTAAAGAAAGTCATGAGCAAATTATTATTATTCACCATAATAATATTGTTTAGGAAATCTCTAAAGGGTGAATGGGACTTTTGAGTGCATTAAAAATGCATTTTTGTCATATTGCCCTAGTGTGGTTTGAGTGTCAAAAGAGGCAGGCAGATCAAGAGTTCATAACAGTTTATTTAACTATATCCTCCCAGGGAGTGGAGATAAGTTCTTAGAATTTGTGAATGATTACAGTGTATATTTGTATCTATGTGAACGTGTATGTGCACACTACGCATTAATACGCTTTGTCCTAAAAATTACTGTGCTCCTTCCTCAAAGAATGGGTGATATCTGGTTCTTCTTAGATATCAATCAGTATACATGATGTATTGCAGCTGCAATTTTCTCATCTTCACATATCTTCTCAGAATTCTTAAAGCCACAATTCTGCCCATATATAGCCTCATTTTAAAAGAATATCAACTATCTTTGCATTTATTCTCTCTAAGTCTTTGGTTACTAATATGTGCATTAAGGATGAAAATACAACTTTATACACTAAAATCAAGATATAAATAGATGAAAGTAAGTGTTACAACCAAAAAATGCCCATCAAATATGTTACTTTTAAAAAGACAAAACAGTATGTGAGAAAACAAAAACCATTTGAAGAGATTTAGAGTGTGAGAGGGAACAGAAAATTCTACATTTTCAAGCTTAAGTCCACATTCTTTGGTGAATATATTTTGAAGCTTTTAATTCACACAATAATCTTGAATGAAAAAAATATAATCATGAATGTTGGAAGCTATTTCCTAAGATAAAAGTCATGATAAATACCGCAGATTCTGCAAAGAAATAAGGGTAAATTTTAAAGAAATTACCTTCTATAAGTTTTATAGATTCTCTAGCTCAAATTAGACTTAAGATCTCACCTTCAGCATATCCCTCATTTCCTTTTGCTGTAATTAATCAAAATCCTTCATTTCTGGCCAATATGTCTTCCTGAATATGAATAAGAAATAAAATACAGTTTGATGTTTAAAATTATGGGGGCAATCTTAATGACAGAAATAGATGACTGGGAGGGGAAGAGGATGTCTGATTATATATATTCATGAAGATGTCAAGGGTTTATAAAGCCAATATCTGCAGATGAGGAAGTTGTGGTTTTCCCAGGCCTTCTTTGGTGAAGGGTGTTCCCAGACATCATCACCACCATGAACAGCCAGGGTTCATCACAGAAAGGTATGTGCTGCATCTGAATGAATAATTGGCTCTCTTGGTATTCCTAATAAGGCATGGGGGTTGTTTAATGTGAAATTTTTCCATAATGCAGGTTTCACCATGAGGGAAGGGTGGGAAATAACCAAGTTTAGAGGGGATTGCTTTTCTCCAGACATGGCATGACCAGAACCTACTCGGACCCAAGAGAGCTGTGGTGATGTACAAAACAACTTGGTTATTGATTCATAGGATAAGGCAAAGAAAGTAGAGAGATATTTAGGTATAGAGCAAAGATGATTGGGAGAATCATTGGACACTTACCTTGCACAGTTTCAAGTTACCACTCATCCTGAGGCTCCTTTCTCAGAGATGCAGCTATCTTTGAGTTAAAACAGGCTTTAGAAGAATCTCCTGTTCATTGATTTAGAAATTATTTATACCTAAGTATAAGACACTATCATATCAGTCAGTCTATATGGGGGCAGATATCATTCTTCCAGAGATAATTTGTGTTGTCATAATGGAAGTAAGGAAGTTGAGAGGAGAGTGCTACTGGTAGGCAATGGGCAGAAATCATGTGCTCTGAAACATCCTCTACTGCGAAGTCAGCTTGAGAACAAGAAGCAATCCAACTCACAAAGTTGGTCTTGCTGAGCTTGAGAACGTGGACTGACAGAAAACCTTAGGTCAACGTGTGACAACTCCAGAAGGAAGCAAGAAACACTTGTTTGTTGCCAAGTCTCTATAAACTGGTCAGCTGAAATAAATCTGACAAAACCTTCAACGATGCATGCATAATGTTCATAAGGATAGGAGGCATCTGGTTTACACTGCTCTGACAATTTGTTTGAAACCAAATGACGTTTCAGTAGAAGGGGAAAGTAGAGAGGCTGGTACTAACTAATTACCTTTACCATCTTGGTAACATTTGAAAAAACATAAAAGCATTATTAGTAGCACCAGGAAATTTGTTTTGTGACATGCATAAGAAATCTCCTTTTTAATTTTATCTCACATTAACCTGAAAATCCCTTAGATGATAATTGTTCAGATAAATGTACTCAGAATTAGAGAATCTCTACCTGTAAGAGCTACACTACCATTATCTACAAAGCATATTTCTGTCACAAATGTAGATAAGCTATCACATGCCCCAAAACATATACACAAACATACACATAAATATATTTGCATATTTTGTATTACATAAATATATTTGAAGAATGTTTTTGAAAAATTAGAAGTATTTCTACAAGAATTATATCCTAATAACATTTTAAATTTTCAGCTAATAGACTATTTGGTTAATATTGTATAGTAAATTTGTCATTAACAATGAGTTAAAAGCTAAAAATTCTTAGAGAATGTGACTACTTAAGACCAGAAGCTTCCACCATATAAAATTGCCTTAAGAGAATGACTTAATACCCTAACTCAGATTAATTTATGCTTAAAATGTTTGCAAAGTGCACAGGCACTTCTGTGATGACAAAATGACAAAAGCCACTCTCCTCAGACTACATAGCTGTGAAAATGTTGCTTCATGGGTAAGCATCAGTGTGGAAGACTATGTCTCCTCATACACCACAGACGCAAGCAGATGTGTAAAAGTGCTTGAGACAGATAAGGTTTCCCTTCAGATGAACAGATCATCCCACACTGGATTCTGTGTTTACTTAGCAGGGACACTCCTACTGGTGATGATGTCAAGCCTGCTGTTCTGCCAAAATGTACACCCCCTGCCTATATGTCATAGTGGGTATTGCGAGATGTCCCTCTGGGAGCTGTTTGACCGCGTTACAATGCTCTCCCACTACATCCACAGCCTGTCAACAGAAATGTTCATTGAATTTGTAAGTACCTCGCTCATTTCTGGCGTCTTTTCAGAAGGACTTCTTTGCAACAACTGTGCTTGCACACCTCAAATAATGACCTAAACCTCAAACACCACATCTTCATGACTTTTAAAAGGAAGTCATCTTACAAAAATCAGAACAAGGAGAATAGGACAATCATAAGGTCTTAAAGATTTGAAAAGGTGAAATGCCTTTCAATATTTTGTAGTTTGTGTTTTTAAGTGTAAGCTGGACGTGTAAAGGCCTTGGATGGAGCTGGGGAAGACTTCACAATCCCACTTGTGTGGTTTTGTGTCCCGGGATCCAGGGACAGTTTTTACATAGTGTTATGCAAATGTCTAGTGAAAAGGAACAGCATGGAAGCAGTCAGCTCTGTGGATGGGCTGAAACCACACGTGAAAGAGGTGGCAGGAAAATAATCACTGCTCAGACAGCCCCAAATGTTAAGAGCCATTTGCTAAATCCTTCAGAATATGCGGAAGTTAAAGTAAGATGTCTGATTCAAGAGCAGAGAAAGGTCCTCTCACGCTGATGCAGGCCTTTCGGAGGACCTGTGTTATTTCTCTAGTCAGCCTACAAGGCCAAATCCCTGAGAGTTTCAGTACATTAGTGTTTATCCACAAAGTGTCCCATTCTTCTCAGTAAATATGAATATATCCTGTTTCCTTTACTTAGTAGCATTTCTTTTGATTATTGATTGATCATAATTCACTTTTAAAATATTCCTAGAAATTCTTGAGATATTTTAGAATTTTTACCAAGTTTTAGCTTGTAATAATACTTTATACAATAAACAAATAAAATGAAGAAAAGTATTGAAATGACTAAATATTAATTATAACTTATAATTTAAATAACTTTCTATTTTAGTTGTTCATTACTTAACATTTTTCAAAGTTGTATGTCTGGCATTTTATAGCTTAATTCATAATAATCCTCATAATTATATTCAGTATTCATGAAGAACTTAGCACTGTACAAATATATAAACTTGGAAGTACTTAAATGAAAAGCTTTTTAAAATAATGCCTACTTAAAGGATTCATATCAATTGAAAGCTATTGGAAACAATAAATAAATAAACATAAAAGTATGTGGTATGGCACTTGCCTTCATTATGAGAAATGACACTTAAGGAGATTTTTTTTTATATTTTAGTTATTTTCAGTGCTTATTTCCCAAATGGATATATATTAAATTAAATATCCATCAAATGCATTAATATTCTGGTCATAGTTTTCTTAAATTCTCTTATTTTGCTAATGTGTTTTGTATTTTTTTATTTATAAATAAACAATAAAATACGGTTTATATCTAGGATAAACTGTATTCGCATGACCATGAGTTTATTGCCACGGCCATCAGTGACTGCCCTACTTCTTCCCTGGCTACCCCTGAAGACAAGGAACAAGCTCAGCAGATCCCTGTGAGTCCTCACCCCAGTCTGTTTCTGACATAATTGAGGCAGTAGGATGGCTTCGATGTACTCCCTGTTATTAGAGCCCTCAGGTAGTTATAGTAGTCCTCCAAGCGAACAAGAAAGAAAGAAAAAGAGGAAGAGTGATTTGCCAAAACCAATACACATTGTAATGTGGGTATAATGAAATACTTAGTGTAATTCAGCCATGAACTGTTCATGAAAATGACATTACATATGTCATTCTGTAGGAGACTTTGAACTAAGTTTCATGACAACGGATACGTTGACATTCATACATGTGTAAGAATTGCAAACTCGGTTACATTTGCTCTGCTTTTGAAAACCCCTCCACTGGCGGTCTCCATCACCACCACTGAACCTTCACGTCTGTCTTAGCTTTCAAGTTTTCCTGCTCCTCCCTATTCGCCTACATCTGCATTCTCCACAGATCTGGGCATTCTTCTGTATCTTAATGGAAAGTCTCCTCACTAAGCAGTACCTGAAAAATGCTTCATTGGGCTTCTCACATATGTTTCCAAGGTCTTGTGTGATAATTATCAATTTAATGTTATATGAGATCTAATTACTAATTTTTATAAACCGTACCATAGCCAGTCTCAACATGACTGAAACCAAAAAACTTTATACAAGATCATTATGTTAGGGAAAGGTCAAAGATAAAACTTATCTCAAAAATATTCTGACCACGTCCCCTGGATAGGGAGGCCTAGCGGCACTCAGAGGAAGGATAGCAAGTTACCAAGAAGAGACTTGATATTCTAAGAGCATATATAGGGGGAGGAGGTCTCCCTCAATCACAGACATAGGGGAGGGGAGAAGGGGGGAAGTGGGAGGGAGGGAAGAATGGGAGGAAACAGGGGAAGGGCTAACAATCGAGATGTAATATGAATAAATTAATAAAGAAATAAAAAAAATAAATCCTCACCGTAATACACACACACACACACACACACAAAATATTTGGTCCACTTCATTGACAGTAGTGACATTTATGTTTAATCAATCACTTAATATATCTAGATCTTTATATATTTATATACTGTTTATTTATATATTACATATTTATATAAATATTGTTTATATGAGAAACATATAATTTTATATGTACTCAAAAATACATTATGCTCTTCATGTAATAAGTCACATCTAAGTTCTACATTTCTGCTAGTCTCATTAACATTATAGATATAATAAAACAACAACTGAGGTAACAGGCTGAGAACAGAAAGAACATATTTGGTGAAAACTACTCTATTGTCAGACACTCCACCTAGCACACTATTGACACTGCTGCAATCCATCCTCATAAAAAATTCCTTGTGGCAAAGTATTATTTCAATTTTTGTGATGAGGAGCATGGGCTTTAGGTAGTGATACTGACCTTGCATTAGTTTCAATGCTAGCAGACAAGGAGGGCTGGCATCTTCTAACTCAAGATCTCACTGTTACTTATGTGCAATCAAGCTCCCAGGAACCTATGTTGCCATTGACACTTGTCTCCTATACTTTTCTCTCATGTCCTTTCATATACTTTTCCATTCTAATACCCCTTGAATTGTTTTCTATTCTTTTTTTTTTTTTTTTTTTTTTTTTTTTTTTTTGAGACAGAGTATGTCTGTGTAGCCTTGATTATCCCGGGCTCACTTTGCGGACCAGGCTGGCCTTGAACTCACAGAAATCCACCTGCCTTTGTCTCCCAAGTGCTGGGATTAAAGACATGTGGCACCATGCCCAGCTCTACTCATCACATTAATTTCCACTTGAGAACCAATGATTTGCTGGACTGCAATTGGCATGTTTCTCTGTGAAGCTTAGAGTGTGCTCTCTGCTGCTTCTTATCAGCCTCTCATTTCCTGTGAATGGGGGTCTTGAAAGGTCTACATCACAAAAAATCATATTCAATGTGAAAATGCATAGTCATCCCATTTTTGGTAAAAATTCAGAAGGAAAACAAAACAAAAAGAACTTGCTATCTTAGTATAAACAATAGTCACTGAAAGGCTAAGAAGATGTAAGTCAGATAAGATTTTCCATGTTAAGTATGAGGATCTGAATTTAATGCTCAAAACCTACGTTAAAGAACTAAGCAGAAATGTAGCCAGATATGGTAGTACATGTTTATTATTCTAGCACCCAGAAAGCAGAAGCAGGTGGATCACTGTTCTACAAACAAACTTAGCTACAAGGCTGAGAAGCGATAAGGATCTCTGTTCGAGATCAGAAAAACAAAACAAAACAACAGCAGCAAAAAGACAACCAACAAACCAACAAAGAAGACCATAGGTGTGCGTGCTCATAATCTCAGCACAGAAAAGGTGAACAAAATCTAGCCAGTCAGCATAGGCTACTGGGAAAATTCTAGCCTAAGAAGATACCATGTTATATAATACAAGGTGAATTGCTTCTGAGCAATGGCACCCAAGGCTGTTTTTTAGGTTCCAAAAGCAAGTGAATGCGTACCTGCACACACTCACACGTACACACTGACTACCACAATATACAAAAAAAAAAAAAAAAAACCCATAAATACAGAAAGAAAAGTAGTCATTTAAATAAAACTTTTTTTTTAAACTTTTGCTAAGTATATATCAACAGTTGTTTTACTTTTCTATAATATTTGTGGTCTAAAACCATATTAATAACACCCTTAGTTATGAAAATGAATATTTTGTTCAACTTGTGTGAGCATAAGCCGCATGTAACTAACTCTTGTATTTCTCTTCCTTTAATTGTTTTTCAACATAATTGCTTAGCCCGAAGTTCTTCTGAACCTGGTCCTCAGTTTGGTACACTACTGGAATGACCCTCTGTATCAACTAGTGACTGAAGTAGGTAGTATCCATGAAGCCCCTGACGCTATCATATCAAGAGCCAAAGAGATTGAAATACAAAACAAGCGTCTTCTAGAGGGAATTGAGAAGATACTTGGCCAGGTAAGCAGTTCCCTGAAACCTCATTACATTTTTATTCACGTAAAGGCTTAACACTTCCATGAAAAACAAATCTTGAGATGCCATTCTTTGCAGAAACAAAGTTTTGTTTAGGCATTCTATACTCATTGTAGACTTCAAGTAAAGAAAGCACAAAATTTTCATTCCAGTAGATTCTAATGTCTTTGAATTTTGGAATTGAATTGAATTGTGGTTTTTGACAAGTGTGACTGACCTTCCTTATGCTTTTTACAAATCTACAAATGGTTTGCTGTTTCCTCGGTACTGAACATTAAATATTAATTAATTAAGAGAAGACTACAATACTAACAAGATAAAGATTTCTTGAAGAAATTATGTGTTTATGTATGTATGTATGTATGTATGTATGTATGTATGTATGTATTAAAATTCTAGTTAGATACTTGAACCCAAGCATATTAGAGAATTAAAGTGTGAAGGGAGCAAAAAGAAAATAAAAATCAGATTAGAAATCCTCCTTCTGATATTGGCCCTCATCTATAGGAACATGAAAAGATGAGGGTGGATGCATAAGTATTCTTCCAGAAGGTCTCAAATGTGACACATTTTCTTTACAATGTCCCTTGTTTTATCATACATAAGTTCAACTTTCATATTATTCATTTGATATACCCAAATCATTTACCATGTTTAGATTTAATTAATATTTTGAATTTCTCCATTCAGATAAGTATCATTGCTAGTGAGATGAATAGCTAAGCAACTTTTTGAAAATCAAGTAAATAAAATATTTGATGAAAAAAGTAGGAATATAGATATAGAAATTTATTTTTCCTAGCTGTTTGGTGTACATATGAACACATGTAATATTTTTTTATAATTTTCATGAACGAATACACATCTGATCAACCACAAACCCAGTAATATTAGACACTTGGATTTCAAAGTATGGTCTTCATTTCTGTGAGAATACATTCTGACTTAGTGAATATTTTATAGGAAGTTTTCAAGTATAATTCTCTTCATTGTTAAAGTTTCAGATATATGCTATTCAGTTTAAACAGTAAGACAAGTGATTCACTATTCAAAGAAATGAAGTACAAAGTTTCTTTGGTACGGATAAACATCTTAAGTAGGAAAGAAAACACATGCTCTTCCACTACACCGTTTACACCGACAAGAAAAACTTCAACTCAGATCACTTGCATAATACAAAACATATCTGCATACCCTGGTTCAAACCTTTAGATGTCTGACAGGCTTATTGAACTTGCCTATATATACTCAATATCCTTGAGTTTGGCTAAAACTTCATATTGTTCTTTCCCAAATTATGAATTCCACAATTAGAATGAATAAGGATAAAAATGACAATATATGATTTGGAATTATCTGTTTTCTAATTAGGCCTATCCTGAAGCCAAAGGAAATGAGATCTACTCCGTTTGGTCCCAACTTCCATCCCTGCAAGGAGTTGATAAAGAATCCAGAGACAAGGCCATTTATAACAAGATTCGCTGTCTGCGCAGGGATTCCCACAAGATTGACAATTTCCTTAAGTTCCTGAGGTGCCGAGTTGTCTATAACAACACCTGCTGAGGCCACATTCACACATATGTGCACTTCTGAGATGGTCTTTAAATGTCTATTGCTTCAAAGCGTCTACTTGCCTTACAGCTTGGGTGCTTGGGTGCCATGGGTGTCTTCTTAAAGAATAAAAACTAACTTTTTAAAAATATCAAGTCTGAAAAAGCAATCTGTGAATGTTTCCTTTGTTGTTTAATACAAATCTTTCACTGACTCATAGTGCTATCAAAATCTGCCATGGATATCACGAGTTACCTGAGTCTTATAAATAATGAACAAAGAAGAGAAAGTGGTTTGGAATCACAGAAAGTTATTAAGAGCCATGATTATTGGATTGAAGAAAGAAGCCACTATTAACAAGTCTATCTAGTCTATCAGATTATTTCTATGAGACAACTTTCTAGTATAGGATTGGATCGATCAAATGCTACGGAACTGAATTGCCTTTAGACAGTACACAAGCAGTCTGAAAGGGGTAGCATTTCAAGATATCTCCAAAAATTGACTTTAGCAATCCTCCTTGTGACTTTAAAGGCTTTGTACTAATTATTTTACTCAATATGTCAGGGAGAAGAAGCTGAGGTTCTGTCAGAATGAGAGCAGATTACAGAAAATGTAAGTAGAATAATATTTTCCATCAATACTGAGCTAACCAACTAGCTCTCAGGAGGAAAGAGCTGGTACATGATTGAGGATGAATCATACTGTAGAAGACATTCTTAAATTTTTTCTTATTATTCATATAGATTCTAAAGCAAAAGATAATTTTCACTCTTTTGAAATTTGTCCCTGGGTGAATATTTCCATGACATATTTCTCCCCTCCACTTTGCTTATTAATGGAAAAATGTATCTGGAAAAGCAACACATCTTACACGTGCACCTTTTGTGCCAAGGTACCCATTAGACATCAGAGAAGACATGCCTGGCTTTCATAAATTAATTAAATAAATATCAGTGCATAGGGCCAGTTTCTTACCTAGGAGATTTTTGGAAAAGGACACACAGGATGCCCCTAACCTACACATGCTTCTAGAACTTTTGCTGACTTCATAGCAGAATTAAATGCTTAGACCATATTACTGAAGCAATAAAGAATGCTTTGCTGCAAACACACAAGCAAACAAATAAAGCTTATAATAATGTAGAAGTTCCCAACCCTGAATATGTCTTCTATGCTATCATAAGTCACTACATAGACTATTTTAGGATAATTGTGAACAATTGTTATAATGCAGGAACATGATAAGACCATCAGCAAGTCTGGCAAATTTTGCCTTCTAATGAAACAGTGGCACAACAATTACAACTGCAAGGAACAACTGTCTCATTTCATTTAAGGATCACTCCATGGGGAAAAATTCAGATGTCATATCCAAAGACAGTAAGAATAAGAAAACAAGCACAAAGCAAATAAACAAAGCCAATGCTTGAGGAGGCCACGGTCTCAATCAGTAAGACTATGATCAGATTTTGTCACAAAAGGATGTGATGTTCCTGTCAAAGTGCCTTCTAAACATTTGTGCTGGGATTATTGATTACTGGAACTGTTATCTAGTGTGTTGGGAGAAATATTTTATGGTGTTTATGGTTGAGGAAAGAGATTTGTGTTTGGTTAAAATGTGTAGGATGACTGACTGTTGCTGAGATGGGGTGGTTCAGTGCTCATTAAAAGCATCAAAAGTATTTATCATTACCTGACGCACTCAAGAAGCATTAAAGAAAACATGACAGATGTAAGATGTTGAACTAAGGCAAATGAGGAAATGAGGAACCTTGGTAGAGACACAGTGTTGAAAATTTACAGAATGACTTGAAGCCTGAAGTTCACATGGGGGGAAAACAAGGCAACACATGGAGATAGGAGTGTGTTAGATATAAATAGGATGCCAATACTCCCTTAGTGGAGAGTGTCACTGATCTGATTGATCCGATCTGTCCCCCAGCTCTACTTGGCTTTTAATGTATTTGTTTGTATTTATAGGATGTGGGAAGCTGAATGAAAGCAACGGTGAGGTGAAGCAGCTTTTCTGATTTGGAGACCACACTGTGGTATTAGTTCTAAGTGATGCATCTGACTTTGCCTCAACCGCACTCCTGTAAGTCGCCTCCTGTCACGTTCTGCTAAGCTTCATCAATGTGCTATTACAACAAGGTTTGATTGGAAAGTATATTTATGTGGTCAGACTGGTACTGTCTCTTTGATCATGCCTTTCCTGTAGACAAGGCAACAGAGAAAAGAGGAAAGAACTTTTAGAATGTAATCATTCAATCAACTTTGAGATAGGTGGTTTTTATTTTGCACTGTCTTTATTTTACAGAATAGTAAAAGGGGACAGTGTTACTAGTGCTTAAGGGATATCTTGTATCAAACATTTTCCATTGAAAGGTTTTCTTCCAGAATGCTACAACTCAAATGACCAATTTGCAAAGATGAGAAATTATTCTTTATGGAGAATACAAGATGTAATGATCTAATTATCTCAGCTACAGAAAGTGGAAGTTGTAATTATGTTTGGTCACCTGGCATTAGATATATATTTGCTCACTTAATATAGAAACCTGGATTAACATTCATTTCTAAAGCTTAATATTGACTGTGATAGCAGGTTAGTGCTTTTATTAATTTGGAATATGTCAACTGACATGAAAAAAAGAAAAGCATGCATGAGCTAACAAATAATCTTAACATTTAGGGGATATATTCAAGAAAATGAATTAGTTACAGTCATCAACTTTATTTACAGAAATGGAAAATGAGCTTAAAATCACAAGACTTTCAGACATGTGCAGACAGTGTCTTGAAGATACTTTTTGGTATCATGTGGGATTATTTATTACTCTCTGGGATGCTTTGGTATGCAATGGACATTCCTGACTGAATATATATTGATAAACCTGTGAAAAAATCCGGATACAGTAGCTTTACAGTATGGATCTGCACCCTGGGACCTGCACAAACTGATATACAAGCCAATGACAATGCAAACAGAAAACCTAGATCCTCTATTTAGGTGTAGCTGATGAACAGCTCCCTCTCCCCTTCTGCATGGAGAGGAGAGCAGAAACTGCCTCTGACAGGAACTCTGGTGCCAGTAATTTGATCACTTCCCCTTGGCAGGGGATGTAGGCTTTCCTGATGAGACTGGATGAGGCTGAGGTCAGACACTGGGGAAGGAGGGAACTTCCCCCCTCCCCCCCCCGCCAAGTCAGAAGTCTGAAAAGGGGAATAGGGCAGAAGAGGGAGAAAGGGTGGGAAAAGGAAGATAAACGCGAGGGGATAACAACTGAGATGTAATCTGAATAAACCATAGTAAATAAAAATTATAATAAAAATATTATAGCATACTACTTAACTGACCACTCGTCATTTCTCTTCCATCTTCTCCACTTTCTTTGTCTCACTTCAGTGTCTTTATTATGTGTGCCACCTTCCCTGACTCTTCCGCCTTCTCTTATGTCATAAGTGAAAATCACCTATATCAGTGGCTCTTCCATATAATGCATCTTTTTTCTCAGAGTGACTGATCTCTGTTTGATGAGGCCTTGATGTGCCCACGGCTCTAATGTACAAGTGTTATGACCTCTTCCCTCTTATGCTCTATGTCAGTCAGAGTTTGATTTACCATACAATTTATATGTGTAAACATGGCATACATATAATGATTCTTCAATCATGCTTTAACACTAAGAAAAACAATTTATACAAAAGGTAGTATCATTAATAGAGTGTGATGATAATAAAAAATGAAGAAGAGGAGGACGAGGTATTACGACAGAGATACATGCTTAGACACTTGAAAAACTGATCTGTTGGCACTGATGTTTAACTTTTTGTAAAATTCTCCAACACAATGAGTTAGTAGGAAAATGATGGACTGAGGTGCCACAGGGCTTTCTGGAAGACTCTGTCCTAGGCTTTAATCACCTAAGGAAATACATTTTAATCATCATTGCATATTGCTCTTGAGAACACTTTTCCCCATCATCATTAGCCTGTTCTTTTCTTTCACATTCTTTGTTTTACATACATATAATATGAATATATATAATGTAAATATAATATAATAAAGGTTGATTAGACTCTTCTTCAGTTTTCATTTTCATAACTTGTAAAGTATTGCACAGATATCACATCGACCATCTGAAATTAGCAATATCTTCATGTATGAATCTAGCATTGAGCACCCAGACAGATGAAATTTTTTTAAATCTTCACTTATGCTGGGTATGGTAATAATTCTGTGCCATTGTCCTTCCATGCATGTTTGTTCTTCTAGAGGCAAGAGACTGAAGGCACAAAGGTGTAGAAGAATGTTATTTGAAAGCTGTTTCTGTCGATGTGTCATTGCTTTAATTCTCTACTGTAATATAAAAGAGGCCAATTTGATTCCTTAGTGTGGAAATTTGAGGACCACTTGCTCCTGACAGAGTTACAGTGTGGGCATCTATGTTATCTGAATCAGGTCCTGAGGAAATCTACTGAATTCTATTGAGTCTTACCTTTTTGTGCAGAGGGTTAGTAATTAAAACACAAGCCATCCAACCAACCAACAAAAACCCTGCTCTAACCAGTAGGATAGATGGTGTAACGTAGAGTGTATAATTAATTTGATCTCTCAATAGAAAAAATGTTCGTCCCTAACTAGTTTTACTTAAAAAACTATAGTAAAGTGCTTTAATCGATTCTCATCCACTGGTCATGTGTATGTTCCTACGCCAGTACCATTATAGTTTTATTACTATAGCTCTGTAGTATATAACTTCAAATCTGGTAATGTAATACTTTAAGCAGTTTTGTTTGTTAGTTTAATTAGTCAATATCTTGTGAATATCTTTGGTCTTTGTATTCCCATACCAAATTTAAGATTGCTTTTTCAGTATCTAAGAAGAATTATGTTGGGATTAAGGTCCAGATTACATTTATTTCTCAGATTTGGCTTGAATATGATTTATAACAAAATTAATTATAACAACAATATTGTTATAATTGTAGCATATCCTATGAATACATTACTTACTTGAGACAAGAACATGTAATAGTAAAGCTAATACTGACTGGGAGTTAATATTCACTTAATTACTATTGACTAGTTTTCATATTATTGAAACCCTATAGGCATGTTACCACAGGAGAAAAGTAATTATATATCTTTTCAAGATTTTGTGCTGTGAGCTACAGAAATAACCAGGTTGCCAAGATATGCCTACTGGTCTAATAGGCATGGGAGTAACCATTCACTTTTTTTTTCTGGATTTTAGGTCCAGTATAGAATTCAGACAGAGTATAGCATTTGCAAGCCCTCTGTCATCCGAGAATAAAAAGCAGTAACTTTAGTCCCCAACATACATATTTTTGGAGAGACTTCACAAGCTGAGCTATCCTTAGTAAATCATCCTCTCTAGGCATAATCAGTAGATTATCATATCATTTTAGTGCTTGCTTCTACCATGCAAAGTAATGGTAGAAAATGTCTATCACTCTCAGATGGTTGTCAAAAGAGAAACTACTCTTGGGTTGAAGAGAAGGGACACATGGTACACATTCCACTGGTTAATGTCTGTGAATAGAATTACATTTCTGATCGGTTCTGGATGTGTAAATACAGGTCATAGAGAAGATCTGGAGACACTACATATTGATGACCATACTGGTGAAATCATGTTCATGCTTCACTGCTGGAGTTGGACTGTTGGATGTGAAAAGCATGTTATCTCTGTGTGTCCTTTGAGCTGCCCTTTTTTTTTTCTTTTTTTTTTTTTTTTGTAATCAGCACTTACAGGGAGAAGAGTATCCACATAAACTAGAAAGTATGTCACAGATGGCAGAGCTCTGTTAGAGAGAACAGAATCCATACATGGTGCCTGCTCTACTAAAGATTTGAAGCATTGATGCATCGCTTCACGTTGAGGACACCAGTGTGCCCAAAATAGAACCCTCTTATTCTAAGAGCAACTTAGTCAGTGAAACTTTTTTGTTATCAAATTTAATATATCACAGTTTTTCACTTGTACTTCTGAATTCCGAGAAAGTAACATTGATATTCAGAATTGACTGAAACATCAAAAATATATAAATTCAGCCTTAATTGCTGTGTAACCTTCAAACTGCAGGATGAAAGAAGAGTGTCACATACCCTTCAAGTGAGATGAAATTATGACAGAACCACAGACATTTTAGCATGTGGACTCTTCCTAAGGTGACCTTAAGGATGACTAGAGTTTGGAATGTTAAATTAGTGGTACTTAGGGGTAGTTCAATAGTACTTTTCTTTTTTTTTTTTTTATCATTTAACTTTTTATTGAAAATAGGTTTTTTTTCCCTCACATAATATATTTTGATTACAGTCCCTCCATCCAGAATCATCTCTTTTCCAACTTTCATTGGAAAACAAATAGTGCTTCTAAGGGAATAATAAAATAAAATATAATGAGATAAAATCAAACTAGCATATTAAAGCAATATATATTAAACATTTTTAAACGTGGATATTTTTCAAAAGCCTGTATTATGAGACAAGAAACCTCCAAAGATGCAGTTGAGTTTGTTTTCTGATGGTCATCCACTGCTGTATATTCAGCCTTTGTTTTCTTCTTTTTTTTTTTTTTTAATTTTCTTTTTTTTTTTATTAATTTATTCTTGTTACATCTCAATGTTTATCCCATCCCTTGTATCCTCCCATTCCTCCCCCCCCCCCATTTTCCCATTATTCCCCTCCCCTATGACTGTTCCTGAGGGTGATCACCTCACCCTATATATTCTCATAGGGTATCAAGTCTCTTCTTGGCTACCTGCTGTCCTTCCTCTGAGTGCCACCAGGTCTCCCACTCCAGGGGACATGGTCAAATGTGAGGCACCATAGTACGTGAGAAAGTCATATCACACTCTCCACTCAACTGTGGAGAATATTCTGACCATTGGCTAGATCTGTGAAGGGGTTTAAAGTTTACCGCCTGTATTGTCCTTGGCTGGTGCCTTAGTTTGAGCGGAACCCCTGGGCCCAAATCTGCCTATCATAATGTTCTACATACAAGTAGTTCAATAGTACTTTTCTTGTATTGTTTGTTACTAGATTAAAAGTTGTTCACATCAAAGTTTTCTTTTATAAACTACCTCAGATAGCTTTCTTTTTGATACAATGGATCCTAATGTGAGTTTTCTACCTTCATAGACTGTGACCTAAAATAAGCTGTATGCTGTCTTATGTTCATGTCAAACTTCAAAAGTTTACATGCACATAACAATAGCCTAGGCCAATATTATATTAAATGCAAACAAGAGACTTTCTTACATTTCACATTGAATCTGGTTAAAAATCTTTTATTTTATAAGAAAAATCCCATTGTTGCTAGGCATGCAATGGGAACAACACATAAAAAAGACAAAAAAAAAAAAAGCATGGAAACTCTAGTCCGACAAAGACCATATCAGCAGGACATCGCAGGGATGTGCACTCAGCAGTCATTATTAAAGACGACTCGGCACCTCAAGACCTTGAGAAAACTGTCAACCTTATTCATATCCCTTTTCAGGCAGCGTAAAATGTTATAAAAGGCAAAAAGGCGAGTGTCTTCATCAGATGACTTCAAGTCTTTCAGTCCAGACCAGGTAGGGGAGCCATTTACAGCAAATCCAGGCTTAATCTTCATCTAAACATCAAACAGACAGCTATCACTGACATGATTACCAGCAGGACTTCATTAACACTTTTTTTTTATCAATGCAAGTATGTAAGTTTGCATTTGCACATGGATTATATGTATATGTACTTATTTGGACATGATGTTGGATATCAGAGGACAACGTTAGGTAATGTTAGTTCCAGTGACTTCTCCCTTGATTTTTGAAAAGGCTGCATTTACTTCTACATGGAACTCATGGCAGTTCTCTTGTCTGCCTGCTCTCTGCTAAAGTTACAAAGAGATGTTACCACATCATTTTTTTTTTTTTTTTTTTTTTTTTGACACAAATTCTGAAACCAGAGTTTGGTTACTCACCCAAGAAAGGGAGTCACTTATATATATGGGTCATCTCGCCAGGTCCAGTGCAAATTGCTTCTCATTTCTGTACATGTGTGTGTCGGTGGTGGTGGTGGGTAGTGTGTGTGTGTGTGTGTGTATGTGTGTGTGTTTTCACATAATTGTATTTATATATACTATTCAATGAGCACAATTTGGATGGCAGCAGTAATTTGGCATATATTTCCACAAGTGACTTCTATCGTAATTTCTGAGGCAGTTGCTCACAGTTTTACCTGGAACTAAACACAAATCCCCTTAAGCTGACTCCTTAGTCTGTGTATTACAAAGAGAAAATACCACACCCATTCTTTTGACATAAATTCTGGAGTGGTCTCAGCTCCTCACATTTGCCCCAAAGGCGGTTACACGCATGAGACATCTCCTTAGAAATTTATAATTAACCTTGAAAAAATAGAGTACTATAATTTTTTAGTGAAAAACTCTTATGCTTACTCTAAAGGCCGTAGGCACCAAAACATAACTTGGAGAGTGGCATAAATATTTCTGATATGCCACTGATCTCAGATGAGATATATCTAGACACATAGACAAGCAGGGTGCAATTTGGATGTACATTAATGAAGGACAGAAAAAGGCTACATTAATTCGTTGACGTTGGAGAGGCTCACATGCTCTCAGTCCTTCCCCTGAGGTGTCCTTCGTGCCACATTAGTTCTGGTAGAGCATCCTGATCCTTTTCTACTTTTCAATAATTATATTCTCATATCTTATGTACTTCATTTAATCCTTCTACACGAGAAGCACATTTCACTTAATCTATTAAGGTGCAGACAATGATTGCCATAAAATATTCATAATTAGGTAAGCGTGCTTACTCCATGCAGGAAAGCTCCAGTCCAAATTTCTATGAGGCATGGCTATTTCCTGTGGAGATCACTGTTCTGTGGATTTTCATTAAGTAGCCTTGGGTTTGGGTATCTCAAAATTCTTTATGTATCACACAATTCATCCATTGCGTGCATAGGATCAACAAAGACATGTGTAGAAACAGCTCACCCTGCCGAGTATGGTCTTTAGTCCCACCAGAAGGTCAGCATTTCTTTCCTTCAAATCATTGGCTGTTTTCAGCATAGTTGCAGAAGCTCCAGGAAGAGTAGCCACTTCAGACGCCAGGTATTTCAGTGGTCTTATCCAGGCACGTGTAATATTGGCAATTGATACCAGAAGGTCTTCAGTCTAAGAAAATATGATTGGACATTGCCTTAAACTACATGACGTAGAGCTGTGCACTTAGACACCTGGGGCTGTCTCATAGAGGATGCAAACTACAGTATAGTTTTCTTATTAATAATATATGTTAATAATTTCTTGCTATATAAACATTACCTACATATACTTTTTCCCCTTCTTAAATCCAGTTTGCTAAAAAAAGTAATTAGGTCTGAATGATGATCTTTTGTATTTTTCTACTTTTTAACACTTGTCCTTGTTAAACCTGATCTGTTTGATTGCTTGCCCTGTCTATGAGAAAACAACTGTTAAAAGGCTCAGTAGGTGTACAAACACAGGACTCTCATAACATAGGTGACAACACTGTCAATAGAGAATAATTCAAATAATTACTACAGTAACAAGTCAAATTTGTTTCTCATATTTTTACTTGCGAATTTCTGATTACAGTAGAATACTAAAACTGGTGAACTTCAGAAAACATGGTTGTCAAAATTCTACTTTTCCTGCATCTGCATGATTCACATCCTTTGGCTCTATAGGTGGTGTTTATCTGTTGACTTGCAGGAAAAAAATCAGTAAGAGCATAACTGTTATTCCAGGTATCAGTAGAAATAATAATGGAATTTGAGCTATTAAGTATTAGCATAAAAACATATTCATGCAAATTAAATTTTTACTAGAGTTTTAGTATGAAGTCTGTGAGAAACCTTATAGGCTATGAAAATAAAGAATAAGACGAAATCCAAATAGGACTTCTTGAAACAGAAAAACTTCTGTAAAGCCAAGGACACTGTCAATTGAATGAAATGAGAGTCTACAGATTGGGAAAGGATCTTCACCAATCCTACATCTAACAAAGGGCTAAGATCCAAGTATACAAAGAATTCAAAACATTAAACACCAACAAATAAAATAATACAATTAAAAATGGGGCAGAGAACTAAATGTAGAATTCTGAACAGAGGAAGCTCAAATTACCAATGAGCACTGAAAGGAATGCTCAATGTTCTTACTTATCAGGGAAATGAAAATCAAAATGACTCTGAGGTTCCATCTTACATCTGTCTGAACGGATACGTTCAAACACTCAAGTGACATCACATGCTGGTGAGGCTGTTGAGAAAGGGGAACACACCTCCATTGTGGGTGACAGTGCAGGCATGTACATCCACTTTGGAAATCAATCTGACACTTTCTCAGAAAATTGGGACTAGCTCTACCTCACTTCATACCCAGCCATACTGCTCCTGGGCTGATATCCAAAAAACTGCCTTACCACCACTACACTTGTTCAACTATATTCATAGCAGCTTTATTTATACTAGCCAGAAACTGGAAAGAACTTAGATTTCCCTCATCCAAAGAATAAATAAAGAAATTGTGGTGCATTTACACAATGGAATACTACTCAGCTATTAAAAACAAAGAAACAATGAGCATTTCGGGCAAACGGATGGTACTAGAAAAGATCATCCTGACTGAGGTAATCTAGATGCATAAAGACACACATGGTATATATTCAGTTATAAGCAGCTTTTAACCATATAGTACAGGATAAACATACTTCAAAGTACAGACACAAAGAAGATAAGTAACAAGGAGGAACCAAGGGAAGATGCTTAAATCTCACTCAAGAAATGGAAGTAGAATTGACAGAAGTAATAGTTAAAGAAAGGGAACAGGATAGGAGAGAAAACACCAAGAGATGTGAGAGTGGAGACCAGAACTGGGGAGAATGGGGGTGGGAGTACAGAAGGCCTGTAGAGAAAGACAGACGTGGGCCAGGGCATGTTTGTGAGAAGCTGGACAACTAAATTAAGGTACGCTCTCCGGTGGATCTAAGAGGGACCCTAGCAGAGACTTCTAGTAGCAGGGACTGAAGAGACTAAAAAGAACACCCTCTAACTAGACAAATCTCCTAGTGTAGGGAAGCGAACACCAACCCACACACAAAAGCTTTTACTCATAATTCTCACTGACTATAAGGTGTGTAGGGATAAAGATAAAGAGGATATAGCAGAGCCTGGGGAAAGGTCTAACAAATGCCTGGCCTAGCCCAATACCCACCACATGGGAGAGAGCCAACCTCTGACATTATGAACAATACTGTGCTATGATTTCAGACACAAGTCAAGCATAGTTTTCTACCCAGCATGCCTTGAAAGAAATGTTGAGACTCATAGCCAAACATTGGGCAATGTGTAGGGAGCCTTATAGAATAGTGGGGTGAAAGAAGGAAAGAACTTGGATCTGAGGGAAGCCTCACAAAAAGTCCAACAGAGCCATCTAACCAGTGCCCAGAGTGTCCTGTTTAGGCTGAAGCACCAACCAAGGCCTTGCAAGGACTGGACCCAGGCCTCCTACAGATGCAGCTGATCACTAGTGCAGGCTTCATAAGGGTTAATTAGTAAGGAAGGCAGTGGCTCTCTCTGTCAGGGACTCACTTGCTTGCCTTTTATTTACTCCCCACTGGTGGTTCTGGCTTGCCAGGTGATAGGGGAAGAAAACATGTTCAGTCCTGATTCATCTTGATGAGCTGGGGTGGGTAGGAAGGTGGGGGCTCCCTTTTTCTGAGCAATGGGGAGGGGTGATGGGAGAGAGGAGGTAGGGTCAGGTTGGAACAATGGAGGGATGGGTCTAGGACCAGGATGTAAAGTCAATTAAGAAATAAATAAACAAACAAAAACATAAAATTTTAAAAAGACAGAAACTCAATCAGAATTTCAAAGAATGATTACATTACTGAATGGAATGGACAACCCAATTGTGATAGCTAACATGATGCTAGGAGAACTGGACAATAATAATTAAGACTAATTACATGACATGCATGCAATTTGGGGTAAATTCTTACTCAGCATACAAGGGACAGTGTCTGCATACAGTTTGCAGCCTCACTTGATTGTCTTCTCAAAAGTGATGATATCAGAGATTGTTTGTCATCATTAAATGTTTCAATGCCAACAGTGTGCTATTTGTATTGTCTAGAAAAGTAAATGTATACTAATGTTTTTTTCCATTTTTCTTGATTATAGTCATACTTTATTTATGTGACTATCTGTATTTAAGTTACTCATCTTAATAATACAAACATGACTAGAGAAGAGATTATGTGTGTGAAATGGATGTACATTTTGACTATATGTAAATCAAATTCTGTTGCTTATGACAGGTATCAGAATGAAGAGATAATAACATTAGATATACATTAATCCTTTTCAGAGTTATGAAGTTCTCATCAAAATGGAAGTCATGCTGATTAACTTGATATAGTCTATAGAGGAGCCACTTGTTAAGCTGAGTTTCAGTTAAGATGTAGGGGAAGGAAGACCAGTCAGGGGGAACTGAACTAATAATGAGGGAACAGGAGAAGGTCCCACAGAGTTGAGAAACATAGGAAGAAACGATACCCTGCTCAGTTTAGTAAAAGGCTGTCACAGGAAGACCATCCAGTGTTACTCCATAAAAACAACTGGTTTGTACTTACTCTATATGCCTCTGAATACATTCAACAATAAGAGTCCAGTTGAGATTAAAACTTCCCAGGGACAAGCAGAAGGCGTTACTGAAAATAGTCTTCTATGTGGACAACCACAACTCAGGGAAAGTGTGCATTGGCAGGCATTTGACATAGTGCCAAAGTTAGCGCTTGTGTGATGTGGTTCTTCTCTGACAGTTGCATGTTCCTTTAGCTGTTGGGTCTGAAATTACCTCACTTCTTTTGGTCTTAGTAATTATATACAGCACAGCTAGAACATGGATAGCATTACATTTTGGATAAAACCAGTGGGAGACCTACTTTTGTTTCATGGACTTCCTCACGATTCTCTGGTGTATGGATGGAGGCAGTGTGGCACACAGTAGGCATCCTGTCTGTTAACCAACTCCTCTTGGCAAAATTCAAATCCTGGAAGAAAACAATAGTTGTAATTCAATTGGGGTTTCAGAATTGAAAAGAAAAAGGCACAACTATAAGACCATTACATTGGATAAAGCCTAAAGGTTAAGAACTACACAAAAATTCTAACAATAAATGACAGACACATAAACTGCCTACCTTTTTCTTTCATTTACATATACAATCCAGTCTATTGCCCTCAATATTTGCCTCTCCTTAATATTCCTTCTTATTGTCTTTGGTAGTGTTATTGTTTGTAAAGAAAGCAATCAAATGCCCCCAATATTATTATTTCTGCAGTTTTATAAATATCTTATTTTTCATTGGTACAAAGTGATGTGTTTCATTTTAAAGAAGAAATTGTTCCTTTAGAAATTTGCTCTCAAATATCATGGTGTCTGTACCAAGGAGTTCATGATCAATGAAGGACTCTTTACTGTTGATACAGTGACAATTAATCATTTAACTCCAGGCATATTTTAGGGAAATAGTCAGCAATGAGTGAATAAGAATTCACAGAATGTTTAATGTTTCCATGTGAATGGCATGAGGAATGTACGTGAGTAAGATATTTATTAAGAAAATACAAATTACCTAATTCTAAGTATCAAAGAATTTACAAAAGATAAAGAATTCTTAGAAACGTTATACTCCTGAAATATTAGAAGAATAAGGAATATAAGAAAAACTAGCGAGGGCAAATGACAACAAGGATATATATTCCTTCTAAATGCAGGGATATATAATCCATATACACAAATTTCAATGGAAAATAGCCTTGTTATTTCCTCACTTTCAGATCCTTAACAGATGATTTGCATCCCTGAGGAGGATAGAACATATTTTGTTTTGCCCATGAAGACAGAACCCATGCCTAGCAGTCCAGTGAAGAGCAACATTCCAGTGAAGAAGTTCACTACAAGAGGATCTGTTATTCATGGAAAAGCTTCAAATATTATATAATTATTTTCAACTTTGTGAGATTTCACAGACCTTCACATTCTGCCCATCCCGCATTTCACTATTTGATTTTTTCTTCTATTACATTTAAAAGTGAGGTATTTGGACACGGATACATGATGCCTTCCGTCTTGATTATTGTTTAGAGATTTGAAAGCCCTTGTAGAAAAGAACCCAGAAGTGAGGACATTACTTACAAATTCACTGTATATATCTGCAGCCATGATATATGTATTATGAGACTGTTCAACCACACGATGATACAGGTCATCAGTGGAAACAGAGGTACTTGGTCTGGAGGCCACATGCTCCCAAAGGAGCAGATTTGACATGAGCAGCAACAGGTACATTCCTGCTGTCAAAGAAAGAAACTGAGATGATCTATTCATATGCTGTGGCAACAATCAGATTATGTTAGAATGTTGTTTGTACTTAGGGTCCTCCACCATGTGATTTGGTTTGCTATCACATAATACAGTATTCATTTTTGCAGGTGGGAAAATACAGAGAAATAGTTAAATTTCTCTAGCACAGAGTTGTTCATGTCCAAGGCATGTCACTGTTTGCATTTGCTCCAAATGAGCTTCTCAAGTGTGCAACACATGGAGCTTTGACTAGCCATGAGCCAGAGACTTCAAGTCATTATCCGCACATATTTAAAGTCATCAAGAATTTGTGGTTGCCTTTTATTTTCTTTTGGTTTACATTTTTCCTCCCTTCATTCTTTCCTAAAATCCTTCCTCTCTTTTTCTTTTCTTTCTTTCTTTCTTGTTTCTGAGACAGGTTTTCTCAGTGTAGCCTCGGGATTCCTAGTTTCACTTTGTAGACCAGGCTGTCCTCAAACTCACGGAGATCTCGCTGCTTCTTTCTCACTGTGTGGTGGGATTACAGAAGTGCCTGTGCCCCTGCCTTGCCTTTTCTTCATTGTCTTAAACACATTAATACTGGAACTAATTCTTTATCCTTGAATATGTCTTAAATGACACTTAAGATTTAGGGGATTTGATAGTTTATTCAGTTTATTTCGGTGAGTATATATTCAAGCTTAACACACCAATTAATTACAACTTGCAGTTTCTATGATTGAAGCAATTGGACCATTCATTTAATTTTTGTGTTCGCACTAAAGCCTAATTTATCAATAATGTAAATTGAGTCTTTTAAGTTGTTTTATTTTTTGTTCTGCAAGGTGTCATACAGCTAGGATTCCTTAGATGCTAGGAACACTGTTCCTCTTTCTCTCTTGTTAATAAAGACAATGAAAGTAACTCTGAGATTTGTCGTGTGTCTACAACACATGGAGAAATCCTTTCAAAAAACACCGATCTCAAAATTAATTGAGCAAGTAGAATATAGAAAGTCCTTCACGCTCCGTTTTTCTTTTCGTATATAGGAAAAACAATCCAATATCAATTCTCCAAAAATGCAAGCTAGATGACACCAAAGAAATATACATTCCAAACACATCTTTAACATTTATGCACTATTAAGGTTTGCTTAGAGGTACATGGATAAATGGCAACTTACCAGAGCCTGGGAGAGTCAAAGACATGTGCATCTCTGAGAAGACCCACCGCAGTGTGCTCTCCAACACAGGAAAGGTGATCAACTGAGTGATGTCTTCACTCAACTTTCCACCTCCTATATATGCTACCAGACTAAACCTAGAACCAAGCACAGCTGGGGGGCAGATTTAATCAATTTCTATTGATCATGATCATTTTCCCCTCAGGATTTACAGACATCCTCTTTACATTTGCCACAGTTATGCCTCAATGTGTGTCATCCTGTTTTTCCTCCATACGATCTTTAGCGTTCAGGTCATTCTCCAAATCAGTAAGTCCATGGCTGTTCATTGATTACTCAATGAAGAGTAAAACTCGTTCCCAATGCATCACCTTAGTTGAAGATGTTAAGCCTGTTATATTTCTGCATTTTTCTGATTATAAAATGTTTTCAACAATTATATGCGCAATGGACCTCTCTATCTCTATAAAATCAGTTATTCTAGACTATTTTCAGTGAATTCAAATCCCTTTCACCAACCGCCAACCCTGAAAAATGTTTCTCTCAATGGACTAGGTAACAATTATATTAATCAACAGGTCTAAACAAAAATGTTTAGAAAGCACTTTGAGAAGCATACCTTATCAATTTCCTTTTTGACAGATACCATAATACTTTATTCACTTTATTTTTATAACTTATAACACATTGATTGCTCTATGTGGCTTGAGCCTTTAAACAAATCAGATAATTTTTAGTTGTAATGATAACTGCTATGCTATGCTTTCACTACTTGCAACACTTTGCCAGGTTTGCTGATGGCCTTATCATGTCACTGAGTATTAATATTTTATTAAGTTCCACTAAATTATTCTGTATAGTGACTGATGGAATCATAAAACACATTCCAAGTTGTAGTAGATTTTATAACATTAGAAGTTAGATTTTGTCACTTGATTTATCCAACATATTCAATTTCTTCACCTTTTTGTCTAACCATTTCATTCTGCGATATAATCAAATCAACAATGACAGCATCATGTACACAATTTTGGGATCATGTGCCTCCTGTGAAAAATTTATAGAGAAAAACTGACATTGAACACCGGGATTTCAAGTAACTTGTAAGTCTTGCATTTCTTTTTCCATGCCAGTTGAGTTTCTTTATAATTTTATTTTCAATACTGTGTTTATTGCTTTGCAAGGTGGTTTACCAGACCATTATGCCATTTAGAGCATAGTTCTATTTCATGGAGCAATTAGAAATGGTAGACAGCTTAGACATACTGTAAAATGTTATTGATATTAAGAATCTGTAAATATATAGATAAAAATTTTACAAAGTCTTCTAGAGTATAAAAAGCATCGAGGCTTATCAACTATTTTTTATTTTAAAATATATTTTATTAATTTATTCATAGTACATCTCAATTGTTATCCCATCCCTTGTATCCTCCCATTCCTCCTTTCCTCCCATTCCCCCCCCCCATTCCTCTCCCCTATGTCTGTGACTGAGGGGGACCTCCTCCCCCTGTATATACTCATAGTCTCTTCTTTATAACGTGCTCTTCTTCCTCTGAGTGCCACCAGGCCTCCCCATCCAGGAGATGTGGTCAAAAATGGGGTACCAAAGTTCATGTGAAAGTCAGACTCCACTCTCCACTCAACTGTGGAGAATATGCTGTCCATTGGCTAGATCTGGGTGGGGGTTCAAAGTTTACTGCACATATTGTCCTTGGCTGGTGAACTATTAAGAGAGCAAGTTGATTATGTGAATATGGATAGAAATAACTATTCTGTTTATAATATACAATCATTCTGCTTTAACCTTATTTTGTTCATCTTGCTATGTTGCATTGTACTCTCCCTTTAAATAGATGAGTGCAGTTTAGGGGATACTTAGGTACATTGTGGCAACAAGCAGGGCCACATCCTACTTGTTTCTGCTACACTCCCTTTTTCCTGCAGCTCCATTAAAGTGCCAAGACAGGTACGACAGGAATCTGATGCCTCTAGATTGTTTCTTGACCAAATCTTCTTATTTTGAAAGGCCAAAAATGTGTTTGAGATTGCTATCTTAATATTTCCAATTACATCCAATAACATAAGTTTGCTTAGCCCTGACACTGAAGCAACAGGCTATAAATCGGCATAACTTGTTATCACAGGATGCCTTGATATCTTAGTACCTGCTTAACCTCAAACCATCACTGTGTCATTCAGCTTCCAAAACATACTTTTTTCCTACATCCCATCTTGATTGCCTCAGTACTTGGGTAATCTAAAACCTCTTCTATTAAACTGTCACTATTTCTTCTTTGATAAATTATAATGTACTCATTAGTTATATAGCATTTTGGCTTAGTAGCAATGTCCATAAAGAGATAAAAAGTTTATATCCTCTGTCTATCCAGAGTAGAACGGTGAAAATGAATAGTATTTAATTTCTCATATCCCTAAAATGTTTGTCTGGAGTAGTCAGCAGGAGCAATGTGCGGTCAAGCACCTGACCCACATGATAAGGACAGATTCTCAGCATCACACTCATACTTAGATAGGATCTAACCTTTGCCCTACATACCTTCAGAAGCTGTAGGATCTCCATGGGCACAGGCGGAAGGAGAAATTTATGCTTTGCATTTCCTTCTAATTCAGTCAGTTGATAAAGAACAAAATCAAGCTCATTTTGTTTTTTAAAAATACTTGATTTCTGCTGAAAACAGAGAAACTGATATTATTGGTTTAAGGATCTATCTGAAAATAAACAGCTTTCTTGTAAACCTACTATGAGAAAAATTTATGACCAACTATCCCTGTGGTTATTTTCAGGGAAATCCTTTAAGTCGGTAAATGCCCCCTGCTGTTCTGATGTAAGATCTGGGCAGTTACTGTTACCAATGCATATTTCATGAACAGGTTTAACCGAATATAATTAGGTCCTTTGACAGAAGTGATCTCAGGAGTTTCTATGCCTTCATGCATATGTTTGTAGGTATGTGTGTGTAGTTATATACGCCCTAGAATAGCCATGTGTCATTCTTAGGAAACCCATTGACCTCATTTTAAGAAGGTCTGGATGTCTACGTGTAGGAAAATGCAAATAGATCCATATATATCACCCTGCACCAAACTAAAGTAAAAGTGGATTAGAAACCTCAACATAAAACAAGATACACTAAATCTTTCAGAGAAAAAAAGTGGTGAGTAGTCTTGAACTCATTGGCTTAAGAGAAAACTTCCTGAACAGAACACTAACAGCTGAGGATCTAAGGTCAACAAGTAATAAATGGGATACCATAAAAATGAGAGGATTCTGTAAGGTAAAGGACACTTTCAATAGAACAAAATGACAGTCTACAAATTGGGAAAAGATCTTACCAACCCTACAGCCGACAATGGGCTAATATCCAAAATATATAAAGGAATCAATAAATTAAATACCACCAAACCAAATAATCCTAATAAGAAATGGGGTGCAAAAACAAAAGAAGTGGTGTACCTAGGTAACCAGAGAATTCTCAACAGAAGAACATTGGATGGCTGAGAAATGCTTAAAGAAATGTTCAATGTCCTTATCATTAGGGAAATGCAAATTAAAAAAGACACTGAGATTCCATCTCACACCTATTAGAATGGGTAAGATTAAAAAATTCATGTGTCGGCATATGATGGTAAGGGACATTCCTCTATTGCTGGTTGGAGTGCAAACTTGTGCAACCACTGTGGGAATCAATCTGGCGCTTTCTCAGAAAATTTGAAAAAACGCTACCATAAAACTCAACTATACCAACTTGGGCATATACGTGAATCATGCTCCACAATACAGCAATGACAATTGCTCAACTATGTTCATAGCAGCTTTCTTCATAGTAGCCAGAATTTAGAAACAACTAAGATGTCCCTTGACTGAAAAATGAATAAAGCAACTATGGTACATTTACACAACAGAATACTACTCAGCCATTAAAAACAAGGAAATCCTGAAATATGCAGGTAAATGGATGGAACTAGAAAAGATCGTCCTGAATGAAGTAACCCAGACCAAGAAAGACAAGCATGGTATATAATCACTTAAGGTGGATATTAACCCAACATAGATGTCCTCTGTGAGATTCCACCTAGCTGTGGATCAGGACAGATGCTGGGATTTCCAGCAGGACACTGGGTGGATCATTGAGAGAGGTATGGAAGAGTATGGGCATACAAGGATCACAGGGTTCAAGAGCCCCACAGGGAGACCATCCAAGCCTCTGGACCCAAAGGGTTTCCATAAACTGATGCACAAACCAAGGACCATGCACATGGAGAACCCAGACCCCTGTTCAGATATAGCCAATGGACAGCGCATTCTCCATGATTGTGAGGGAAGCTGAGACTGCCTCTGACCTGAACTCTGTTGTCTATGTGTTGGTCATCTTCCCAGGCAGAGAGGACCTGTGGGCACACAGGGGTAGAGGATGTAGGTTATCCAGATAAGACCTGATAGGCTCTGATAAGATGATGAGGAAGGAGGGCTCCTGGACAGAGGTCTAGGGTAGGGGAATAGAGCAGAAATGAGAAGGAGAGTTAGAACAGGAAGTTACAAGTGAGGGGAGAAGAATTGGAATGTAATATGAGTAAATTATAATAAATGAATACATAAAGTATTTAATTAATATAAAAAGTTCTCTTGTTTACCTGAATCTCATTAATTAGGATGAATGGACAGACATCCAGGGATCCTTGTGTGTGTTTCTCCCCAACATTAGGATTCCAGTGCATATCATCAGGCCAAGTATTTTTATTCCTGAAGATCAAACTCATGTCCTGATGCTTATGGGCATAAGCTTACACTTCACAGACAGAGCCATTGATCCTAACATGCTCATTTTATACATAAAGAATCCTGTGATTGTTTAAGATCATGGGTCTAAGAGTTATAGAAAATTCTGTCTTCAACTTGATACATATTTTGTGCTTTTGACAATTTGCAAACAGTGTACATTTAATTTGGTTGAGTGTTTTTCTTAAATATTTTTAATGTGACTATAAATATCAGGTTTTCTTGGATTTAAAAAAACAATTGTGTGCATTCTACTTAGTCTTGTGCAGTATATTTGTATCCAATTTTCTTTATATTTTGTCTCCTCATTTGTGCCGTAAAGTTTTTTGCACATACTTTAAGTAGCATACTTTATGTGGAATTCTATGAAGTAAAACAGCTGATGCTCAGGTATTTTCACTAAAAGTAAATTCTTCCATCTTGGTGAGAAGTTTTTTGAGAAAAAGATTGATAAAAGGTATATGAAACAAATGTCCTAAAGAGACGTGAAAAGTTCCATCCTTTTTGGAACCTCATATAGCTAAGGTTGAAAACAACTCCACAACTTCAGGAGAACTCTGAAATGTTTCTCATATAGAAGAGTCCTATATCCAGGCAGAATCAAAATGCTGCAAAGACTACTGGGAGACACTTCCAGACAAGCTGAGCTAAACTATCAGATCAGCTGTTCTCCTTGGAGAAAGCAGAGGAGTCGCGGAAGGAACTGAAGTCTTACATTCATCAGACTGACAGTAAAAGGAACAACACAGATTTTTGAGCTGCTGGCATAGTACCTTATGCTGAAGTTTCTAGCTGCCCCCAGGTATCATCCATCCTTGGCTGAGCTTTGCAAGCTATAAGTCTCCTTCTGTCATTTCTTCTGTCTACCACCTTTCACTCACACTAGTGCAATTAAGTTTAGTAATATCCCTGGTTTGCCAAATATGGGACTTGCTGTTACCCTTGCTTTGTTCTACCAGTATTACTCTATCTGGTGTGAGGTGATATCTGCTCATATCTCCCAGCGAGGATTATTTTCATACAGTAATATCTCATATATCTGTGACTTGAGTTAAAGGGTGCATTTTCTGGAGTATGGAAAAAGTCTCAGAATATTAAATTTCTAGAATGTGTTTGTTTGTGTGCATGTACAAGTGTCTGTCTTTCTGTCTCTGTCCGTCTCCCCTTCTCCTTCTCTGTTTTTCCCTCTTCCTTCTCTCTCTCTCTCTCTCTCTCTCTCTCTCTCTCTCTCTCTGTCTGTATGTATGATGGCGATCAGATGTGAACATATACTGAATCAGGGTTCACTTGAAAGAGGGAGTGGGGATTGAAAATAGGATACAGAGATGTGAGAAAAAATGATTCAAGTCAGGAAATTTCTGATCAAGAATCATTTTATTGCCGACTAGCAGGAACATATATAGGGCAAGGTCAATAGGATCTTTTCTTTTTTTAATTTTATTTCATTAATTTATTCATATTACATCTCAATGATTATCCCCTCTCTTGTTTCCTCCCATTCCTCCCTCCTTCCCACCTTCCCCTTACTCCCCTCACCTATGACTGAGACTGAGGGGGACCTCCTCCCGCTGTATATGCTCATTTGGGTATCAAATCTCTTCTTGGTAGCCTGCTATCCTTCCTCTGAATGCCACCAGGTCTCCCCATTTAGGGGACATGGTCAAATATGAGGCACCAGAGTACATGAAAAGTCAGACTCCACTCTTCACTCAACTGTGGAGAATGTCCTTATCTCACTCACCCTACCCCCTGGGCAGGAATGCAATAGCCTAAATCACTCCCTGTAGAACTTCCTAGTTCTCGGAGTAGTTCCTTGTAAGAACTTCCTAGATCCTCTGGGTGGATCCAAATTGAGACTTCTCTACTTGTTTCAAAGGTAAATAGTCCAAGGATGGCCTAGAACACAAGACCTCATGGTGAGGTAAAGGTCAGAGGAGAAAATATCACCAACAAGATTACCAAGGTTTCACGCACCTTGTTGTCTCTTAAACGGAATGGTATGCCATCATGTGCCCAATGTAGCAAGAGTAGCATCAATGGTAGGATTTGAGGCATATTTCACAGACAAAAGTCTCCTCATGCCGTAGGCGTAAGGGAGAATTTGACACTATTATTTTACTAAAAAAATTTGAAAAACACTGTCATGAACTGTACCACAAGTGATTCTTTTTATACCAATAGGTTTAGGGATCTTTCAATTCTCATCGGATAACATGTCCAAGTAATATGCAGTTATTTATTAAAAAATTAATAACAGTTGAACATGAACAGTACAAGACACTGAAGCGGTTTCAGCTTCAAAGATATTTTCTGGAAATGTGAGGGACATTACACACACTTATTAAATTCAGTTCTTACTCTAGTCATAAAAGCTGCATGTGAATAATCTAGGCAAAATTTGATACAAGGAGTTAATGAAGTCCTATGGTTTTCTGAACTCAAGTGTCCATAGTTTTATGAGCTTATTTCTGGGTCTTTGATTTGATTCCACTGGTCCATTGATCTGATTCTATACCAGTACCATACAGTTTTTATTACTGTCCCTTTATAGTATAGCCACAAAACTTCCACAACACCAAGGACATGTAAAAAAGAAAAAACCTAAGAGTACTTGGAATTGAAGAAATAGAGTATTCCTAGCTCCATGGCCTAGAAAATGTTTTCAGTGAAATTATTGAATAAAACTTCCCCAATTTAAGAAAAAGATGCCTAAAAACACAGAACAAAGAAAAATATTAAAAGCTATAAAGAGAAAAGGCCAGTAACATATTATGACAAACTTCTGAAAATCACAACTGACTCTTCAGCAGAGAACATGAAAGCCAGAAGGACCTGGGCAGATATCCTACAAATGCTAAGAGATCACAGATGCCAGTACAGACTATTATATTCAGCCAGAGTTTCAATCTCTATAGATGGAGTAAACAAGATATCCCTTAATACAATCATATTTAAAAGATTCCTATGCACAAACCCCAACACTAGAGAAGATACTGGAAGGAAAACTTCCACCTGAGGGGGTTAACTATAGAAAAAACAAAAACGAAACAGTCTGACAAGATACAAACAACTTCACTAAAAGAAGACCAAACTAGAAAAGCAAACAAACACTTTTCCATAAGCAACATCAACATAAAAGTTTTAACAGTCACTTATCCCTAATATCTCTCAGCCTTATTGGACTCAACTCTCTCATAAAAAGACACAAACTAACAGAATGGGTGTGTAAAGAAGACCCATAATTCTACTGCATACAATAAATTCATTTCAACTACAAAGATAGACATTTTTTTGAGAGAAAAGGACTGGAAAAGTGTTTCTAAGCAAAGGATATGGGAAACTGTAGGCATATCTATTCCAATATCTAATAAAATAGACTTTCAAGCAAATGTAGTCAAAAGAGAAGAAGAAGGACATTTTATGCTCATCAAAGGAAATATACACCAAGATAACATCTCAATTTTGAATATCTATGTTTCAAATTCAAGAGCATCCACATTTGTAGAAGAACATTACTAAAGCTTAAATCACACATTAAGCCCCACATAAAAATAGTGGGAAACTTCACCACACTACTCTTATCAATGGACTGATCACTGAGTCAAAAACTAAATGGAGAAATAATGAAGCTAAGAGATGTCGTGAAACAAATGGACCTAAAAGACATCTACAGAACTTTTCACCCAAATACAAAGAAGACACCTTCTTCTCAGTCCCTCATGGAGCTTCCTCAAAAATTGACCACAGAGTAGTTCACTATGCAAGCCTCCACAGATGCAAGAAAGTTGAAATAAAACTTTGTTGTCTTATCAGATCACCATGGAGCAAAGCTGGACTTCAACAACAACAGAAATGAAAAAACAGCATACACACACAACGAAAACAAGCAACCCTGTACTCAACAAAAACTGAGTAAGGGAAGAAATAAAGAATAAGATTCCTAGAGTTCAGTGAAAATGAAGGTACAATATATGGAAACTTATGGGACACAATGAAAGCAGTGCTACGGGGAAAGCTCATAGCACTAAGTGGTTGCATAAAGAAATCAGAGACAGATCCTAGAAGCTATTTAATGGCATACTTGAAATTCATAGGGACAAAAAGAGAAACAGATACACTGAAGAGGAGTACATAGCTAAATATAATCAAACGTAGGACCGAAATCAATAAATTGGAAACAAATAAAACAATTCAAAGAATCAATGAAACCAAGAGCTGGTTGCTTGAGAAAATCATCAAGATAGACAATCCATTAGCCAAACTCACTAAAAGGCAGAGAGATGCTATGCAAATCAATTAAATCAGAAATGAAAAGAGAGATATAATGACAGACACCTGGGAAATCCAAAGAATCATTAAGTTTTTACTTTAAAAGCATATATGCTACACATTTTGAAAATCTACTCACAATGGACAATTTTCTTGATAGATTCCACTTACCAAAATTGATACAAGATCATGTAAACAAATTAACCCTTTATTTCCTAAGGTAATAGGGACAGTCTTCAAAATCTCCCAACTATAAAGAGCACAGGGACAGATGGATTCAGCACAGAATTATACCATACCTTCAAGGAAGAGCTAATAGCAATATTCTTCCAACTATTCCACAAAATGCAAATAGAGGAACAATTACCAAGCTAATTCTATGAGGCCTAGTCACTTTGATATTTAAAAACACACAAAGAACAAAGAAAGAGTTTCAGACAAATTTCTCTTATGAACATTGATGCACAAATATCCAATATAATTTTTCCAAATTGAATCCAAGTGTTGGGAGCCGAGAGACCCTGGCTGAGCTGAGAGACCCTGGTTGCGTTGAACTCCAGCTGACCCTTTCCAGCCAGCCTATACAAGGAACTTATCAAACATTTTGCCTGGCAACGGACAAACCGCAAACATCGTGCTTGGCCCCAGGAGAGGGAACTTGGCCCTGAGAAAAGGAACACTCAGTGTACCGTGGCTTTGTAGCCTTTCTCAGAAGTCACGGTACATGAACATCTGACGTGCTGTGGTCTCTGGGAGAGGACCGCGGGGCCACCTGTCTCCTCCCCTCGCCCCACACATTGTCCCAGGGGTTCCTACCCCAGAAGATTCTGTACTTTCCCACTGCTCTCCCTCCTTCCCCTTCCCTTCCTGAAGCACACTTTAAAAATCATACACCTGCTTTCAGTAAATGACTCTTGATAAGACTTCCTTTCTAGAGTCGTGTCTCTTCTCTCCCGCCCATTCTTCATTTACAGTCCGCGACCCCCTTCGAGAACCCGAATAACTAAACCCGCAGGACGGGGACATCCAAGAACACATTAAAAATATTAATGACCATGACCAAGTGGACTTCATCCCAAGCATGATGGGGTGGCTCAACATAGATGAACCCACCAATGTAATCCACCATCTAAACTGAAATAAAATAAACCACATGTCCATCTGAAAAGCATTTGTCAAAATCCAACATCCATTCATGTTAAAAGTCTTGGAGAGATTAGGAATCACATACCTAAATACAGTAAAAGTAATATGTAGCAAAACTACAGCCAATATGAAGCTAAACGGAGAGAAACTTAAATCAATTCTACTGAAGACAGGGACAAAACAAGGCTTCCATTCTCTATCTCTTCAATATAAGACTTGAAGTCCTTGCTAGAGCAGTAAGGCAACTAAAGGGGATCAAAGGGTTACAAATTGGAAAGGAGGAAACCAAGCATCACTGTTCATGGATGATATGATAATATACATGTCATATCATATAAGTGACCACCAGAATTGTACCAAGGAATTCCTACAGCTGATAAACACATTTAGCAAAGTGGGTAGAGGCAAAATCCACTAAAAAAATCATTAGCCCTCCTGTATTCAATAGACAAATGGGTTGAGAATGAAACTAGAGAAACAGCATCCTTCACAATTGCAACAATCCCCATAATAGATCTTGGTGTATCTCTAACCTAGCAAGTGAAAAATTGCATGAAAAAAAATTCAAGTCTCTGAAGGAAGAAATTGAAGAAGATATCAGAAGATGGAAGTATCTTTCATCCTCATGGATTGGTAGGATCAACATAGTAAAAATGGCCATCTTGCCAAAAGCAATTTACAGATTTATTGCAATTCCCATCAAAATCAAACACAATTCTTTACAAACCTTGAAAGAACAATCCTCGATTTCATATGGAAACCCAAAACACCCAGAATAGCTAAGACAATACTGTACAAAAAAGGATCTTCTAGAAAGCTTTAAAGCTTTTGTATTGTTTTACTTAATTAATTTATTCAGATTAAAACTCAATTTTTATCCCATCACTTGTATCCTCCAGTTCCTCTCTCCATCCCACTTTCACCCTATTCCCCTCTACTAGGTATAAGACCAAGGAGAAGGTCCCCCTTGGTCTTAGACCTAGGAGAAGGCTTTAAAGTTTGAAGAGTGACTTAAATGGAGTATATTTTGGAGGCAGATGTCTAAAATCATTCACCCTTTATGGTAAGGCTTTAGAATTGCACACAAGTTATTTGATCATATAATGTCTCCTCTTTCAACTCCTCCAAGCTATTCTCTCATGTTGCTCACATGCACCATCCTGCTTTGCCTCTCACCAAAAAGGGTACAGAGTAATAACAAACCCCCAAATAGAACATAATTTGTCTAGAGTAATTATCCTGTACCAAACTGCTCTAGTTTGGTTGATATATCCAGTGATACAACACTTAAGAAAACTGATTATTTCTCACCTGGAAGCTATCTATTGCAAAGTTTTCTGGTGAAGTGTGAGACATTTGGGCAAATATCCCTTCCTCTGTGAAGAGGTTTTTGACTGGCTTTATCTTATGACAAGGTTATACATGCTTTCATAATCTGTGAGTTGATATGTGTGTCTGTTTTTCTGGTAATTGCTGTTTCTTTTATGTCACACAACACTTCTGGTTCTTACAATCTGTCAGCTTCCTCTTCTGTTTAGAATCCTAGGGCTTGAAGAGAGGGGTATGATTGAGACACATCCAAACATGCGAGCATTCCTAAGCCTCATGTACTATATGCAATGTCAAACTGTGTGTATCTATCTCAATCATCATCTACCTACATAATAAGTTTCTTGTGTGTGTGATGACTAGTGTACTAATATTACCATAGCAATGTGCTATAGGTCTGTTTTACTGTTATGGTCACATACCATGCCTATATGTGTTCCATCTCATCGAACAGTCCTTGAATCTTTTCAAAACACGGTTTGTTCTTCACCTAACATTTGTGCCATGTGTGACAGTGCGTATATCTTACATACTCAGCATTATTGTAGTTCTTAGGGTCAATAACTGTTTGAGAGGGTTAACTTATTTCCTAATCTGTAGGACTTACAGAAACTCCAGCATGAAAACACTGGCCAGTAGTGGTAAAGATTCCAGCTGAGTATTATATAAGTTTCTCCATGTCCTTTTTATAAAAATATATGCTGTCTCCAACAATAGGGTCTGGCCAACCTTATCAAATACATTTGGCAGAGGTCTAGTATACCGAAAAATCAAATCAATAAAAAAAACTGACTTTTGAAACAAGCAAGTAACCTATGTAAAAATATGAGACATGGAACTACATAGGTATTTCTCAAAAGTAAAATAAAAGTGGTTGAGAAACATGCAAAATGTTCAATATCTAGCCAACAGCAAAATGTAAATTATAACTACTTTCATATTTCACTCTTCATTGGTGAGAATGGAAAAAACTAATAAGGCAAATGATAGCAAAGAGTGGTAAGTATGTAGGGAAGGGTGTTGCTAGTGGGAGTGTAAAGGGGACACCCATTAAGGAATGTAGTATGGAGCATACTGAAAAAGCTAAAACTAAATTTGCTATAGGATCGATCTCTTACAGAATATTTGATTCCAGTGTGAACCCTGAGATTGTGAACTGGAAAAAATTGTTTTTTGGTTTCATGTTACACATCTCTAATAAACACCTTTAATCTGAAAAGTGTCTATACATAGGATTAAATAAAGGTAATCCTAGGTCAAGGGGTGTAGGAAGTAAAGGAGTAAAAAGGAGTGAAAAGACAAGGAGTAAAAAGAAAGGAAGAACATCTAGTGGAAGTGTATTTAAGCGAGTGTGGAGAAGGAAATGAAACTTTTGCTTCATTCTTTCTGCAATATGAGCTTAGAAGTAAGGCCTTTCTTTTCCTTCCTGGACATCCACTGAATAGGAAGGCCATTTGCATGTTTTCTCTGCCTCTGTGAGATAGCAGGGCTTCACCATGGTTTCTGGCTCCTGAGTCCTCATTGATAAAATTGAATATCTGGGATTTTCTCTTATTTATAACAACATTTTGGGGCTACAACTTGTGGCAAGACCCCACAGACAGAGAGATCACTCCAATTGCAGGCAAAATGAATAACCATCAGATTTGATAAGTCATCTGGGAAGTTTTCAAGGAAAGAGCTAAGGATGGGAAGAGTCATTATAGAAATACTAAAATTTTCTTCTTAAAAAAAGGACATTTTTGGTGTTTGCTATTAAAAAGTAGTTAAGACATTTAAAATGATTTCCATAAATTCAAAGAGTTACTACAGTTCAAACTGATTTTGTTAATCTTTATGTTTTGGAGTAATTTGGAGCTAAGATGAAAGATTTGAGCATAGTACCTTTAAACCCAGCAAAGACAATCAGATCTCTACAAGTTGTTTCATAAATTATAAAGTTAGAATGAACAGAATGATGGTGGTTCACATCTTTAACTCCAACACTTGGGAGGCAAATGTCTTTGGTCCCAGTACTTGGGAGGTAAAGGCAGGCAACTAGAAAGTATAGTGACTTAAATTTACAAGATGCTTTCAAAAGGCAGGCTGAAATTCAAAGTGAATGTCCTTCAAAAATTTTCAAAAAAATTTTTTATTTTAATTGAGAAATAATACCTTTTCCATTGCAAAAAATAAGCAAACAAAAATTTGTCATAGTAAAGATATAATCTTCCAAATGGAGAAAGTCCCCAGAGTTAGGATTGAGGTAGAGTTTTGCTTTTAGAGTTCCAAGTGAATAAAATCATCCCACTATGGAATCTGGAGACCATTGGACATGTAGAATAGTTAAAGAAAAGGACTAGACACCAAAGAAGTAAGACAAGTATCCATGATACTCCAGCCTCACATACTGCCTAAATATCTGTTTCCTCAGAAATCATCATCCAAAAGAACTTCCGAACAGCTAGGTAAGATGGTGTCAACTTACAAACTGTTCCAGCTAGGACTCCAGTTAAGCCCTGCACTTTCCCATCCCATAGAGACTGGATATAAAAGGTTATAGCTAGCTTCTCTTTATTTTTAAATTTTACTGTGTACTGTGTACTTTACATACTTAGTTTACATTTTATAAAAGGAATACTTATAATGTCTATATATGTGGTAAAACTTAAATCTATGATTTGCTTTCTTTTTTATTTTTTCACATTATCTCCTGATTGTAGCCCTTTCCCCTCTCCTCTTGTTTTTTTTTTTTTTTTTTTTTTAAGACTTGATCATTTTCCAATTTTCTTGTGTTCCCAAAAGGAAACTATTCCTCAAATCAGCCAGAAGAAATTTTAAGAGAATGATGCCCCATTTCAAAGAGATGCAGTGGTCCTTCAGTCGATGATGGATGTTTGCCACTGTTTTAGGAGGATAGTTTTCAAGTTGTTAATGTTCTTGGTCAGATAGGAAACAAGATATAGGAAGTTAGACTCAGCAATTTCTCTCTCTCTCTCTTTCTCTTTGTTTCTTTCTTCTACCTTTCTTAAATAAGTAAGGGAAGAAGGGTTGAAAAGAAAAACGGAGATATACAAATAACATAGGACTAATAGGAAAAGGGCAGATTATTGAATCTACTCATAGATCTCTGTATATTGACACAAAATTAAGGTTACATTTTGGTAACAACATACTATGTATCAACTCTTTCTGATGTATTGTACCTATGTAATTCTTAAAAATGCAATGTGAAGTTGTAGTCCACTTGAAAGGTACTATCACAAACAGTTTAGGATAATAAAGAAATGCAAACAGTTTAGTCAGACAATATTTGTCCTTCTCTGCTCTCTGATGGAATTGAAGACTATATTGTAATAGGCTTACAGTAAAGTTTAGTTGTTTATCATTTAGGCTGTTTTAGTGCTAAACAGATGTTTTTGATTGGCAATCCAATCATGATACAAATCGAGTTAGGTCCAGAACTTTGAACACACCAAGATAGGCTATATAGTAGAGTACTTTCTTAAAGGTTGCTAAAAACATATGGACTAGATATTGTGAATTTAATTTTTACTCGACAGTATTAAGTTTATTGATGCTAGAGACAAAGAACCTTTTTTAGACAAATGAGGGAAATTTTGCAAGGTATTTGATCTCATTGTGAACCCCAAGATTGTGAACCATGAAATCCTGTTTCTCCTTGGTGCAGATCAGCCCTAACACATTCTTCTAATCGAAGAATTTTCTGTATACAGGATTAAACACAAATAACCATACACCAAGAAAATATTTTATGTTTTTGTTTATATGTAGACATTAGATTTTATACTGTACTTCTGTGCTGACCTCTTCTATATCTACTAGACATAATTTAGATTCATTGTGGAAGTAGGAACACAAACGGAAGAAAGTGCCTTTAATATATTAACTTGTGAGAAATCCTGTTGTGCATTTCCTTGATTGATAGCTGCTTTGGTTAATGCTGAAGGTGGGTGAAATGGCATGGCCTAGAAGGAAAGATGAACAAGTCATAGGGATCAAGCCACCATGGCCTGTGCTTCAGGTCTTGCCCCCAGGTTTCTGGTTCCTGCTTCCTGCCCTGACTTCCTGCAGTAATGAACTGTGATGAGGAAGTGAAAGTGAAAAAACATTTCCTTTCACAGTTGCTTTTGGCCATATTGTTTATCTCAACAATAGAAACCCCACCTAAGAAAAATGGCCACAGAGATTAGGTACCTAAAAAGCACACTAGAGAGAAAAGATTAACTTTCAAGGAAGATAAAATTAAATAGTTTAGTTAATGATTATTTGTTCTTCTGCTTCAAGAATTCCATAAAAAAGTCACAAGCAGATCTTTAGACAGCCTTTTGGGTCAGTTTTCTATTTCCATATCACAATATCTGTTAACATATTCATTGATGTTTCTTCTAAAAATTGAAAAAAATAATAAATTTTATATTGAGACAAAGGATAGGTACAATCGTCTGATATTTGACAAAGAGCAAAAATAGACATTAGGGAAATACAGTATCTTCAACACTTGATATTCCCCGCTAAATTAAATAATAACATCAAAGAGAACAAGACTAACTCTTTATGTCTCCATCTTAACAAACCTCAACTACAAATACATCATGTAATCCAACAAAAATTCAAAGAAAAACGATAGGTACACTCACTTCCCTTCAACCCCAGGTCCACTGCTCCTCTGTTTAACTTTAGAAAAGAGCAGGCCTCGCAAGGATATCAACCAAACTTAGAAAAACAAGATACAATAATAGTAGGCATACACTCTAATATCAAGGATGGAAGAGGAAACCCAGTCAAGGAAAAATGTCCAATAAGCAAGTAAAGGAGTCAGAAATACCCCCACAATATTTTTATTTTCATAGTTCTGTTGGAAAGGATAAAATGGTGCCTTTGGAAGCTGTTTCATTGATCAGAATGGTTTTATCTATCTTGCTCTAGTTGCTGAGGAAATTGAATATTTCTGTTAAGCAACATGAAAAAATTGGGGTTGTAATGTTGTGGAGTCTATTACAATATGAAATGGCTTTCGCCATTCTGTGAGTCACCATGTAGAATATTTCAGGACAATTAGTTAAAATTGTCAAAACTCAGTGACATGAAAAAGACATTAGAAAGCCTGGCAGAGTGTGGTAAGTAGGGAAGGCATAGCATAGCAGTCACCATTGCAACCAACGATTATCTAATTTATTTTAAGTCTCAAGGCACATACAGCAAGAAAGCTGTATTGTACAACAATGAGAATAAGGTGTACAAAATCACGACATGTATTTAAAATTAGACTTGGTTAATGGATATGATGTACTTATTAAGTGTCTTCTAACCATTTGTGTTTAGATATGTTGTTTACTGGAACTGTTACCTAGTCTCTTGAGGGAGTTGTTTCACAGTGTCCATGGTTGATCAAAGAGACTTTGGTTCATAGAGATGGCCAACTGCTCAAAGAAGTACTGAAACCATTTTTCAAAACAGAAACATGAGGGAACCTTGCTGAAGATAAAACAGATGTAAGATCTTCAACTAAGGTAACATATTGGGTATGAGTCTTTTCTGCTGTTGACATGAAAATGAACCCAGATGGCCTTGGTGATTTAGAGAATGACTTGAATTCTATAGGTCATATGGAGGAAATTCAATATGACACATATTCAGGCATACCTGTGGTAAATTGAAAGAGGGTGCCCATAAACCCTGAGGGAAAATGTCCCTGATCTATAGAAATTGATTCAATCTGCCAGCCAGCTTTGCTTGGTTCTGGGTATAGTCTGGTAGCATATATAGGAGGTGGAACGATGAAAGAAGACATCACTCAGGTGACCAACTTTCCTGTGTTGGAGAACACACTGCAATGGATCTTCTCAGAGGTGAAGTGTCTTTGACTCTTCCAGGATCTGGTAAGTTGCCAATCATCTGTGTACCTCAAAGTAAACTTTAACTTGCATACTTGTTAAGGACATGTTTGGAATTTATGTTTTCATTGGTGTCATCTATCCTGCATCTTGCAGAACTGATATTTGTACATTTTTCATCTACAGAAAGGGAAACACAGAGCTGAAAGGACTTTCTGTATTCTTCTTGTGGAAATATTGTGAAGTAAGTGGTTTTAGAAAGGATTTCTCCATGTATTGTAGGGAGACTCATGACAAATCTCAGAGTTGTTTTTCATTGTCTTTATTAAAAACAAGGAAAAGGGGGCAGTATTCCTAGGATCTAAGGAACCCAGCTGTTTAACACCTTCCACTTTAAAATTTATCTTCAAGAACAAAAAATAATACAACTTAACAGACTCCATTGAAAATTTTGAGAAATTAGACTTTAGTAAGAACACAAAGATTAAATTAATTTCTACTTACTTCAAGCACAGAAACAGGAAGATATACTCAATTTGTTTGTCTTGCTTGGATATCTGCTCACCTAAGTCAATCTAAATAAATTATCATATTCCCTAAGTCTTAAATGATTATACACGAAGAAAATGAATTAACTGTAATAATAATGTTTCCATTTAATGTAATATTGACCCAGACTATTTTATATGCATGTAATATTTTGTAATTTGACATGAACCTAAGACAGCATAGAGCTCAATTAAATTTCTGTCTATAAAGGTAGAAAATTTACACTAGATCCATTTTATGAAGGAGATAGATATGTGATAGACAGATATTTAAATAGTAAAAGAAAACTATTTTGTGAGCCCAATTTTGAATCTAATTGTATATGTTTAATTATACCTAGGGTACCATTAACTTACATATTCCAAAATGTAATAGGAATGATGCATGAAACACGTCTATGCTTCCCCAGATCATATGCCACTTTGATTATTCTTAAGGTAATATTAGGAAGAGTCCATATGTTAAAGTTTCTGGCATTATTTCTTCTCATTTGAAGGGCATGCGACACTTTCCAATCATTCTGCAGTTTTTTTTTTTTATTAAATTATACTTGTTACATCTCAATGGTTATCCCATCACTTGTATCCTCCCATTCTTCCCTCCCTCCCATTTTCCCTTTATTCCCCTCCCCTATGACTGTTCCTGAGGGGGATCACCTTCCCCTGGTTATGCTCATAGGGTATCAAGTCTCTTCTTGGTAACCTGCTGCCCGTCCTCTGAGTGCCACCTGGTCTCCCCCTCCAGGGGACATGGTCAAATGTGAGGTACCAGAGTACATGAGAAAGTCGTATCTCACTCTCCATTCAACTGTGGAGAATGTTCTGACCATTGGCTAGATCTGGGTAGAGGTTTAAAGTTTACCTCCTGTATTGTCCTTGGCTGGTGCCTTAGTTTGAGTGAGATCCCTGGGCCCAAATCTACCTATCATATTGTTCTACTTGTAGGTTTCTAGGACCCTCTGGATCCTTCTACTTTGCTATTCTCCCATGCTTCTCTCATCTAGAGTCCCAGTAGGATGTCCTCCCCTCTGTCCCAGTTCCCTGGTAAGTGAAGGCTTTCGTGGGACATGCCCCTAGGGCTAGGATGCAGATATAAGTGAGTATATATTGTTTGAGTCTTTCCGCTTCTGGGTCAACTCACTCATTATGATCATTTCTAGCTCAATCCATTTATCCACAAATTTCGGGAATTCCTTGTTTTTAATAGCTGAGTAGTATTCCATAGTGTATATGTACCACAGTTTCTTTATCCATTCTTCTACTGAGGGACACTTAGGCTGTTTCCATGTTCCTGATATTATGAATTAGGCTGCTATGAACATGGTTGAGCAAATTTTCTTGTTGTGTGCTGGAGCATCTTCTGGGTATATTCCAAGGAGTGGAATAGCTGGGTCCTGTGGAAGCCCTCTTCCGATTTTTCTGAGATAGCACCAGATAGATTTCCAAAGTGGCTGTACTAGTTTGCATTCCCACCAGCAATGAAGGAATGTTCCTCTCTCCCCACATCCTCGCCAGCATCTGTTGTCACTTGAATTTTTGATCTTAGCCATTCTGATGGATGTATGATGGAATCTCAGAGTTGTTTTGATTTGCATTTCCCTGACGACTGAGGAGGTTGAGCATTTCTTTAAGTGTTTCTCAGCTATTTGATATTCCTCTGTTGAGAATTCTCTGTTTAGTTCCAAGCCCCATGGTTGCAGAGCAATGATGGCTTATAACATCATATTATTGATGTTTCTGTACTATCTCATTTCTGCATATCAATGTATGGTACTCTCTCAGAATTCAGAAGCATAAATGCAAAAGTCTGACATATTAAACTTTATAACTAAAGAGTTTTAAGAATTAGATTGTTCTAAGAATAAGGGGCTTCTATTTTGGGCACACTGGTGACCTCACACCTTAATGTAAGAAAGCATCAAGAGATAGTGTATTTAGTGAAGCACATGTCTTGCATAGGTTCAGCTGTCCATACCAGAGCTCTGTCATCTGTGACAAAGTTTGTAGCTTGTGTGGATAGTGGATAGTCTCCTCCCCCTGACTTCTTATTCTCAGACCTAAAGAAGCTAAATAACAAGGAGGGCCCTAGGGAGAATGCTTAATTCTCATTCAGAAGGACAACTGAAATAGACACTGGAAGCAGTTGAAGAGAGGGAATAGGATGGGAGCCTACCACAGAAGTCTTCTGAAAGACAACATGCACAGGGGTTCTGAAGTAGATTTTGAGACTCAGCCAAAATTTGGGGTGGAGCTCAGGGAGTCTTACGGAAGAGTTGGGAATATAAGGATCTGGAGGGGACAAGATCTCCACAAGGAGACCAAAGACGCTAACAAGTCCAAGTAGTGGCAGTTGGGGCCGGGGAGGTGCTGCAGAGCTTGATGCACTTACCAAGGACCATGCAAGGTTAGAACCTAGACCTTCTGCTCAGTTGTTGTAAATAGACAGCACAGTTTCCTTGTGGGTCCCATAATATGGGGAGTAGAGACACCTTTTATCATGGACTCTGGTAATTACTCATTGACTACTTTGCCCTCACAGGGTGGCCTCTCAATGCCACAGGGGTGAAATGGCATGGCCTAGAAGGAAAGATGAACAAGTCATAGGGATCAAGCCACCATGGCCTGTGCTTCAGGTCTTGCCCCAGGTTCTAGGTTCCTGCTTCCTGCCCTGACTTCCTGCAGTAATGAACTGTGATGAGGAAGTGAAAGTGAAAAAACATTTCCTTTCACAGTTGCTTTTGGCCATATTGTTTATCTCAACAATAAAAACCCCACCTAAGAAAAATGGCCGCAGAGATTAGGTACCTAAAAAGCACACTAGAGAGAAAAGATTAACTTTCAAGGAAGATAAAATTAAATAGTTTAGTTAATGATTGTTTGTTCTTCTGCTTTAAGAATTCCATAAAAAGTCACAAGCAGATCTTCAGACAGCCTTTTGAGTCAGTTTTCTATTTCCGTATCACAATACCTGGTAACAGCATCAATTTTGTTTCTTCTAAGTATTGAAAAAAATAATAAATTTTATATTGAGACAAAAGATAGCTACAATCACCTGATATTTGACAAAGAGCAAAAATAGACATTAGGGAAATACAGTATCTTCAACAATTGCTATGCTCTGCTAAATTTAATAATAGCATCAAGAAAAACAAGACTAGCTCTTTATGTCTTCATCTTAACAAACCTCTAACAAAAAATCAAAGAAAAAGGATAGGTACACTCACTTCCCTTCAACCCCAGGTCCACTGCTCCTCTGTTTAACTTTAGAAAAGAGCAGGCCTCGCAAGGATGTCAACCAAACTTAGAAAAACAAGATACAATAATAGTAGGTATATCAAGGATGGAAGAGGAAACCCAGTCAAGGAAAAATGTCCAACAAGCAAGTAAAGGAGTCAGAAATACCCCCACAATATTTTTATTTTCATAGTTCTGTTGGAAAGGATAAAATGGTGCCTTTGGAAGCTGTTTCATTGATCAGAATGGTTTTATCTATCTTGCTCTAGTTGCTGAGGAAATTGAATATTTCTGTTAAGCAACATGAAAAAATTGGGGTTGTAATGTTGTGGAGTCTATTACAATATGAAATGGCTTTCGCCATTCTGTGAGTCACCATGTAGAATATTTCAGGACAATTACTTAAAATTGTCAAAACTCAGTGACAATGAAAAGACATTAGAAAACCTGGCAGAGTGTGGTAAGTAGGGAAGGCATAGCATAGCAGTCACCATTACAACCAACGATTATCTAATTTATTTTAAGTCTCAAGGCACATACAGCAAGAAAGCTGTATTGTACGACACTGAGAATAAGGTGTACAAAAATCACGACATGTATTTAAAATTAGACTTGGTTTATGGATATGGTGTGCTTGTTAAGTGTCTTCTAACCATTTGTGTTTAGATATGTTGATTACTGGAACTGTTACCTAGTCTCTTGAGGGAGTTGTTTTACAGTGTCCATGGTTGATCAAAGAGACTTTGGTTCATAGAGATGGCCAACTGCTCAAAGAAGTACTGAAACCATTTTTCAAAACCAGAAACATGAGGGAACATTGCTGAAGATAAAACAGATGTAAGATCTTCAACTAAGGTAACATATTGGGTATGAGTCTTTTCTGCTGTTGACATGAAAATGAACCCAGAAGGCCTTGCTGATTTGGAGAATGACTTGAATTCTATAGGTCATATGGAGGAAATTCAATATGACACATATTCAGGCATAACTGTGGTAAATTGAAAGAGGGTGCCCATAAACCCTGAGGGAAAATGTCCCTAATCTATAGAAATCGATTCCAACTGCCAGCCAGCTTTGCTTGGTTCTGGGTATAGTCTGGTAGCATATATAGGAGGTGGAAAGTTGAAAGAAGACCTCACTCAGGTGACCAGCTTTCCTGTGTTGGAGAACACACTGCAATGGATCCTCTCAGAGGTGCAAGTGTCTTTGACTCTTCCAGGATCTGGTAAGTTGCCAATCATCTGTGTACCTCAAAGTAAACTTTAACTTGCATACTTGTTAAGGACATGTTTGGAATTTATGTTTTCATTGGTGTCATCTATCCTGCATCTTGCAGAACTGATATTTGTACATCTTTCCTTTACAGAAATGGAAACACGGAGCTGAAAGGACTTCCTGTATTCTTCTTGTGGAAATATTATGAGGTAAGTGGTTTTAGAAAGGATTTCTCCATGTATTGTAGGGAGACTCATGACAAATCTCTGAGTCTCCCTTTCATTGTCTTTATTAAAAAGAGGGAAAAGGGGGCAGTATTCCTAGGACAGCACAGAGCTTAATTAAATCATTGTCTATAAAGGTAGAAAATTTACACTAGATCCATTTTATCAAGGAGATAGATATGTGATAGACAGATATTTAAATAGTAAATGAAAACTATTCCATGAGCCCAATTCTGAATCTAATTGCCTTTAAGTTTAATTATACCTAGGGTACCATTAACTTACACATTCCAAAATGTAATAGGAATGATGCATGAAACACGTCTATGCTTCCCCAGATCATATACCACTTTGATCATTCATAAGGTAATCTTAGGAAGAGACCATATGTTAAAGTTTCTGGCATTATTTCTTCTCATTTGAAGGATATGAGACAGTTTCCAATCATTCTGCAGGTTTTTTTTATTAATTTATTTTTGTTATATCTCAATGGTTATCCCATCCTTTGTATCCTCCCATTCTTGCCTCTCATTTTCCCCTTATTCCCCTCCCCTCTGACTGTCCCAATAGGATGTCCTCCTCTCTGTCCCTGTTTCCTGGTAAGTGAAGGCTTTCGTGGGACATGCGCTTTGGGCTAGGATGCAGATATAAGTGAGTATATATTGTTTGAGTCTTTCTGCTTCTGGGTCAACTTACTCATTATGATCAATTCTTGCTCAATCCATTTATCCACAAATTTCGGGAATTCCTTGTTTTTAATAGCTGAGTAGTATTCCATAGTGTATATGTACCACAGTTTCTTTATCCATTCTTCTACTGAGGGACACTTAGGCTGTTTCCATGTACTGGTTATTATGAATAAGGCTGCTATGAATATGGTTGAGCAAATTATCTTGTTGTGTGCTAGAGCATCTTCTGGGTATATTCCAAGGAGTCTAATAGCTGGGTCTTGAGGAAGCCCTCTTCCCATTTTTCTGAAATAGCACCAGATAGATTTCCAAAGTGGCTGTACTAGTTTGCATTCCCACCAGCAATGAAGGAATGTTCCTCTCTCCCCACATCCTCGCCAGCATCTGTTGTCACTTGAATTTTTGATCTTAGCCATTCTGATGGATGTATGATGGAATCTCACAGTTGTTTTGATTTGCATTTCCCTGACGACTGAGAAGGTTGAGCATTTCTTTAAGTGTTTCTCAGCTATTTATATTCCTCTGTTGAGAATTCTCTGTTTAGTTCCAAGCCCCATGGTTGTAGAGCAATGATGGCTTATAACATGATATTATTTATGTTTTTGTACTATCTCATTTCTGCATATCAATGTATGTTACTCTCTCAGAATTCAGAAGCATAAATGCAAAATTCTGATTAAACTTCATAACTAAAGAGTTTTAAGAATTAGGTTGCTCTAAGAATAAGGGGCTTCTATTTTGGGCACACTGGTGACCTCACACCTTAATGTAAGAAAGCATCAAGAGATAGTGTATTTAGTGAAGCACATGTCTTGCATAGGTTCAGCTGTCCATACCAGAGCTCTGTCGTCTGTGACATACTTTGTAGTTTGTGTGGATTGTCTCCTCCCCTGACTTCTTATTCTCAGACCTAAAGAAGCTAAATAACAAGGAGGACCCTAGGGAGAATGCTTAATTCTCACTCAGAAGGACAACTGAAATAGACACTGGAAGCAGTTGAAGAGAGGGAATAGGATGGGAGCCTACCACAGAGGTCTTCTGAAAGACAACATGCACAGGGGTTCTGAAGTAGATGTTGAGACTCAGCCAAAATTTGGGGTGGAGCTCAGGGAGTCTTATGAAAGAGTTGGGAATATAAGGATCTGGAGGGGACAAGATCTCCACAAGGAGACCAAAGACGCTAACAAATCCAAGTAGTGGCAGTTGGGGCCGGGGAGGTGCTGCAGAGCTTGATGCACTTACCAAGGACCATGCATGGTTAGAACCTAGGCCTTCTGCTCAGTTGTTGTAAATAGACAGCACAGTTTCCTTTGGTTCCCATAATATGGGGAGTAGAGACACCTTTTATCATGGACTCTGGTGATTACTCATTGACTACTTTGCCCTCACAGGGTGGCCTCTCAATGCCACAGGGGAAGAGTATACAGGCAGTCCATATGATAGTGATAGCCTGAGGTCAGATGGTAGGGGAGGAGGACTTCTCTTTTCTAAGGGCTAGGGAAAAGAGGAATGGTGATGCCAGTGGTGATGAGGGAAGGGACGACAATGGGGATATAAAGTAATCAAATAAAAAAAGGAAAAGTGATAGATTTATTGAACCGTGATTATGTATACTCAATATTCTTGAGCTTGGCCTAAATTTTATATTGTTCTTTCTGAAATTATGAATTCTACAATTAGAATAAATAAGGATAAAAATGCCAATATATGATTTGGAATTATCTGTTTTCTAATTAGGCCTATCCTGAAGCCAAAGAAATGAGATCTACTCTGTTTGGGCCCAACTTCCATCCCTGCAAGTAGTTGATAAAGAATCTAGAGACAAGGCCATTTATAACAAGATTCGCTATCTGCGCAGGGATTGCCACAAGACTGACAATTTCCTTAAGTTCCAGAGGTGCTGAATTGTCTATAACAACAACTGCTGAGGCCACATTCACTATGTGTATTTCTGAGACGGTCTTTAAATGTCTATTGCTTCAAAGCATCTATTTGTCTTACAGATTTCAGTGTGTGCTTGGGTGCCATGGGTGTCTTCTTAAAGAATAAAAACTAACTTTTTAAAAATGCCAAGTATGAAAAGGCAATCTGTGAATGTTTCCTTTGTTATGTAATAGAAAATCTTTCACTGACCCATCATGTTATCAAAAGCTGTCATGGGTATCATGTGTTATCTTTAGACAGTACACAAGTTGTCTGAAAGGGGTAGCATCTCGAGATATCTCTACAAATTGGCTTTAGCAACATTCCTTGGAAATCTAAAGTCTTTACATTAATCATTTTACTCAATATGTCAGAGAAGAAGTCAAGGTTCAGGCAGAATGAGAGCAGATTACAGGAGGAAAGAGCTCATACACGATTGAGGATGAACCATACTGTAGAAGACATTCTTAAATTTCTTCTTCTTCTTTTTCTTCTTCTTCTTCTTCTTCTTCTTCGTCGTCTTCTTCTTCTTCTTCTTCTTCTTCTTCTTCTTCTTCTTCTTATTATTATTATTATTATTATTATTATTATTATTATTATTATTATTATTATTATTCATACAGAACCTAAAGCAAAAGATAATTTTTACTCTTTTGAAATTTGTCCCTGGGTGAATATTTCCATGACATATTTCTCCCCTCCACTTTGCTTATTAATGGAAAAATGTATCTGGAAAAGCAACACATCTTACACATGCACCTTTTGTGCCAAGGTACCCATTAGACATCAGAGAAGACATGCCTGGCTTTCATAAATTAATTAAATAAATATCAGTGCATAGGGCCAGTTTCTTACCTAGGAGATTTTTGAAAAAGGACACACAGGATGCCCCTAACCTACACATGCTTCTAGAACTTTCGCTGACTTCATAGCAGAATTAAATGCTTAGACCATATTACTGAAGCAATAAAGAATGCTTTGCTGCAAACACACAAGCAAACAAATAAAGCTTATAATAATGTAGAAGTTCCCAACCCTGAATATGTCTTCTATGCTATCATAAGTCACTACATAGACTATTTTAGGATAATTGTGAACAATTGTTATAATGCAGGAACATGATAAGACCATCAGCAAGTCTGGCAAATTTTGCCTTCTAATGAAACAGTGGCACAACAGTTACAAATGCAAGGAACAACTGTCTCATTTCATTTAAGGATCACCCCATGGGGCAAAATTCAGATGTCATATCCAAAGACAGTAAGAATAAGAAAACAAGCACAAAGCAAATAAACAAAGCCAATGCTTGAGGAGGCCACGGTCTCAATCAGTAAGACTATGATCAGATTTTGTCACAAAAGGATGTGATGTTCCTGTCAAAGTGCCTTCTAAACATTTGTGCTGGGGTTATTGATTACTGGAACTGTTATCTAGTGTGTTGAGAGAAATATATTATGGTGTTTATGGTTGAGGAAAGAGATTTGTGTTTGGTTAAAATGTGTAGGATGACTGACTGTTGCTGAGATGGGGTGGTTCAGTGCTCATTAAAAGCATCAAAAGTATTTATCATTACCTGATGCACTCAAGAAGCATTAAAGAAAACATGACAGATGTAAGATGTTGAACTAAGGCAAATGAGGAAATGAGGAACCTTGGAGGAGACACAGTGTTGAAAATTTACAGAATGACTTGAAGCCTAAAGTTCACATGAGGGGAAAACAAGGCAACACATGGAGATAGGAGTGTTTTAGGTATAAATAGGATGCCAATACTCCCTTAGTGGAGAGAGTCACTGATCTGATTGATCCAATCTGTCCCCCAGCTCTACTTGGCTTTTAATGTATTTGTTTGTATTTATAGGATGTGGGAAGCTGAATAAAAGCAGTGGTGAGGTGAAGCTGCTTTTCTGAGTTTGAGACCACACTGTGGTATTAGTTCTAAGTGATGCATCTGACTTTGACTCAACTCAACTCCTGTAATTCGCCTCCTGTCATGTTCTGCTAAGCTTCATCAATGTGTTATTTCAACAAGGTGTGTTTGGAAATTATATTTATATGGTGGGATTGGTATTGTCCATTTGGTCATGCCTTTCCTGTAGACAAGGCAACAGAGAAAAGAGGAAAGAACTTTTAGAATGTAATCATTCAATCAACTTTGAGATAGGTGGTTTTTATTTTGCACTGTCTTTATTGGCAGAATAGTAAAAGGGGACAGTGTTACTAGTGCTTAAGGGATATCTTGTATCAAACAATTTCCATTGAAAGGTTTTCTTCCAGAACAAGAAATACTACAACTCAAATGACCAATTTGCATAACTGAGAAATTGTTCTTTATGGAGAATACAAGATGTAATAGTCTAATTATCTCAGCTACAGAAAATGGAAGTTGTAATTATGTTTGGTCACCTGGCATTAGATATATATTTGCTCACTTAATATAGAAACCTGGATTAACATTCATTTCTAAAGCTTAATATTGATGGTGATAGCAGGTTTGTGCTTTTATTAATTTGGAATATGTCAAATGACATGAAAAAAGGAAAAGCACTCATGAGCTAATAAATAATCTTAACATTTAAGTGATATATACAAGAAAACGAATTAGTTACAGCCATCAACTTTATTTACAGAAATGGAAAATGAGCTTAAAAATCACAAGACTTTCAGACATGTGCAGACAGTGTCATGAAGATGATTTTTGGTATCATGTGGGATTATTTATTACTCTCTGGGATGCTTTGATATGCATTGGACATTCCTGATTGATTATATATTTATAAAACTGTAAAAAAGAAATCCAGATAAAATAGTTTTACTATATGGATCTGGACCCAGGGGCCTGCACAAACTGATAAACCTGCCAATGACAAGGCAAACAGAAAACCTAGATCCTCTATTCAGGTGTAGCTGATACACAGCTCCTTCTCCACTTCCACATAAGGAGGAGAGCATGGACTGCTTCTGACAGGAACTCTGGTGCCAGTGATTTGATCACTGCCCCTTAGCAGGGCACCCTTGTGGGCACACATAGGAAGGGGATGTAGGCTTTCCTGATAAGACTGGATGAGGCTGAGGTCAGACTCTGGGGAAGGAGAGAACTCCCCCACCGCCAAGTCAGAGATCTGAAGAGGGAAGTAGGGTACAAGAGGGAGGGAGGTTGGAAAAAGGAAGATAAGAGCAAGGGGATAACAATTGAGCTGTATCCTGAATAAACTATAATAAATAAAAATTATAATAATAACATTACAGCATACTACTTAACTGACCACTCGTCGTTTCTCTTCCATCTTCTATACTTTCTTTGTCTCACTTCAGAACTCTTCTGCCTTCTCTTATATCAGAAGTGAAAATCACTTATATCAGTGGCTCTTTCATATAACATATCTTTTTTCTCAGGGTGACTATCTCTTTTTGATGAGGTCTTAATTTGCCCATAGCTCTAATGTACAAGTGTTATGACCTCTTCCCTCTTATGCATTATAGTTTTATTACTACAGCTCTGTAGTATATAACTTCAAATCTGGTAACGTAATACTTTAAGCAATTTTGTTTGTTAGTTCAATTAGTCAGTATCTTGTGGATACCTTTGGTCTTTGTATTCCCATATGAAATTTCAGATTGCTTTTTCACTTTTTAAGACGAATTGTGTTGGGATTAAGATCTAGATTACATTTACTTCTCAGATTGATTTGAATACGATTTATAACAACAATATTGTTATAATTGTACCATATTGTATGAATACATTACTTACTTGAGACAAGAACATGTAATAGTAAAGCTAATATTGACTTGGAGCTAATATTCACTTAATTACTATTGACTTGCTTTTGTATTATTGGAGCTTGATAGGCATGCTACCACAGGAGAAAAGTAATCATATATCTGTTCAAAAATTTGTGCTGTGAGCTACAGAAATTTCAGGGTTGCCAAGACATGCCTACTGGTCTAATAGTGGCATGAATGTCATGGGAGTAACCATTCACTTTTTTTCTGGATTTTAGATCCAGAATAGAATTCAGGACAGAGTATAGCATTTGCCCATGTAAACTCTTAGTAGTTTTAATATCATGGAAAAGACTTTCACAGGCTCAAGCCACACAGAATTCAAGGATGGACAAGGAAGTACAAATTAAGTCATACCCTTAAATGTGGAGATATTTGCAATTGATAGTTTCCAGGAGAGGGAGAGTTAGTGCTCATCAACATTCTGACATTGTATAATTATATGCTCCGGTGATTACAGAATATATTAGATTTTTTTATTTTAAAAAGTATTTTAACCTATACATTTATATTATTAGACATACATACAATAAACTACATACAGCAAGAAGAACCACAGAACAACCAGGAATTATGTTTATGTTACATTCATATATTTTGGTTATTTGTATTTGGCAGTCTTGAGTGTACTTGATTTTTATAGTTACTAATAAGAAGACTAGATTTATTTTCAACTAGGACACAAAATTAAGTGTGGTTATGTACTAATGAGATTGAGGGGCTTATCTGTGAGGAGGTAACAAAAATAACAAAAATGCAATGTATACAATTCTTAAGTAATACATTTAAAATAGCTCTCCTAGAATATGTGTGTAGCAGATCACAAGACTCTACACTGCTCAGTATTAGTTGAGTAGTAAGTCACTCATCTTCCTCAACACTTAAATATAAAAAACATTAAAGCATTGTAAAAGTTTTTTCCAAATTTATAGTAGTTCCTTTTTATATATATTTATATTATTAGATTATTTTTAAGGAAAGGATATTTAGAATAAATCAGGATATAGTAATTTTTCTACCAATTTTGATCAAGATTTCCTAATATGTCTTTCATCTTCTTTAGAGTTTCTGTTTGAAACATCAGCAAACACTCAAGTGATGGAGACTTGCTCCTAGGTAGGGACATCTCTGCTGTGTGGTATAATCCTTAGGAAGGAGATTCTAAGACGTTCAGACATTTGATCAGAGAGTGTCACAACTTTATCTGTCTTCTGTTTACCTGTCTTTTTTTCTTCCACCATATCTCTCTAAATCTACTTTTAATTCTTACACTGCTCATCTGTCTACCCTTCTAAATCTTCTCTTTTTCCATCAGACCACCATTATGGAAGCAGCCCTCCTTTGTTGTCTGCTCTGCCATGGACAGTTGTGTTGCATAAGCTCCGTGTAACGCGATGCGATACCTATAGATAGAACCCTCTGAAATTGCCAACTAAAATCATCCATTTTCACATTTTAAGGTGATTTTCTTGGATATTTTGAAATGGCCATAGAAAACTGATTGTAAAGCTGTATTCAAACCCACCTGTGATTCCCTTCATGATTTTGTATTGGCAAATAAGCAAGTGGATATTAATCCAAGAACTTTATACTCCCTTCCTGGGAAAACTGCTTCATCCATCCCATGCCCCTCCTAGCTAGCTAATCTCTGTAGGCATTTGTCTTAATTTAGGGTTTTTGTTGTTGTTGTTGTCCTAGACAGCATGATCAAAGAGCAACTTAGGGAGAAGATTTCCATTTTCACTGTACTTTGACATCACAGTCCCTCACTGAAGGAAGTAAGGGCAGTAACCTGGAGGCAGGAACTAAACAGAGGCCATGGGAAAATCTTGTTTATGGCTTACTCATCTTGCCTTCTTACAGAGCTCCCTGGTGCCTGTGGTGAGGCATTACTGAAGTCAATCATCATTCAAGAAAAATACACAGCATGACAATCTGGTTAGGGCATTTTTCTCATTTTTTGTTTTTCTTCCACAATGTATTGAGATTATGTCATGTTGACAAAACAAACAACCACCCCAAACCCAACCAAGCAAACAAACAAAAACCAGTCCAACACACTATTGTAAACAAAACATACATATATTTACAACATAAAATTTATCCAACACTCAGGATGCTTATTTTTTATTTCATTTATTTACCTGTGAACTCCATTTTCTTAACAGTTGAATAATGCATTGTTCTACATATGTGCAATAATATAAATATATATGCAAAAAATTGAACAAATATCAAACAGAAGAAAAAAAGGAAGAAAAAGAAAAAGGTACATAGAGCATTACTTAGTTTCCTTTCATTTGGGGAAGCAGAAACTCAGTTAGTCCTTTTTGTGATATATTTTGTCAGGGTTTGTCACCTTCTATGTCCATTTTCATCTTGTTGGCCATTGACTCTGAAGCTATGAAGTGACAAACGTTTACTGGGTCATATAGCATATGATTGATTTTTTGAAAAATCCTACAAACTAATTCTTTTTATTTTAACCTGTTGCCATTGTTTATGACAAAAAAATTGTTGGAATTTGTGCTTAAGGAGTTTAAAATAAAATGCTTTGTACTAATGAGAACAAAACAGACCGTTGTGTAATATGCCATATTATTATTGCTCACTCTTCAGCTAATAAATACTTAGGTTGTTTCCCATTTAGCCTAGTTAGAAGAAGTATCTGTATCATAACCTGTAGTGTTCTTTGGGCCGATGTCCATAGTGATACAAGTTAATTTTATTAAATCTATTTTTGGATTTTGGGAGATTCTCCACATTGCTGTCCATAATGGCTATACCACTTTGTGCTCCCTTCAGTAATCCTTTTCTCTATTTCTTCACTGGCTTGTGTTGTCATCTATTTCATTAATCTTGCCTATTTTGACTGTGGAGTGGTAAAATAATATTTTAATCCACAAATTCCTAATGGCTAGTGATGCTGAATATTTTGCCATGTTTTTCAAATATTTGTATTCTGTTATTTAGAAATCTTTATGTAGTTCCATGCCCCCTTTTTATTTTATTTACTTTTTATTTATTATAATTTTTTCATATTACATCCCAATTGCTCATATATACCCCTCTTGGGTGTCAGATTTTCTGGATATTTTTCTTTGTTTGGTTGGTTGGTTGATTGCTTTTTAGTAATTTATATATTGTCTCTCTATATAGAATTTTTATAGTCTATATGTAACCTCATTTGTTTGGTAGATTGCTTTTCAGTAATTTATATTATATATATATAATTTTTATATTCTATATATAACCTCAGTCAAATTAATTAATTGGCAAAGATTATTTTCTCACTCTGTATGCTAACATGTCCTTCAAATGATGGTGCTGTTAATATAGAGAGATTATTTTTTCATGAAGAACTATTTATTAATTTTTGATTTTAATATCTGCTGTATGGAAGTCATAGCACTTCTTAAGTACAATTTTTTTATTAAATATTTTTTATTTTTTACATATACATTTATATCATTTCACACATATGCAACAAACTACCTTCAGCAAGAAATACCATGAAAAAAGCAGGAATTATATAAATGGTACATTCTTATTGTTTTGGCTATTTGTATTTGGCAGCCTTAGGAAAACATCTTTCGTAATTTGGTGGGTCTAAAATTTCGAATGTAAATCAATATCTATCATACTTCGTCATTATCAACTTAAAACATCTACCTAGACCTAAAAACATCTTAACCCCTAGACAAGTAAGGTTAATTGTAAGACTCAAGTATCTGGTCTTCAACTCTGTCAGAGATTTGAGAAGGAATAAAACCTAAGTACCTCAGTGAACGAGAAGTGCATGTTAGCAAGCTTCCCAAATGAGAAGATGACAGAGAGTTTTCTACCTGAGAAGTCACCCAAAACTCTTCTAAAATGTTGGAGCATCATCTTCATCTTTCTGGCCCAATATATCTGGCAGATATGTTTGTGAGGCAGGAACTTTTGAGGACTTGCTTAATCTATCTTGGCAGAGTTTAGCCGTCGACTCTGCCTGCATCCAAGCTTGCCCTCTTTTAGGCAGAATTCTGTCTGTAGTAGAAACAAGGACATTTTCCCAGTGGCTTGTAGATTAGTGAATCTACTCCTCAACTTAATGCCTTTGTTGTCACCCACAAGATAATTTTTAATTCATTTGTATAGAATTTAGTTTATAGAAACAAAATAAATTTAATTTTAGACACAGTGGTATAGAATTCAAATGTAAGATTATTCTTCACATGCATTATATATATACATATATATGTGTGTGTATGTATATACATATATATGTATTTCTACTCTAATATGACGTATTATACCCATGTAACTCAATTATCATACAAAGTTTACATCCAATACTTTGAAAGTGGTATTGCAGAATGTTTACGGTAAATAAGTTATACAAGTTAATTATTACTTTATCAAATCATGGTTATATCAGTTACTAGTCTATTTTTAACACAAGAATATAGACCTTATGTACAATAGATAAATATGATTCTATAGAAATATAAGGTAAAATAGTTAGATAAGATTTTTTTTAAAACCTGAGAGCCATACAGAATATGGCATTTAAAATGTTTTTATTATTGTAAGAATTCACTGACAATGAGACAGGTTAACTCCTGGTAAAATCCATCCTACCTCAAAGAGGATGATGATCATCAAAGAACCTCCTTATGGAGATGGCTTCAAAGGTAACACATTTCTTTATTCCAGCATGTAGATGCTGAGGCAGGTGGATCTCTAAGTTCAAAGACAGCCTGGTCTACAGAGTGGGTTTCAGGACATTAAGGACTACACCAAGAAACTCTGTATCAAAGCAAACAAAGCACAAACAAACAAACAAAAAACCCAAGATCTGCTATATGAAGGTTTGTCACAGAAAGTGCTGTACTATGCCTGTAAAGGCAAGCGTACTCCCCTTTTTCTCTTCTATATGACTCAGGATATCATGATGTAAGTTGAGGTCTTGATGGATTTGTAGTTTAGGTTGTGTAGAGTGGAAGCTATGGTTCTGTATTCATTCTTCTTCATGTAGATGTCCAATTTGAATAAAAATATATATTTTTTTTACTCTTAGCATTCTTTTTTTTTTTAATTTTTTATTAATTTATTCTTGTTACATCTCAATGTTTATCCCATCCCTTGTATCCTCCCATTCCTCCCCCCCCCACCATTTTCCCATTATTCCCCTCCCCTATGACTGTCCCTGAGGGGGATTACATCCCCCTATATATTCTCATAGGGTATTAAGTCTCTTCTTGGCTACTTGCTGTCCTTCCTCTGAGTGCCACCAGGTCTCCCCCTCCAGGGGACATGGTCAAATGTGAGGCACCAGAGTACGTGAGAAAGTCATATCACACTCTCCACTCAACTGTGGAGAATATTCTGACCATTGGCTAGATCTGGGAAGGGGTTTAAAGTTTACCTCCTGTATTGTCCTTGGCTGGTGCCTTAGTTTGAGCGGGACCCCTTGGCCCAAATCTGCCTATCATATTGTTCTACTTGTAGATTTCTAGGACCCTCTGGGTCCTTTTATTTTGCTGTTCTTCCATGCGTCTCTCATTTTTTGAATTATAGTCTTTTCTTCAGTGTATATATTTGGCTTCTCTATCCAAATCATGTGTCTGTAAGTGTATGGATTTATGTCTGAATCTTCCATTTCATTGATCTATTATGATATTTGTGTTTATGCCAATACCATGAATTTTTTTATTTCTGTAGCTCTAGAGAGCAGTATAAAATCAGGAAGAATGATGACCTAAGAAATTTTTCACTGTTCATGATAGTTTTAAATCTACAATGTGTTACCATTATTGCTATTTCTATAGTTATTATTATTATTTTCCCAGATTCTGTAAAGAATTCTATTACAATTTTCATGGTTTGCATGTAATATATAGGTTGCTTTTTATTTTCACAATAACTAAATAGTAAACGAGAGTAGCTTTTAGTGTTGAGGTCTCCAACTTCTTTCTTTAATGTCTTTTTATGGTATTTTTATAATATTAATAAAATTATAAGTTTGATAAAATTACAAAAATTTATATAAAATTTAATGTACAATATAAATAATTATAATTATAAAATATAAATTAAATTTAAATTATAACATAGTGTATAAAATGTTAGTCTGTTCATCAAGTTATGTTTATATAATATATTACATTATTTTTATTGCTGAAATGATTCATTGGTTTAGTTAGAGTTATTCCTTGACATTTTCTTTTATTCTGTGACTATTTGGAAACTTATAATTTTCTGGATCTCTTTCTGGGTTATTTGTCATCTACATATAAGAAAGCTTCAGATTTTTGCATGTTAATTTTGTATCCTGCTACTTTGATGAATGTACGTATCAGCTGCATATGTTTTCTGCTCATCTGTAGGATTTTTTATATTAAAATATAGGTCATTTTCTTAATAGTTATGATATATTAGTAGCCTATGTAGTGTTTTTAATCAACAGCTTTTATCATATGACTATGAATATTATTGTATTTAATAACCTCTTTGGATGTAATAAACACACATAGAATAAAATGAAAGGAAAACAAAAAGTGAGCACCTTGATGTTTTCACTTAATATTCCTAAGCTTGTTGTCTCCTTCCATAGTCTTTTTGCTCTAGCAAAGACTTCAAATACTAAAACAGACATGGAGATTGGGCATCATTGTCATATTTCTGGTTTAGAAGAAATGTTTTGGATTTCTTTGTATAGAATAATATTTGCTGTGACTTTAAAACATTGCGTTTGATATGTTGACATATATCCCTAACTTCTCAAGTCTTCCTAAGACTTTTGTCATAAAAAAAATATGGAAAAAGGAAAAAAATGAACATAAGAAGAATGTTACTTACTACTCAAGAAACATGGACCTGGGTAAATGTATTAGTAAAAAAGTATTCTGGAAGCATAAGATGGAAAGGAAGCTTGGATACTCAGAACCAAAATACATAGCTAATACATAACTGAGAGCTGGCATAGAATAGATACAGGCAAAGCCTAGAACTCAAAAACCAACTATCCTAGACTCTTCAACAAGGTATGCTTCAGCCATTTACATATGCATATAAATGTCACCTGCTCATATTAACACACACACACACACACACACACCTCAAAGACTAAAAAAGGCATAATCTCATCATTTATACCATGCGGTATCAGAAATTTTTTCTCTTATACTTTAAATTCCACCACATTTTACTTTTTGTTTCACATTCAGCATTTTGTTTTGTGTACTGACTATCTTTGTTCACTCATCTCTTATTATATATTGTCTATAAGTACCTGAATTATCCATTCCAACTTAGAAAAGGGTGGCCTGGCAAGCCCTCTGTCATCGGAGAATAAAGACCAGCAACTTTAGTCCCCAACATACATATTTTTAGAGAGACTTCACAAGCTGAGCTATCCTTAGTAAATCATCCTCTTTAGGTATAATCAACAGATTATCATATCATTTTAGTGCTTGCTACTACCATGCAAAGTAATGGTAGAAAATGTCTATCACTCTCAGATGGTTGTCAAAAGAGAAACTACTCTTGGGTTCAAGAGAAGGGACACATGGCACACATTCCACTGGTTAATGTCTGTGAATAGAATTACATTTCTGATCGGTTCTGGATGTGTAAATACAGGTCATAGAGAAGATCTGCAGACACTACATATTGATGTCCGTACTGGTGAAATCATGTTCATGCTTCACTGCTGGAGTTGGACTGTTGGATGTGAAAAGTATGTTATCTATGTGTCCTTTGAGCTGTTCTTTTGTTGTAATAAGCACTCAGGGGGAGAAGAGTATATTCACAAACTATAACGTTTGTCACAGGTGGCAGAGCTCTGTTAGGGAGAACAGAATCTATATATGGTGCCTGCTCTACTAAAGATTCTAAGCATTGATGTGTTTCCACGTTAAGGACACTAGTGTGCCCAAAATAGAACCCTCTTATTCTCAGAACAACTTAGTCAGTAAAACTCTTTCATTATCAAATTTAATATACCAGTTCTTCACTTATACTTCTGAATTCTGAGAAAGTAACATTGATATGCAAAATAGGACTGAAACATCAACGATATATAAATCAGCCTTAATTGCTGTGTAACCTTCAAACTGCAGGATGAAAGAAGAGTGTCACATACCCTTCAAGTGAGATGAAATTATGGCAGAACCACAGACATTTTAACATGTGGACTATTCCCAAGGTGACCTTAAGGATGACTAGAGTTTGGAATGTTAAATTAGTGGTACTTAGGGGTAGTTCAATAGTACTTTTCTTGTATTGTTTGTTACTAGATTAAAAGTTGTTCACATCAAAGTTATCTTTTATAAACCACCTCAGATAGCTTTCTTTTTGATACAATGGATCCTAATGTGAGTTTTCTACCTTCATAGACTGTGACCTAAAATAAGCTGTATGCTGTCTTATGTTCATGTCAAACTTCAAAACTTTACATGCACATAACAATAGCCTGGGCCAATATTATATTAAATGCAAACAAGAGACTTTCTTTCATTGCACATTGAATCTGGTTAAAAATCTTTTATTTTATAAGAAAAATCTCATTGTTGCTAGGCATGCAATGGGAACAACACATAAAAAAGACAAAAAATAAAAGCATGGAAACTCTAGTCCGACAAAGACCATATCAGCAGGACATCGCAGGGATGTGCACTCAGCAGTCATTATTAAAGACGACTCGGCACCTCAAGACCTTGAGAAAACTGTCAACCTTATTCATATCCCTTTTCAGGCAGCGTAAAATGTTATAAAAGGCAAAAAGGCGAGTGTCTTCATCAGATGACTTCAAGTCTTTCAGTCCAGACCAGGTAGGGGAGCCATTTACAGCAAATCCAGGCTTAATCTTCATCTAAACATCAAACAGACAGCTATCACTGACATGATTACCAGCAGGACTTCATTAACACTTTTTTTTATCAATGCTAGTATGTAAGTTTGTATTTGCACATGGATTATATGTATATGTACTTATATGGACATGATGTTGGATATCAGCGGACTTTAGGTAATGTTAGTTCCAGTGACTTCTCCCTTGATTTTTGAAAAGGCTGCATTTACTTCTACATGGAACTCATGGCAGTTCTCTTGTCTGCCTGCTCTCTGCTAAAGTTACAAAGAGATTTTACTGCATCATTTTTCTTTTTTGGACACAAATTCTGAAACTACAGTATGGTTACTCACACAAGAAAGGGAGTCACATATATATATATATATATATATATATATATATATATATATATATGTCATCCCCCCTGGTCCAGTGCAAATTGCTTCTCATTTCTGTTCATGTGTATTTGAGTAGTGGTGGTGATGGTAGGTAGTGTGTGTGTGTGTGTGTGTGTGTGTGTGTGTCCATAATTGTAGTTATATATACTATTCAATGGGCACGATTTGGATGGCAGCAGTAATTTGGCATATATTTCCACAAGTGACTTCTATCGTAATTTCTGAGGCAGTTGCTCTCAGTTTTACCTGGAACTAAACACAAATCCCCTTAAGCTGACTCCTTAGTCTGTACATTACAAAGAGAAAATACCACACTCATTCTTTTGACATAAATTCTGGAATGGTCTCAGCTCCCCACAATTGCCCCAAAGGGAGTTACACGCATGAGACATCTCCTTGCAAATTTTTAATTAACTATGAAAAAAAAAAAAAGAGTACTATAATTTTTTAGTGAGAAACTCTTATGCTTACTCTAAAGGGCTTAGATACCAAACATAACTTGGAGAGTGGCATAAATATTTCTGATATGCCACTGATCTCAGATGAGATATATCTAGACACATAGACAAGCAGGGTGCAATTTGGATGTACATATGGAATTACTGAAGGACAGAGAAAGGCTATATTAATTCTTTGACTTTTGAGAGTCTCACATGCTCTCAGTCCTTCCCCTGATGTGTCCTTCGTACCACATTAGTTCTGGTAGAGCATCCTGATACTTTTCTACTTTTCAATAATTATATTCTCATATCTTATGTACTTCATTTAATCCTTCTACACGAGAAGCACATTTCACTTAATCTATTAAGGTGCAGACAATGATTGCCATAAAATATTCATAATTAGGTAAGCGTGCTTACTCCATGCAGGAAAGCTCCAGTCCAAATTTCTATGAGGCATGGCTATTTCCTGTGGTGATCACTGTTCTGTGGATTTTCATTAAGTAGCCTTGGGTTTGGGTATCTCAAAATTCTTTATGTATCACACAATTTACCCATTGCGTGCATAGGATCAACAAAGACATGTGTAGAAACAGCTCACCCTGCCGAGTATGGTCTTTAGTCCCACCAGAAGGTCAGCATTTCTTTCCTTCAAATCATTGGCTGTTTTCAGCATAGTTGCAGAAGCTCCAGGAAGAGTAGCCACTTCAGACGCCAGGTATTTCAGTGGTCTTATCCAGGCACGTGTAATATTGGCAATTGATACCAGAAGGTCTTCAGTCTAAGAAAATATGATTGGACATTGCCTTAAACTACATGACATAGAGCTGTGCACTTAGACACCTGGGGCTGTCTCATAGAGGATGCAAACTACAGTATAGTTTTCTTATTAATAATATATGTTAATAATTTCATGCTATATAAACATTACCTACATATACTTTTTCCCCTTCTTAAATCCAGTTTGCTAAAAAAAAGTAATTAGGTCTGAATGATGATCTTTTGTATTTTTCTACTTTTTAACACTTGTCCTTGTTAAACCTGATCTGTTTGATTGCTTGCCCTGTCTATGAGAAAACAACTGTTAAAAGGCTCAGTAGGTTACAAACACAGGACTCCCATAACATAGATGCCAACACTGTCAGTAGTGAATAGTTCAAATAATTACCACAGTAGTGAGTCAAATTTGTTTCTCATATTTTTACTTGAGAATTTCTGATTATGGTAGAATATTAAAACAGGTGAATTTCAGAAAACATGGTTGTCAAAATTCTACTTTCCCTGCATCTGCATGATTCACATCCTGTGGCTCTATAGGTGGTGTTTATTTATTGACTTGCAGGAGAAAAACATTAGAGAGCATAACTGTTATTCCAGGTATCAATAGAAATAATAATGGAATTTGAGCTACTAAGTGCTAGCATAAAAACATATTCATGCAAATTAAATTTTTATTAGATTTTTATTATGATGTCTGTGAGAAATCTTATAGGCTATGAAAACAAAGAATAACAAGAAATCCAAACAGTACTTCTTGAAACAGAAAGGCTTCAGTACGGCTAAGGGTACTGTCAATGGAATGAAATGACAGTCTACAGATTGGGAAGAGATCTTCACCAATCCTACATCTAACAAAGTGCTAAGATCCAAGTATATACAGAATTCTAAATATTAAACACCAACAAATAAAATAGCACAATTAAAAATGGGGCAGAGAACTAAATAGAGAATTCCGAACAGAGGAAGCTCAAATTATCAAGAAGCACTTAAAGGAATGCTCAATGTCCTTACTTATCAGGGAAATGAAATTCAAAATGACTCTGAGGTTCCATCTTACATCTGTCAAAATGGATAAGTTCAAACACTCAAGTGACATCACATGCTGGTGAGGCTGTTGAGAAAGGGGAACATACCTCCATGTGTGTGAGAGTGCAGGCATGTACATCCACTTTGGAAATCAATCTGACACTCTCTCAGAAAATTGGGACAAGCTCTACCTCACCTCACAACCCAGCCATACTGCTCCTGGGCAGATATCCAAAAGACTGTCTTACCACCACTACACTTGTTCAACTATATTCATAGCAGCTTTATTTATACTAGCCAGAAACTGGAAAGAACTTAGATTTCCCTCATCCAAAGAATAAATAAAGAAATTGTGGTGCATTTACACAATGGAATACTACTCAGCTATTAAAAACAAACAAAGAAATCATGAACATTTCAGGCAAACGGATGGTCCTAGAAAAGATCTTCCTGATTGAGGTAATCTAGATGAATAAAGACACACATGGTATATCCTCAGTTATAAGCGGCTTTTTACCATATAGTACAGGATAAACATACTTCAGTGCACAGACACAAGGAAAATAAGTAACAAGGAAGAATCAAGGGAGAATGCTTAAATCTCACTCAAGAAGTGGGAGTGGAATTGACAGAAGTAATGGGTGAATAAAGGGAACAGAGTAGGAAAGGAAAAACAAAGAGATGTGAGGGTGGAGACCAGACCTGGGGAGAATGGGGGTGGGAGTACAGAAGGCCTGTAGAGAAAAGACAGACTGTGGACCAGGGCATGTTTGTGACAAGCTGGACAGCTAAGTTAAGGTAGGCTCCCTGGGGGATCTAAGAGGAACCCTAGCAGAGACTTCTAGTAGCAGGGACTAAAGAGACTAAAAAGAACACCCTCTAACTAGACAAATCTCCTAGTGTAGGGAAGAGAACACCAACCCACACACAAAAGCTTTTACTCATAATTCTCGCTGACTGTAAGGTGTGTAGGGATAAAGATAACGAGGATATAGCAGAGACTGGGGAAAGGTCTAACAAATGCCTGGCCTAGCCCAATACCCACCACATGGGAGAGAGCCAACCTCTGACATTATGAACAATACTCTGCTATGATTTCAGACGCAAGTCAAGCATAGTTTTCCTCTGAGCGGCTCTACCCAGCATGCCTCGAAAGAGATGTTGAGACTCATAGCCAAACATTGGGCAATGTGTAGGGAGCCTTATAGAATAGTGGGGTGAAAGAAGAAAAGAACTTGGATCTGAGGGGAGGCTCACAAAAAGTCCAATAGAGCCATCTAACCAGTGCCCAGAGTGTCCTGTTTAGGCTGAAGCACCAAACCAAGGCCTTGCAAGGACTGGACCTAGGCCTCCTACAGATGTAGCTGATGGCTAGCTCAGGCTTCATATGGGTTTGTTAGGAAGGAAGGCAGTGGCTCTCTCTGACAGGGACTCACTTGCTTGCTTTTTATTTACTCCCCACTGGTGGGTCAGGCTTGACAGATGATAGGGAAAGAAAACATTTTTGGTCCTGATTCATCTTGATGAGCTGGTGTAGGTAGGAAGGTGGGGGCTCCCTTTTTCTGAGCAATGGGGAGGGGTGATGGGAGAGGGGAGGGAGGATCAGGATGAGAACAATGGAGGGATGGGTCTAGGACCAGGATGTAAAGTCAATAAAGTAATAAGCAAACAAGCAAAACCATAAAATTTTAAAAAGACAGAAATTCAATCAGAATTTCAAAGAGTGATTACATTAATGAATGAAATGGTCAACCCAATTCTGACAGTTAACGTGATGCTAGGAGAACTGGACAATAATAATGAAGACTAGTTGCATGACATGCTTGAAATTCAGGGTAAATTCTTACTCAGCATGCAAGGGACAGTGTCTGCATACATGTGCAGCCTCACTTGATTGTCTTCTCAAAAGTGATGATATCAGAGATTGTTTGTCATGATTAAATGTTTCAATGCCAACAGTGTGCTATTTGTATTGTCTAGAAAAGTAAATGTATACCAATGTTTTCTTCCATTTTTCTTGATTATAGTCATACTTTATCTATGTGACTATCTGTATGATTAGAAACATAGGAAGAAACGATACCCTGCTCAGTTTAGTAAAAGACTGCCACAGGAAGACCATCCAGTGTCACTCACTCCATAAAAACAACTGGTTTGTTTTTACTCTATATGCCTGTGAATATATTCAACAATAAGCATCTCGTTGAGATTAAAACTTCCCAGGGACAAGCAGAAGGTGTTACTGAAAATAGTCTTCTATGTGGACAACCACAACTCAGGGAAAGTGTGCACTGGCAGGCATTTGACATAGTGCCAAAGTTAGCGCTTGTGTGATGTGGTTCTTCTCTGACAGTTGCATGTTCCGTTAGCTGTTGGGTCTGAAATTATCTCACCTCTTTTGGTCTTAGTAATTATATACAGCACAGCTAGAACATGGATAGCATTACATTTTGGATAAAACCAGTGGGAGACCTACTTTTGTTTCATGGACTTCCTCACGATTCTCTGGTGTATGGATGGAGGCAGTGTGGCACACAGTAGGCATCCTGTCTGTTAACCAACTCCTCTTGGCAAAATTCAAATCCTGGAAGAAAACAATAGTTGTAATTCAATTGGGGTTTCAGAATTGAATAGAAAAAGGCACAACTATAAGACCATTACATTGGATAAAGCCTAAAGGTTAAGAACTACACAAAAATTTTAACAATAAATGACAGACACATAAGCTGCCTACCTTTTTCTTTCATTTACATATACAATCCAGTCTATTGCCCTCAATATTTGCCTCTCCTTAATATTCCTTCTTATTGTCTTTGGTAGTGTTATTGTTTGTAAAGAAAGCAATCAAATGCCCCCAATATTATTATTTCTCCAGTTTTATAAATATCTTTTTTTTCATTGGTACAGAGTGATGTGCTTCATTTTAAAGAAGAAATTGTTCCTTTAGAAATTTGCTCTCAAATATCATGGTGTCTGTACCAAGGAGTTCATGATCAATGAAGGACTCTTTACTGTTGATACAGTGAACAATTAATCATTTAACTCCAGGCATATTTTAGGGAAATAGTCAGCAATGAGTGAATAAGAATTCACAGAATGTTTAATGTTTCCATATGAATGGCATGAGGAATGTACGTGAGTAAGATATTTATTAAGAAAATACAAATTACCTAATTCTAAGTATCAAAGAATTTACAAAAGATAAAGAATTCTTAGAAACATTACACTCCTGAAATATTAGAAGAATAAGGAATATAAGAAAAACTAGTGAGGGCAAATAACAACAAGGATATATATTCTTTCTAAATGCAGGGATATATAATCCATATACACAAATTTCAATGGAAAATAGCCTTGTTATTTCCTCACTTTGAGATCCTTAACAGATGATTTGCATCCCTGAGGAGGATAGAACATATTTTGTTTTGCCCATGAAGACAGAACCCATGCCTAGCAGTCCAGTGAAGAGCAACATTCCAGTGAAGAAGTTCAGTACAAGAGAATCTGTTATTCATGGAAAAGCTTCAAATATTATATAATTATTTTCAACTTTGTGAGATTTCACAGACCTTCACATTCTGCCCATCCCGCATTTCACTATTTGATTTTTTTTTCTATTACATTTAAAAGTAAGGTATTTGGACACAGATGCATGATGCCTTCCGTCTTGATTACTGTTTAGAGATTTGAAAGCCCTTGTAGAAAAGAACCCAGAAGTGAGGACATTACTTACAAATTCACTGTATATATCTGCAGCCATGATATATGTGTTATGAGACTGTTCAACCACACGATGATACAGGTCATCAGTGGAAACAGAGGTACTTGGTCTGGAGGCCACATGCTCCCAAAGGAGCAGATTTGACATGAGCAGCAACAGGTACATTCCTGCTGTCAAAGAAAGAAACTGAGATGATCTATTCATATGCTGTGGCAACAATCAGATTATGTTAGAATATTGTCTGTACTTAGGGTCCTCCACCATGTGATTTGGTTTGCTATCACATACTACAGTATTCATTTTTGCAGGTGGGAAAATACAGAGAAATAGTTAAATTTCTCCAGCACAGAGTTGTTCATGTCAGAGGCATGTCACTGTTTGCATTTGCTCCAAATGAGCTTCTCAAGTGTGCAACACATGGAGCTTTGACTAGCCATGAGCCAGAGACTTCAAGTCATTATCCGCACATATTTGAAGTCATCAAGAATTTGTGGTTGCCTTTTATTTTCTTTTGGTTTACATTTTTCCTCCCTTCATTCTTTCCTAAAATCCTTCCTCTCTTTTTCTTTTCTTTCTTTCTTTTTTTCTTGTTTCTGAGACAGGTTTTCTCAGTGTCGCCTCGGGATTCCTAGTTTCACTTTGTAGACCAGGCTGTCCTCGAACTCACGGATAACTCCCTGCTTCTTTCTCACTGTGTGGTGGGATTACAGAAGTGCCTGTGCCCCTGCCTTGCCTTTTCTTCATTGTCTTAAACACATTAATACTGGAACTAATTCTTTATCCTTGAATATGTCTTAAATGACTGAAGCAATTGGACCATTCATTTAATTTTTGTGTTCGCACTAAAGCCTAATTTATCAATAATGTAAATTGAGTCTTTTAAGTTGTTTTATTTTTTGTTCTGCAAGGTGTCATACAGCTAGGGTTCCTTAGATGCTAGGAACACTGTTCCTCTTTCTCTCTTGTTAATAAAGACAATAAAAGTAACTCTGAGATTTGTCGTGTGTCTACAACACATGGAGAAATCCTTTCAAAAAACACTGATCTCAAAATTAATTGAGCAAGTAGAATATAGAAAGTCCTTTCCGCTCCGAGTTTATTTTTGTATATAGGAAAAACAATCCAATATCAATTCTCCAAAAATGCAAGCTAGATGACACCAAAGAAATATACATTCCAAACACATCTTTAACATTTATGCACTATTAAGGTTTGCTTAGAGGTACATGGATAAATGGCAACTTACCAGAGCCTGGGAGAGTCAAAGACATGTGCATCTCTGAGAAGACCCACCGCAGTGTGCTCTCCAACACAGGAAAGGTGATCAACTGAGTGATGTCTTCACTCAACTTTCCACCTCCTATATATGCTACCAGACTAAACCTAGAACCAAGCACAGCTGAGGGGCAGATTTAATCAATTTCTATTGATCATGATCATTTTCCCCTCAGGATTTACAGACATCCTCTTTACATTTGCCACAGTTATGCCTCAATGTGTGTCATACTGTTTTTCCTCCATACGATCTTTAGCGTTCAGGTCATTCTCCAAATCAGTAAGTTCATGGCTGTTCATTGATTACTCAATGAAGAGTAAAACTCGTTCCCAATGCATCACCTTAGTTGAAGATGTTAAGCCTGTCATATTTCTGCATTTTTCTGATTATAAAATGTTTTCAACAATTATATGCACAATGGACCTCTCTATCTCTATAAAATCAGTTATTCTAGACTATTTTCCGTGAATTCAAATCGCTTTCACCAACTGCCAACCCTGAAAAATGTTTCTCTCAATGGACTAGGTAACAATTATATTAATCAACAGGTCGAAACAAAAATGTTTAGAAAGCACTTTGAGAAGCACACCATATCAATTTCCTTTTTGACAGATATCATAATACTTTATGCACTTTATTTTTATAACTTATAACACATTGATTGCTCTATGTGGCTTGAGCCTTTAAACAAATCAGATAATTGTTAGTTGTAATGATAACTGCTATGCTATGCTTTCACTACTTGCAACACTTTGCCAGGTTTGCTGATGGCCTTATCATGTCACTGAGTATTAATATTTTATTAAATTCCCCTAAATTATTCTGTATAGTGACTGATGGAATCATAAAACACATTCCAAGTTGTAGTAGATTTTATAACATTAGAAGTTAGATTTTGTCACTTGATTTATCCAACATATTCAATTTCTTCACCTTTTTGTCTAACCATTTCATTTTGCGGTTTAATCAAATCAACAATGACAGCATCATGTACACAATGTTGGTATCATGTGCCTCCTGTGAAAAATTTATAGAGAAAAACTGACATTGAACACTGGGATTTCAATTAACTTGTAAGTCTTGCATTTCTTTTTCCATGCCAGATGAGTTTCTTTATTTTATTTTCAATACTGTGTTTATTGCTTTGCAAGGTGGTTTACCAGACCATTATGCCATTTAGAGCATAGTTCTATTTCATGGAGCAATTAGAAATGGTAGACAGCTTAGACATACTGCAAATTGTTATTGATATTAAGAATCTGTAAATATATAGATAAAAATTTTACAAAGTCTTCTAGAGTATAAAAAGCATCGAGGATAATCAACTATTTTTTATTTTAAAATATATTTTATTAATTTATTTATATTACATCTCAATTGTTATCCTATCCCTTGTATCCTCCCATTCCTTCTTTCCTCCCATTTCCCCCCGATTCCCCTCCCCTATGTCTGTGACTGAGGGGGACCAACTCCTTCTATATATGCTCATAGTCTCTGCTTTATAACGTGCTCTTCTTCCGTTGAGTGCCACCAGGCCTCCCCATCCAGGAGATGTGGAAAAAAAATGGGGTACCAGAGTTCATGTGAAAGTCATCCTCCACTCTCTACTCAACTGTGGAGAATATCCTGTCCATGGGCTAGATCTGGTTGGGGGTTCAAAGTTTACTGCACGTATTGTCCTTGGCTGGTGAACTATTAAGAGAGCAAATTGATTATGTGAAAATGGATAGGAATAACTATTCTATTTATAATATAAAATCATGCTGCTTTAACTTTATTTTGTTCATCTCGGTTTGTTGCATTGTACTCTCCCTTTAAATAGATGAGTGAAGTTTAGGGGATACTTAGGTACATTGTGGCAACAAGCAGGGTCACATCCTGCTTGTTTCTGCTACACTCCCTTTTTCCTGCAGCTCCATTAAAGGGCCAAGACAGGTAGGACAGGAATCTGATGCCTCTAGGTGGTTTCTTGACCAAATCTTCTTATTTTGAGAGGCCAAAAATGTGTTTGAGATTGCTATCTTAATATTTCCAATTACATCCAATAACATAAGTTTGCTTAGCCCTCACACTGAAGCAACAGGCTATAAATCGGTATAACTTGTTGTCACAGGATGCCTTGATATCTTAGTACCTGCTTAACTTCAAACCATCACTGTGTCATTCAGCTTCCAAAACATACTTTTTTCCTACATCCCATCTTGATTGCCTTAGTACTTGGATGATCTAAAACCTCTTCTGTGTTAACCATTATCCTGCTGTAGGTTTCTAATTAGTAAGTGTACATTCTAACCAGAGTACTGCGCTCTGGTCCTTGGCTATTAACTGTCACTGTTTCTTCTTTGATAAATTATAATGTGCTCATCAGTTATACAGCATTTTGGCTCAGGAGCAATGTCCAAAAAGAGATAAAAAGTTTATATCCTCTGTCTATCCAGAGTAGAACAGTGAAAATCAATAGTATTTAATTTCTCATATCTCTAAAATGTTTGTCTGGAGTAGTCAGCAGGAGCAATGTGGGGTCAAACACCTGACCCACATGATAAGGACAGATTCTCAGCATCACACTCATACTTAGATAGGATCTAACCTTTGCCCTACATACCTTTATGAGCTGTAGGATTTCCATGGGCACAGGCGGAAGGAGAAATTTATGCTTTGCATTTCCTTCTAATTCAGTCAGTTGGTAAAGAACAAAATCAAGCTCATTTGTTTTTTTTTAAAATACTTGATTTCTGCTGAAATCAGAGAAACAAATATTATTGGTTTAAAGATCTATCTGAAAATAAACAGCTTTCCTGTAAACCCACCATGAGGGAAATTTATGACCAACTATCCCTGTGATTATTTTCAGTGAAATCCTTTAAGTTGGTAAATGCCCCACGCTGTTCTGATGTAAGATCTGGACAGTAAGTGTTACCAATGCATATTTGATGAACAGGTTTAACCGAATATAATTAGGCCCTTTGACTTGAAGACATCTCAGGAGTTTCTATGTCTTCATGCCTATGTTTGTAGGTATGTGTGTGTAGTTATATACGCCCTAGAATAGCCATGTGTCATTCTTAGGAAACTCATTGACCTCATTTTAAGAAGGTCTGGATGTCTACGTGTAGAAAAATGCAAATAGATCCATATATATCACCCTGACCAAACTAAAGTAAAAGTGGATTAAAAACCTCAACATAAAACAAGATACACTAAATCTTTCAGAGAAAAAAAGTGGTGAATAGTCTTGAACTCATTGGCATAAGAGAAAACTTCCTGAACAGAACACTAACATCTCAGGATCTAAGGTCAACAAGTAATAAATGGGATACCATAAAAATGAGAGGATTCTGAAAGGTAAAGGACACTTTGAATAGAACAAAATGACAGTCTACAAATTGGGAAAAGATCTTACCAACCCTACAGCCGACAATGGGCTAATATCCAAAATATATAAAGGAATCAATAAATTAAATACCACCAAACCAAATAATCCTAATAAGTGAACAATATGATAGGCAGATTTGGGCCCAGGGGTCCCGCTCAAACTAAGGCACCAGCCAAGGACAATACAGGAGGTAAACTTTAAACTCCTTCCCAGATCTAGCCAATGGTCAGAATATTCTCCACAGTTGAGTGGAGAGTGTGATACGACTTTCTCACGTACTCTGGTGCCTCACATTTGACCATGTCCCCTGGAGGGGGAGACCTGGTGGCACTCAGAGGAAGGACAGCAAGTAGCCAAGAAGAGACTTGATACCCTATGAGAATATATAGGGGGACGTAATCCCCCTCAGGAACAGTCATAGGGGAGGGGAATAATGGGAAAATGGGGGGGGAGGAATGGGAGGATACAAGGGATGGGATAAACATGGAGATGTAACAAGAATAAATTAAAAAAAAAAAAAAAAGAAATGGGGTGCAAAAACAAAAGAAATGGTGTACCAAGGTAACCAGAGAATTCTCAACAGAAGAACATTGGATGGCTGAGAAATGCTTAAAGAAATGTTCAATGTCCTTATCATTAGGGAAATGCAAATTAAAAAAGACACTGAGATTCCATCTCACACCTATTAGAATGACAAATATTAAAAAATTCATGTGTCGGCATATGTTGGTAAGGGACATTCCTCTATTGCTGGTTGGAGTGCAAACTTGGGCAACCACTGTGGGAATCAATCTGGTGCTTTCTCAGAAAATTTGAAATAATGCTACCATAAAACTCAACTATACCAACATGGGCATATACGTGAATCATGCTCCACAATACAACAAGGACATTTGCTCAACTATGTTCATAGTAGCTTTCTTCATATTAGCCAGAATATAGAAACAACTAAGATGTCCCTTGACTGAAAAATGGATAAAGCAACTATGGTACATTTACACAACAGAATACTACTCAGCCATTAAAAACAAGGAAATCCTGAAATATGCAGGCAAATGGATGGAACTAGAAAAGATCATCCTGAGTGAGGTAACCCAGACCAAGAAAGACAAGCATGGTGTATAATCACTTAAGGTGGATATTAGCCCAACATAGACGTCCTCTGTGAGATTCCACCTAGCTGTGGATCAGGACAGATGCTGGGATTTCCAGCAGGACACTGGGTGGATCATTGAGATTGGTATGGAAGAGTATGGGGATACAAAAATCACAGGGTTCAAGAGCCCCACAGGGAGACCATCCAAGCCTCTGGACCCAAGGGGTTTCCATAAACTGATGCACACACCAAGGACCATGCACACGGAGAACCCAGACCCCTGTTCAGATATAGCCAATGGACAGCACATTCTCCATGATTGTGAGGGAAGCTGAGACTGCCTCTGACCTGAACTCTGTTGTCTATGTGTTGGTCATCTTCCCAGGCAGAGAGGACCTGTGGGCACACAGGGGTAGAGGATGTAGGTTATCCAGATAAGACCTGATCGGCTCTGATAAGATGATGAGGAAGGAGGGCTCCTGGACAGAGGTCTAGGGAAGGGGAATAGAGCAGAAATGAGAAGGAGAGTTAGAACAGGAAGTTACAAGTGAGGGGAGAAGAATTGGAATGTAATATGAGTAAATTATAGTAAATAAATACATAATGTATTTAATTAATATAAAAAGCTCTCTTGTTTACCTGAATCCCATTAATTAGGATGAATGGACAGATATCCAAGGATCTTTGTGTGTGTTTCTCCCCAACATTAGGATTCCAGTGCATATCATCATGCCAGGTAGTTTTATTCCTGAAGATCAAACTCATGTCCTGATGCTTATGGGCATAAGCTTATACTTCACAGACAGAGCCATTGATCCTAACATGCTCATTTTATACATAAAGAATCCTGTGATTGTTTAAGATCATGGGCCAAGAGTTATAGAAAATTCTGTCTTCAACTTGATATGTATTAAGTGCTTTTGACAATTTGCAAAGAGTGTACATATAATTTGGTTGAGTGTTTTTCTTAAATATTTTTAATGTGACTATAAATATCAGGTTTTTTTGGATTTAAAAAAACAATTGTGAGAAAGTCATATCACACTCTCCACTCAACTGTGGAGAATATTCTGATCATTGGCTAGATCTGGGAAGGAGTTTAAAGTTTACCTCCTGTACTGTCCTTGGCTGGTGCCTTAGTTTGAGCGGGACCCCTGGCCAAAATCGGCCTATCATATTGTTCTACTTGTAGATTTCTAGAACCCTCTGTATCCTTTTATTTTGTTATTCTCCCATGTGTCTCTCATTTAGAGTCCCAATAGGATGCCTTCCCCTCTGTCCCAGTTTCCTGGTAAGTGAAGGCTTTCGTGGGACATGCCCCTTGGGCTAGGATGCAGATAAGTGAGGATATATTGTCTGAGTCTTTCTGCTTCTGGGTCAACTCACTCATTATGATCATTTCTAGCTCAATCCATTTATCCACAAATTTCGGGAATTCCTTGTTTTTAATAGCTGTGTAGTATTCCATAGTGTATTGTACCACAGTTTCTTTATCCATTCTTCTACTGAGGGACACTTAGGCTGTTTCCATGTTCTGAATATTATGAATAAGGCTGCTATAAACATGGTTGAGCAAATTTTCTTGTTGTGTGCTGGAGCATCTTCTGGGTATATTCCAAGGAGTGGAATAGCTGGGTCCTGTGAAAGCCCTCTTCCCATTTTTCTGAAATAGCACCAGATAGATTTCCAAAGTGGCTGTACTAGTTTGCATTCCCACCAGCTATGAAGGAATGTTCATCTCTCCCCACATCCTCGCCAGCATCTGTTGTCACTTGAATTTTTGATCTTAGCCATTCTGATGGGTGTAAGATGGAATCTCAGAGTTGTTTTTATTTGCATTTCCCTGATTACTAAGGAGGTTGAGCATTTCTTTAAGTGTTTCTCAGGCATTTGATACTCCTCTGTTGAGAATTCTCTGTTTAGTTCCAAGCCCCATTTCTCAATTGGGTTATTCGGTTTGGTGGTGTTTAATTTCTTGAGTTCTTTATATATTTTGGATATTAGACCTTTGTCAGATGTAGGGTTGGTGAAGATATTTTCCCAGTCTGTAGGCTGTCGCTTTGTTCTCTTGACAGTGTCTCCTGCCTTACAGAAGCTTCTCAGCCTCATGAGGTCCCATTTATTAATGGTTGACATTAAGGCCTGGGCCGTTGGTGTTCTGTTCAGGAAGTTCTCTCCTGTGCCAATATGTTCCAGGCTCTTTCCCACTTTTTCCTCTAAGTGGAATACAGGAGGTAAACTTTAAACCCCTTCCCAGATCTAGCCAATGGTCAGAATATTCTCCACAGTTGAGTGGAGAGTGTGATATGACTTTCTCACGTACTCTGGTGCCTCACATTTGACCATGTCCCCTGGAGGGGGAGACCTGGTGGCACTCAGAGGAAGGACAGCAAGTAGCCAAGAAGAGACTTGATACCCTATGAGAATATATAGGGGGACGGAATCCCCCTCAGAAACAGTCATAGGGGAGGGGAATAATGGGAAAATGGGGGGGGAGGAATGGGAGGATACAAGGGATGGGATAAACATTGAGATGTAACAAGAATAAATTAATAAAAAAAAAGAGAGAAAAAAAAAAAGAGAGAGAAATCCATGAGTCTAACTTCCTATATCTTGTTTCCTCTCTGACCAGGAACATTAACAACTTGAAAACGTTCATCCTAAAACAGTGGCAAACATCCATCATCCACTGAAGGACCACTGCACCTTTTTGGAATGGGGCATCATTCTCTTAAAATTTCCTCTGGCTGATTTGGGGCATAGTTTCCCTTTGGGGACATAAGAAAATATGAAAATGATCAAGTCTTTAAAAAAACAAGAGGAGAGGTGGGAAGGGCTACAATCAGGAGGTAAAGTGAAAAAATAAAAAAGAAAGCAAATCATAGATTTAAGTTTTACCACATATATAGATATTATAAGTATTCCTATTATAAAAGGTAAACTAAGTATGTAAAGTACACAGTAAAATTTAAAAGTAAAGAGCAGCTAGCTATAACATTTTCTGTCCAGTCTCTATGGGATGGGAAAGCACAAGGCTTAGCTGGTGTCCTAGCTGGAACAGTTTATAAGGCGACACCATCTTAGCTGGCTGTTCTGAAGTTGTTCTGGATGATGATTTCTGAGGAAACAGATACTGAGGCAGTATGTGAGGCTGGAGTACCATGGGTACTTTTCTGACATCTTTGGTGTCTAGTCCTTTTTCTTCAAATATTTTACTTGTCCAATGGTCTCCAGATTGCTTAGTTGGATGATTTTATTAACTTGGAACTCTAAAAGCAAAACTCTACCTCAATCCTAACTCTGGGGACTTTCTGCATTTGGAAGGTTATATATTAACTATGACAATTTTTTTGTTTGCTTGTTTTCTTCAATAGAAAAGGTATTATTTCTCAATTGAAATTAAAAATTTTTGAAAAATTTTTAGATCACGAAGGACATTCACTTTGAATTTCAGCCTGCCTTTTGAATGCATCTTTTAAATTTAAGTCCCTGTAATTTCTATGTGCCTGCCTCAGCCTCCCAAGTATTGGGACCAAAGACATTTGCCTCCCAAGTGTTGGAGTTAAAGATGTGACCCGTCACCACTATGTTCATTCTAACTTTATAATTTATGAAACAACTTATAGAGATCTCATTGTCCTTTCTAGGTTTAAAGGCACTATGCTCAAATCTTTTATCTTAGCTCCAAATTGCTCCAAAACATTAACAAAATAACATTAACAAAAACATTAACAAAATAAATTTGAACTGTAGTAACCCTTTGAATTTATGGAAATCATTTTAAGTATCTTAACTGCTTTTTAACAGCAAACAACAAAAGTGTCCTTTTTTAAAGAAGAAAATTTTAGTATTTATAAGTTAGTTTAGACTGAATGATGAAGCTGTCTAATGAAGCTTTGGTTATTCAGGAGATCTATCATGTTCACATATAATTTTCAACATTTTTGATGATATTTACAGCTTTTTTTCTCCTGTGGAAACAAAGGAAAACATTCTTTTCAAATATAACACATATTCAAATTTCTATCCTGAGGTCAATATATCTTTTAAATATACAGGCTAAAATAATTCAACAATATTTTTAGGTACAACTTGAATAATCTGTGGTGTTCTTGATAATATTTTTAATATTTTTCTCAGAAGCACTCTCTAGTTTATTGTTTGCTTCTTTGTTTGGAGAAATGTCAATCTATGTTTTCCATTGCTACAACAAATCACATCCCCATAAATTCATGGAAATGTCACCATATATGACTTTAATTTTTCCACTTAGCATTCTATTCCTATGCATTTTACCCATCTTGCACTTTGGTTGACCTGAGATAAAGTTCTCATCCCAAGAAGGAGAATATTTACCTTCTGAAGCAGCCAATCTGGATGCTAAAATTGCAGGAAATTATTGTTCTATCTGCCTCTGTGTCTACTACTCAATTCCAATGCCATTTATTTGTGTTGTCAGCTTACATCTCTGGCCATTTATAGCAGTTTGCCAAAAATATTTGTTTTCTGGACTCTCCTGAATTTTTTGTTTTATTTACTAATGCTGTTCTGTTCATGATTACATCACAGCAATGTCATTTTTTAACGTAAAGCATTAAATCTTTTAATTGCTCTGTGAATGAGTTTCTCACTCATTCTCTGTGAGTATAATGATTGAATCCAGTTTGATATCAGGGCCTGTGGGAGATCACCTTGGGCATTTCCTGATTGCAAAGGGTTACCTTGCCTATCCCTTGCTGATATTCAGCCAATAGTCCAATGCTGGCCTTTTCCACATCTTCTGCATGCTCCAGAAGACTGAGTCCTCCTTTTATTTGGATTGTCTCTAGGAAAACAAAAATACACATTGTTGCTAGGAATGCCTTTCCTACAGTCCCTTTTCAAATGGCCCTGCTTATCACAGTAAAAACACCTGCCATTTTACTTTTTCTAAGTCTTTTAGAAATTACTTCTATCAGTTTAGCATCATAAGCACAAGATCCAATATCAACTGTATCTCAAATTCACTCATCAATTGGTGCTGATCTTGTTTTTAAATGTCTAATCACTCTTTTGTATTCTGAATTAGCATTTTCCAAAGCTAAAGATCCGATTAGTATTCTCTTGACTTTGAAGCTGATATTATTCTATTTACAGCTGAAATCAATCCTTGCAAATAAATAAATAAATAAATAAATAAATAAATAAATAAGGGCTAATTTTGGGCCTTGTACAATTTTAGTAAATGTCTCAGATCTTTTTCTTGATTCTCTAACCTTATCCCAAACATTTAAAGTGGTAGACAGCATAGTGCCAAGATGTTATCCTCAAATTCAAACTGCCTTTGTAGATCAGAATATTGACCTTCAACTAACAAATGAGTCTGAGAAATATGAATACCCCTGGCCTGATTTCATTGTTATATGACACTTGCTTCCTCTTTGCACCATATTTGCCATTGTAAGTGAGGACCAGCTTCCAATATTGCTGTTGTCATACCTTTTCATTCTTGGGTGATAATTCTGCTCTGAGTTACCCAAGAATTTAGTATATGCTTCAAATAGAATGAATTCATTCCATAGAAAATGATCACAACCTTAAGTATCCTCAAGTCCTATATAACTATTGGGTTTTATTTAACTTCTGCATAACATTAGGGGTATATATTGTCTCTTGGTATGTAACTGGATAGACTAAGGTGGTTTTTAAAACAAGCCCATGCTACTCCCTTTCAGTTTCTTTATGTGGTAGCTTGATATGGTCCCGTCTAAATTTCTCTATCTGTATCTGAGAACATTTTTTCTTCTTACGTCTTATCAATGTACTTTTCATATTTTTCTTTTTCTTTTATCTCTACAGCTTTTTTCTTTGATTTGTTACAGAAAACCACTATGCCTATGAAGGATAAAATATAAAATGATGATAATCATAATTGGTATTGAGCCCACGACAATTATGTTACTTAGCTTTTCATTTTCCATTTCTATCTTCAATCAATCTAGAGCAGGACTAAACAGTGTCCTAAACCTTTCTATTATGACTCTTCCCATCCTTAGCTCTTTCCTTGAAAACTTCCCAGATGACTTATCAAATCTGATGGTTATTCATTTTGCCTGCAATTGGGGTGATCTCTCTGTCTGTGGGGTCTTGCCACAAGTTGTAGTCACAAAATGTTTTTATAAATAAGAGAAAATCCCAGATATTCAATTTTATCAATGAGGACTCAGGAGCCAGATACCAAGGTGAAGCCCTGCTATCTCAGAGAGGCAGAGAAAACACACAGATGACCTTCCTATTCACTGGATGTCTGAGAACAAAACAAAAGGCTATACTTCTAAGCTCCTATTGCAGAAAGAATGAAGTTTCATTTCATTTCCTTCTCCACACTCTCTTAAATACACTTCCACTAGATGTTCTTCCTTTCTTTTTACTCCTTGTCTTTTCACTCCTTTTTACTCCTTTACTTCCTACACCCCTTGACCTAGAATTACCTTTATTTAATCCTATGTATAGATACTTTTCAGATTAAAGGTGTGTATTAGAGATGTGTAACATGAAGCAAAAAACATTTTTTTCCAGTTCACAATCTCAGGGTTTACACGGGAATCAAATATTCTGTAAGAGATCGATTCTATAGCAACTTTAGTTTTAGCTTTTTCAGTATGCTCCATACTGGATTCCCTAATGGGTGTCCCCTTTCCATCCCACTAGTAACCCTCTTCCCTATATACTTACCACTCTTTGCTATCATTTGCCTTATTAGTTTTTTCCATTCTCACCAATGAAGAGTGAAATACGAAAGCAGTTATAATTTACATTTTGCTGTTGACTAGATTTTAAACGTTTTACATGTTTCTCAACCACTTTTATTTCATTTTTCAGAAATACCTATGTAGTTCCATGACTCATAAATGGATTACTTCTTTCTTTCAAAGGTCAGGTTTTTTAGTGATTTGATTTTCTGGTATACTAGACCTCTGCCAAATGTATTTGATAAAGGTGGCCAGACGCTATTGTTGGAGACATCATATAATTTTATAAAAAGACATTGGAGAAACTTATATAATACTCAGCTAAATCCTTTAGCACTACTGGCCAGTTTTTTCACGCTGGGGTTTCTGTACGTCCGACAGATTAGGAAATAAGTCAACCCTCTCATAGAGCTATTGACCCTAAGAACTACAATAATGATGAGTATGTAAGATATACGCACTGTCACAAATGGCACAAATGTTAGGTGAAGAACAAACCATGTTTTGAAAAGATTCAAGGACTGTTCGATGAGATGGAACACATATAGGCATGGTATGTGAACATAACAAGAAAACAGACGCATAGCACATTGCTATGGTAATATTAGTACAGTAGTCATCACACACACAAGAAACTTATTATGTAGGTAGATGATGATTGAGATAGATACACACAGTTTGACATTGCATATAGTACATGAGGCTTTGGAATGCTCGCACGTATGGATGTGTCTCAATCATACCCCTCTCTTCAAGCCCTAGGATTCTAAGCAGAAGAGGAAGCTGACAGATTGTAAGAACCAGAAGTGTTGTGTGACATAAAAGAAACAGCAATTACCAGAAAAACAGACACACATATGAACTCACAGATTGTGACAGCATGTATAACCTTGTCATAAGATAAAGCCAGTCAAAAACCTCTTCACAGAGGAAGGGATATTTGCCCAAATGTCTCACACTTCACCAGAAAACTTTGCAATAGATAGCTTCCAGGTGAGAAATAATCAGTTTTCTTAAGTGTTGTATCACTGGATATATCAACCAAACTAGAGCAGTTTGGTACTGGAAAATTACTCTAGACAAATTATGTTCTATTTGGGGGTTTGTTATTACTCTGTACCCTTTTTAGTGAGAGGCAAAGCAGGATGGTGCATGTGAGCAACATGAGAGAATAGCTTGGAGAAGTTGAAAGAGGAGACATTATATGATCAAATAACTTGTGTGCAATTCTAAAGCCTTACCATAAAGGGTGAATGATTTTAGACATCTGCCTCCAAAATATACTCCATTTAAGTCACTCTTCAAACTTTAAAGCCTTCTCCAAGTCTAAGACCAAGGGGGACCACCTCCTCGGTCTTACACCTAGTAGAGGGGAATAGGGTGAAAGTGGGATGGAGGGGGGAACTGGAGGATACAAGTGATGGGATAAAAATTGAGTTTTAATCTGAATAAATTAATTAAGTAAAACAATACAAAAGCTTTAAAGCTTTCTAGAAGATCCTTTTTTGTACAGTATTGTCTTAGCTATTCTGGGTGTTTTGGGTTTCCATATGAAGTTGAGGATTGTTCTTTCAAGGTTTGTAAAGAATTGTGTTTGATTTTGATGGGAATTGCAATAAATCTGTAAATTGCTTTTGGCAAGATGGCCATTTTTACTATGTTGATCCTACCAATCCATGAGGATGAAAGATACTTCCATCTTCTGATATCTTCTTCAATTTCTTCCTTCAGAGACTAGAATTTTTTTTTTCATACAATTCTTTCACTTGCTAGGGTAGAGATACACCAAGATCTATTATGGGGATTGTTGCAATTGTGAAGGATGCTGTTTCTCTAGTTTCATTCTCAACTCATTTGTCTATTGAATACAGGAGGGCTAATGATTTTTTTTTTGTGGATTTTGCCTCCACCCACTTTGCTAAATGTGTTTATCAGCTGTAGGAATTCCTTGGTAGAATTCTGGTGGTCACTTATATGATATGACATGTATATTATCATATCATCCATGAACAGTGATGCTTGGTTTCCTCCTTTCCAATTTGTAACCCTTTGATCTCCTTTAGTTGCCTTACTGCTCTAGCGAGGACTTCAAGTCTTATATTGAAGAGATAGAGAATGGAAGCCTTGTTTTGTCCCTGTCTTCAGTAGAATTGATTTAAGTTTCTCTCCATTTAGCTTGATATTGGCTGTAGTTTTGCTGTATATTACTTTTACTGTATTTAGGTATGTGATTCCTAATCTCTCCAAGACTTTTAACATGAATGGATGTTGGATTTTGACAAATGCTTTTCAGATGGACATGTGGTTTATTTTATTTCAGTTTATATGGAGGATTACATTGGTGGGTTTATCAATTTTGAACCACCCCAACAAGCCTGGGATGAAGTCCACTTGGTCACGGTCATTAATATTTTTAATGTGTTTTTGGATTCTATTTGGAAAAATTATATTGGGTATTTGTGCATCAATGTTCATAAGAGAAATTTGTCTGAAACTCTTTCTTTGTTCTTTGTGTGTTTTTAAATATCAAAGTGACTAGGCCTCATAGAATTAGCTTGGTAATTGTTCTTCTATTTGCATTTTGTGGAATAGTTGGAAGAATATTGCTATTAGCTCTTCCTTGAAGGTATGGTATAATTCTGTGCTGAATCCATCTGTCCCTGTGCTCTTTATAGTTGGGAGATTTTGAGGACTGTCTCTATTACCTTAGGAAATAAAGGGTTAATTTGTTTACATGATCTTGTATCAATTTTGGTAAGTGGAATCTATCAAGAAAATTGTCCATTTTGATTAGATTTTCAAAATGTGTAGCATATATGCTTTTAAAGTAAAAACTTAATGATTCTTTGGATTTCCCAAGTGTCTGTCATTATATCTCACTTTTCATGTCTGATTTGATTGATTTGCATAGCATCTCTCTGCCTTTTAGTGAGTTTGGCTAATGGTTTGTCTATCTTGATGATTTTCTCAAGCAACCAGCTCTTGGTTTCATTGATTCTTTGAATTGTTTTATTTGTTTCCAATTTATTGATTTCAGTCCTAAGTTTGATTGTATTTAGCCATGTACTCCTCTTCGGTGTATCTGTTTCTCTTTTTGTCCCTATGGATTTCAGGTATGCCATTAAGTAGCTTCTAGGATCTGTCTTATGATTTCCTTAGTACTATGAGCTTTCCCCATAGCACTGCTTTCATTGTGTCCCATAGGTTTCCATATATTGTACCTTCATTTTCATTGAACTCTAGGAATCTTATTCTTTATTTCTTCCCTTACTCAGTTGTTGTTGAGTACAGAGTGGCTTGTTTTCCTTGTGTGTGTATGCTTTTTTAAAAATCTCTTTTGTTGTTGAAGTCCAGGTTTGATCGACGGTGATCTGATAAGACAACAAAGTTTTATTTCAACTTTCTTGCATCTGTGGAGGCTTGCATAGTGAACTACTATGGGGTCAATTTTTGAGGAAGCTCCATGAGGGACTGAGAAGAAGGTGTCTTCTTTGTATTTGGGTGAAAAGTTCTGTAGATGTCTTTTAGGTCCATTTGTTTCACGACATCTCTTAGTTTCATTATTTCTCCATTTAGTTTTTGACTCAGTGATCAGTCCATTGGTAAGAGTAGTGTGGTGAAGTTTCCCACTATTATGTGGGGTTTAATGTGTGATTTAAGCTTTAGTAATGTTCTTTTACAAATGTGGTTGCCCTTGAATTTGAAACATAGATATTCAAATTTGAGATGTTATCTCGGTGTATATTTCCTTTGATGAGCATAAAATGTCCTTCTTCTTCTCTTTTGACTACATTTGCTTGAAAGTCTATTTTATTAGATATTGGAATAGATACTCCAACAGCTTCCCATGCTCTTTCTTTAGAAACACTTTTCCAGTCCTTTTCTCTCAAGAAATGTCTATCTTTGTACTTGCAATGAATTTATTGTATGCAACAGAATTATGGGTCTTGCTTACACACCCATTCTGTTAGTTTGTGTCTTTTTATGAGAGAGTTGAGTCCAATAAGGCTGAGAGATATTAAGGAAAAGTGACTGTTAAAACTTTTATGTTGATGTTGCGTATGGAAAAGTGGTTGTTTGCTTTTCTACTTTTGGTCTTCTTTTAGTGAAGTTGTTTGTTTCTTGTCAGACTGTTTCGTTTTTGTTTTTTCTATAGTTAACCCCCTCAGGTGGAAGTTTTCCTTCCAGTATCCTCTCTAGTGTTGGGGTTTGTGCATAGGAATCTTTTAAATATGATTGTATTAAGGGATATCTTGTTTACTCTATCTATAGAGATTGAAAGTCTTGCTGAATATGATAGTCTGTACAGGCATCTGTGGTCTCTTAGCATTTGTAGGATATCTGCCCAGGTCCTTCTGGCTTTCATGTTCTCTGCTGAAGAGTCAGTTGTGATTTTCAAAAGTTTGTCATAATATGTTACTGGGCTTTTTCTCTTTATAGCTTTTAATATTTTTCTTTGTTTTGTGTTTTTAGGCATCTTTTTCTTAAATTGGGGAAGTTTTATTCTATAATTTCACTGAAAACATTTTCTAGGCTGTGGAGCTAGGAATATTCTATTTCTTCAATTCCAAGTACTCTTAGGTTTTTTCTTTTTTACATGTCCTTGGTGTTGTGGAAGTTTTGTGGCTATACTATAAAGGGACAGTAATAAAAACTGTATGGTACTGGTATAGAATCAGATCAATGGACCAGTGGAATCAAATCAAAGACCCAGAAATAAGCTCATAAAACTATGGACACTTGAGTTCAGAAAACCGTAGGACTTCATTAACTCCTTGTATCAAATTTTGCCTAGATTGTTCACATGCAGCTTTTATGAATATAGTCAGAACTGCATTTAATAAGTGTTTGTAATGGCCCTCATATATCCAGAAAATATCTTTGAAGCTGAAACCGCTTCAGTGTCTTGTACTGTTCATGTTCAACTGTTATTAATTTTGTAATAAATAACTGCATAGTACATGGACATATTATCCGATGAGAATTGAAAGATCCCTAAATCTATTGGTATAAAAAGAATCACTTGTGGTACAGTTCATGACAGTGTTTTTCAAATTTTTTTTAGTAGAATAATAGTGTCAAATTGTCCCTTAAGCCTACGACATAAGGAGACTTTTGTCTGTGAAATATGCCTCAAATCCTACCATTGATGCTACTCTTGCAACAGTGGGCACATGATGGCATACCATTCCGTTTAAGAGACAACAAGGTGCGTGAAACCTTGGTAATCTTGTTGGCAATATTTTCTCCTCTCACATCAAGAATCATAATTTCATATAGTATGAACATTATACTGTTAGAATCAATATTCTAATCCCATATTGGCTGGATTTATCCATATCCTATGACTCAAGTATGTAGTGTTATCAGCCTAGTGGAGAAAAGAAGACACAAATTTTTGTGAAACCTTTTCACAACCATAAGTATCAATAGAGGAAAACACATATTTTTGTGGGGACCCATGACAAACTCTGCCATGTCAGAAATCCTGTGCTTAGGCTGTATGCTGTGACCTTAGAGTTGCTGACCTTCACCTCACCATGAGGTCTTGTGTTCTAGGCCATCCTTGGACTATTTACCTTTGAAACAAGTAGAGAAGTCTCAATTCAGATCCACCCAGAGGATCTAGGAAGTTCTTACAAGGAACTACTCCGAGAACTAGGAAGTTCTGAGGGAGTGATTTAGGCTATTGCATTCTTGCCCAGAAGGTAGGGTGAGTGAGATAAGGACATTCTCCACAGTTGAGTGGAGAGTGGAGTCTGACTTTTCATGTACTCTGGTGCCTCATATTTGACCATGTCCCCTGAATGGGGAGACCTGGTGGCATTCAGAGGAAGGATAACAGGCTATCAAAAAGAGATTTGATACCCTAATGAGCATATACAGCGGGAGGAGGTCCCCCTCAGTCTCAGTCATAGGTGAGGGGAGTAAGAGGAAAGTGAGAGGGAGGGAGGAATGGGAGGGAACAAGGGAGGGTATAATCATTGAGATGTAATATGAATAAATTAATAAAATAAAATTAAAAAAAGAAAAGATCCTATTGACCTTGCCCTATATATGTTCCTGCTAGTCGGCAAAAAAAGTGATTCTTGATCAGAAATTTCCTGACTTGAATAATTTTTTCTCACATCTCTGTATCCTACTTTCAATCCCCACTCCCTCTTTCAAGTGAACCCTGATTCAACATATGTTCACATCTGATCACCATCATACATAGAGACAGAGACAGAGAGAGAGAGAGAGAGAGAGAGAGAGAGAAGAGGAGAGAGAGAGAGAGAGAGAGAGAGAGAGAGAGAGAGAGAGAGAGAGAGAGAGAGAGAAAGAGAGAGAGAGAGAGAGAGAGAGAGAGAGAGAGAGAGAAGGAAGAGGGAAAAACAGAGAAGGAGAAGGGGAGACGGAAAGAGACAGAAAGACAGACACTTGTACATGCACACAAACAAACACATTCTAGAAATTTAATATTCTGAGACTTTTTCCATACTCCAGAAAATGCACCCTTTAACTCAAGTCACAGATATATGAGATATTACTGTATGAAAATAATCCTCGTTGGGAGATATGAGCAGATATCACCTCACACCAGATAGAGTAATACTGGTAGAACAAAGTAAGGGTAACAGCAAGTCCTATATTTGGCAAACCAGGGATATTACTAAACTTAATTGCACTAGTGTGAGTGAAAGGTGGTAGACAGAAGAAATGACAGAAGGAGACTTATAGCTTGCAAAGCTCAGCCAAGGATGGATGACACCTGGGGGCAGCTAGAAACTTCAGCATAAGGTACTATGCCAGCAGCTCAAAAATCTGTCTTGTTCCTTTTACTGTCAGTCTGATGAATGTAAGACTTCAGTTCCTTCCGCGACTCCTCTGCTTTCTCCAAGGAGAACAGCTGATCTGATAGTTTAGCTCAGCTTGTCTGGAAGTGTCTCCCAGTAGTCTTTGCAGCATTTTGATTCTGCCTGGATATAGGACTCTTCTATATGAGAAACATTTCAGAGTTCTCCTGAAGTTGTGGAGTTGTTTTCAACCTTAGCTATATGAGGTTCCAAAAAGGATGGAACTTTTCACGTGTCTTTAGGACATTTGTTTCATATACCTTTTATCAATCTTTTTCTCAAAAAACTTCTCACCAAGATGGAAGAATTTACTTTTAGTGAAAATACCTGAGCGTCAGCTGTTTTACTTCATAGAATTCCACATAAAGTATGCTACTTAAAGTATGTGCAAAAAACTTTACGGCACAAATGAGGAGACAAAAATTAAAGAAAATTGGATACAAATATACTGCACAAGACTAAGTAGAATGCACACAATTGTTTTTTAATCCAAGAAAACCTGATATTTATAGTCACATTAAAAATATTTAAGAAAAACACTCAACCAAATTAAATGTACACTGTTTGCAAATTGTCAAAAGCACAAAATATGTATCAAGTTGAAGACAGAATTTTCTATAACTCTTAGACCCATGACCTTAAACAATCACAGGATTCTTTATGTATAAAATGAGCATGTTAGGATCAATGGCTCTGTCTGTGAAGTATAAGCTTATACCCATAAGCATCAGGACATGAGTTTGACCTTCAGGAATAAAAATACCTGGCATGATGATATGCACTGGAATCCTAATGTTGGGGAGAAACACACACAAGGATCCCTGGATGTCTGTCCATTCGCCTAATTAATGGGATTCAGGTAAACAAGAGAGCTTTTTATATTAATTAAATATTTTATGTATTTATTTATTATAATTTACTCATATTACATTCCAATTCTTATCCCCTCACTTGTAACTTCCTGTTCTGACTCTCCTCATTTCTGCTCTATTCCCCTTCCCTAGACCTCTGTCCAGGAGCCCTCCTTCCTCATCATCTTATCAGAGCCTATCAGGTCTTATCTGGATAACCTACATCCTCTACCCCTGTGTGCCCACAGGTCCTCTCTGTCTGGGAAAATGACCAACACATAGACAACAGAGTTCAGGTCAGAGGCAGTCTCAGCTTCCCTCACAATCATGGAGAATGAGCTGTCCATTGGCTATATCTGAACAGGGGTCTGGGTTCTCCATGTGCATGGTCCTTGGTTTGTGCATCAGTTTATGGAAACCCCTTGGGTCCAGAGGCCTGGATGGTCTCCCTGTGGTGCTCTTGAACCCTGTGCTCCTTGTTTCCCCAACTCTTCCATACCTCTCCCAATGATCCACCCAGTGTCCTGCTGGAAATCCCAGCATCTGTCCTGATCCCCAGCTAGGTAGAATCTCACAGAGGACATCCATGTTTGGCTAATATCGACTTTTAAGTCATTATTTACCATGCTTGTCTTTCTTGGTCTGGGTTACCTCACTCAGGATGATCTTTTCTAGTTCCATCCATTTGCCTGCATATTTCAGGATTTCCTTGTTTTTAATGGCTGAGTAGTATTCTGTTGTGTAAATGTACCATAGTTGCTTTATCCATTTTTCAGTCAAGGGACATCTTAGTTGTTTCTATATTCTGGCTAATATGAAGAAAGCTACTATGAACATAGTTGAGCAAATGTCCTTGTTGTATTGTGGAGCATGATTCACGTATATGCCCATGTTGGTATAGTTGAGTTTTATGGTAGCATTATTTCAAATTTTCTGAGAAAGCACCAGATTGATTCCCATAGTGGTTGCCCAAGTTTGCACTACAACCAGCAATAGAGGAATGTCCCTTACCAACATATGCCGACACATGAATTTTTTAATATTTGTCATTCTAATAGGTGTGAGATGGAATCTCAGTGTCTTTTTTAATTTGCATTTCCCTAATGATAAGGACATTGAACATTTCTTTAAGCATTTCTCAGACATCCAATGTTCTTCTGTTGAGAATTCTCCGGTTACCTCGGTACACCATTTCTTTTGTTTTTGCACCCCATTTCTTATTAGGATTATTTGGTTTGGTGGTATTTAATTTATTGATTCCTTTATATATTTTGGATATTAGCCCATTGTCAGCTGTAGGGTTGGTAAGATCTTTTCCCAGTTTGTAGACTGTCATTTTGTTCTATTGAAAGTGTCCTTTACCTTTCAGAATCCTCTCATTTTTATGGTATCCCATTTATTACTTGTTGACCTTAGATCCTGAGATGTTAGTGTTCTGTTCAGGAAGTTTTTTCTTATGCCAATGAGTTCAAGACTATTCACCACTTTTTTTCTCTGAAAGATTTAGTGTATCTTGTTTTATGTTGAGGTTTTTAATCCACTTTTACTTTAGTTTGGTGCAGGGTGATATATATGGATCTATTTGCATTTTTCTACACGTAGACATCCAGACCTTCTTAAAATGAGGTCAATGAGTTTCCTAAGAATGACACATGGCTATTCTAGGGCGTATATAACTACACACACATACCTACAAACATATGCATGAAGACATAGAAACTCCTGAGATCACTTCAAGTCAAAGGGCCTAATTATATTCGGTTAAACCTGTTCATCAAATATGCATTGGTAACACTTACTGTCCAGATCTTACATCAGAACAGCATGGGGCATTTACCAACTTAAAGGATTTCACTGAAAATAATCACAGGGATAGTTGGTCATAAATTTCCCTCTTGGTGGGTTTACAGGAAAGCTGTTTATTTTCAGATAGATCCTTAAACCAATAATATTTGTTTCTCTGATTTCAGCCGAAATCAAGTATTTTTAAAAAAACAAATGAGCTTGATTTTGTTCTTTACCAACTGACTGAATTAGAAGGAAATGCAAAGCATAAATTTCTCCTTCCGCCTGTGCCCATGGAGATTCTACAGCTCATAAAGGTATGTAGGGCAAAGGTTAGATCCTATCTAAGTATGAGTGTGATGCTGAGAATCTGTCCTTATCATGTGGGTCAGGTGTTTGACCCCACATTGCTCCTGCTGACTACTCCAGACAAACATTTTAGGGATATGAGAAATTAAATACTATTGATTTTCACTGTTCTACTCTGGATAGACAGAGGATATAAACTTTTTATCTCTTTTTGGACATTGCTCCTGAGCCAAAATGCTGTATAACTGATGAGCACATTATAATTTATCAAAGAAGAAACAGTGACAGTTAATAGCCAAGGACCAGAGCGCAGTACTCTGGTTAGAATGTACACTTACTAATTAGAAACATACAGCAGGATAATGGTTAACACAGAAGAGGTTTTAGATCATCCAAGTACTGAGGCAATCAAGATGGGATGTAGGAAAAAAGTATGTTTTGGAAGCTGAATGACACAGTGATGGTTTGAAGTTAAGCAGGTACTAAGATATCAAGGCATCCTGTGACAACAAGTTATACCGATTTATAGCCTGTTGCTTCAGTGTGAGGGCTAAGCAAACTTATGTTATTGGATGTAATTGGAAATATTAAGATAGCAATCTCAAACACATTTTTGGCCTCTCAAAATAAGAAGATTTGGTCAAGAAACAACCTAGAGGCATCAGATTCCTGTCGTACCTGTCTTGGCCCTTTAATGGAGCTGCAGGGAAAAGTGAGTGTAGCAGAAACAAGCAGGATGTGGCCCTGCTTGTTGCCACAATGTACCTAAGTATCCCATAAACTGCACTCATCTATTTAAAGGGAGAGTACAATGCAACAAAGCAAGATGAACAAAATAAGGTTAAAGCAGCATGATTTTATATTATAAATAGAATAGTTATTCCTATCCATTTTCACATAATCAACTTGCTCTCTTAATAGTTCACCAGCCAAGGACAATACGTGTAGTAAACTTTAAACCCCCACCCAGATCTAGCCAATGGACAACATATTCTCCACAGGTGAGTGGAGAGTGGAGTCTGACTTTCACATGAACTTTGGTACCCCATTTTTAACCACATCTCCTGGATGGGGAGGCCTGGTGGCACTCAGAGGAAGAAGAGCACGTTATAAAGAAGAGACTATGAGTATATACAGGGGGAGGAGGTCCCCCTCAGTCACAGACATAGGGGAGGGGAATGAAGGGGGGAAAATGGGAGGGAAGGAGGAATGGGAGGATACAAGGGGTGGGATAACAATTGAGATGTAATATGAATAAATTAATAAAATATATTTTAAAATAAAACATAGTTGATAAGCCTCAATGCTTTTTATACTCTAGAAGACTTTGTAAAATTTTTATCTATATATTTACAGATTCTTAATATCAATAACATTTTGCAGTATGTCTAAGCTGTCTACCACTTCTAATTGCTCCATGAAATAGAACTATGCTCTAAATGGCATAATGGTCTGGTAAACCACCTTGCAGAGCAATAAACACAGTATTGAAAATAAAATTATAAAGGGACTCATCTGGCATGGAAAAGGAAATTCAAGACTTACAAGTTAATTGAAATCCCGGTGTTCAATGTCAGTTTTTCTCTATAAATTTTTCACAGGAGGCACATGATACCAAAATTCTGTACATGATGCTGTCATTGTTGATTTGATTATACCGCAGAATGAAATGGTTAGACAAAATAGTGAAGAAATTAAATATGTTGGATAAATCAAGTGACAAAATCTAACTTCTAATGTTATAAAATCTACTACAACTCGGAATGTTTTTTATGATTCCATCAGTCACTATACAGAATAATTTAGGGGAATTTAATAAAATATTAATACTCAGTGACATGATAAGGCCATCAGCAAACCTGGCAAAGTGTTGCAAGTAGTGAAAGCATAGCATAGCAGTTATCATTACAACTAACAATTATCTGATTTGTTTAAAGGCTCAAGCCACATAGAGCAATCAATGTGTTATAAGTTATAAAAATAAAGTGCATAAAGTATTATGATATCTGTCTAAAAGGAAATTGATATGGTGTGCTTCTCAAAGTGCTTTCTAAACATTTTTGTTTAGACCTGTTGATTAATATAATTGTTACCTAGTCCATTGAGAGAAACATTTTTTCAGGGTTGGCGGTTGGTGAAAGCGATTTGAATTCACTGAAAATAGTCTAGAATAACTGATTTTATAGAGATAGAGAGGTCCATTGTGCATAAAATTGTTGAAAACATTTTATAATCAGAAAAATGCAGAAATATGACAGGCTTAACATCTTCAACTAAGGTGATGCATTGGGAACGAGTTTTACTCTTCATTGAGTAATCAATGAACAGCCATGGACTTACTGATTTGGAGAATGACCTGAACGCTAAAGATCGTATGGAGGAAAAACAGTATGACACACATTGAGGCATAACTGTGGCAAATGTAATAAGGATGTCTGTAAATCCTGAGGGGAAAATGATCATGATCAATAGAAATTGATTAAATCTGCCCCCCAGCTGTGCTTGGTTCTAGGTTTAGTCTGGTAGCATATATAGGAGGTGGAAAGTTGAGTGAAGACATCACTCAGTTGATCACCTTTCCTGTGTTGGAGAGCACACTGCGGTGGGTCTTCTCAGAGATGCACATGTCTTTGACTCTCCCAGGCTCTGGTAAGTTGCCATTTATCCATGTACCTCTAAGCAAACCTTAATAGTGCATAAATGTTAAAGATGTGTTTGGAATGTATATTTCTTTGGTGTCATCTAGCTTGCATTTTTGGAGAATTGATATTGGATTGTTTTTCCTATATACGAAAAGAAAAACCGAGCGCGAAGGACTTTCTATATTCTACTTGCTCAATTAATTTTGAGATCAGTGTTTTTTGAAAGGATTTCTCCATGTGTTGTAGACACATGACAAATCTAAGAGTTACTTTCATTGTCTTTATTAACAAGAGAGAAAGAAGAACAGTGTTCCTAGCATCTAAGGAACCCTAGCTGTATGACACCTTGCAGAACAAAAAATAAAACAACTTAAAAGACTCAATTTACATTATTGATAAATTAGGCTTTAGTGCGAACACAAAAATTAAATGAATGGTCCAATTGCTTCAATCATAGAAACTGCAAGTTGTAATTAATTGGTGTGTTAAGCTTGAATATATACTCACCGAAATAAACTGAATAAACTATCAAATCCCCTAAATCTTAAGTGTCATTTAAGACATATTCAAGGATAAAGAATTAGTTCCAGTATTAATGTGTTTCAGACAATGAAGAAAAGGCAAGGCAGGGGCACAGGCACTTCTGTAATCCCACCACACAGTGAGAAAGAAGCAGGGAGACATCCGTGAGTTCAAGGACAGCCTGGTCTACAAAGTGAAACTAGGAATCCCAAGGCTACACTGAGAAAACCTGTCTCAGAAAAAAGAAGAAAGAAAGAAAAGAAAAGAGAGGAAGGATTTTAGGAAACAATGAAGGGAGGAAAAATGTAAACCAAAAGAAAATAAAAGGCAACCACAAATTCTTGATGACTTCAAATATGTGCGGATAATGACTTGAAGTCTCTGGCTCATAGTTAGTCAAAGCTCCATGTGTTGCACACTTGAGAAGCTCATTTGGAGCAAATGCAAACAGTGACATGCCTCTGACATGAACAACTCTGTGCTGGAGAAATTTAACTATTTCTCTGTATTTTCCCACCTGCAAAAATGAATACTGTAGTATGTGATAGCAAACCAAATCACATGGTGGAGGACCCTAAGTACAGACAATATTCTAACATAATCTGATTGTTGCCACAGCATATGAATAGATCATCTCAGTTTCATTCTTTGACAGCAGGAATGTACCTGTTGCTGCTCATGTCAAATCTGCTCCTTTGGGAGCATGTGGCCTCCAGACCAAGTACCTCTGTTTCCACTGAAGACCTGTATCATCGTGTGGTTGAACAGTCTCATAACACATATATCATGGCTGCAGATATATACAGTGAATTTGTAAGTAATGTCCTCACTTCTGGGTTCTTTTCTACAAGGGCTTTCAAATCTCTAAACAGTAATCAAGACGGAAGGCATCATGTATCCGTGTCCAAATACCTCACTTTTAAATGTAATAGAAAAAATAAATCAAATAGTGAAATGCGGGATGGGCAGAATGTGAAGGTCTGTGAAATCTCACAAAGTTGAAAATAATTATATAATATTTGAAGCTTTTCCATGACTAACAGATCCTCTTGTACTGAACTTCTTCACTGGAATGTTGCTCTTCACTGGACTGCTAGGCATGGGTTCTGTCTTCATGGGCAAAGCAAAATATGTTCTATCCTCCTCAGGGATGCAAATCATCTGTTAAGGATCTGAAAGTGAGGAAATAACAAGGCTATTTTCCATTGAAATTTGTGTATATGGATTATATATCCCTGCATTTAGAAGGAATATATATCCTTGTTGTCATTTGCCCTCACTAGTTTTTCTTATATTCCTTATTCTTCTAATATTTCAGGAGTATAAGGTTTCTAAAAATTCTTTATCTTTTGTAAATTCTTTGATACTTAGAATTAGATAATTTGTATTTTCTTAATAAATATCTTACGCACTTACATTCCTCATGCCATTTATATGGAAACATTAAACATTTTGTTAATTCTTATTTCACTCATTGCTGACTATTTCCCTAAAATATGCCTGGAGTTAAATTGTTCACTGTATCAACAGTAAAGAGTCCTTCATTTATCATGAACTCCTTGGTACAGACACCATGACATTTGAGAGCAAATTTCTAAAGGAACAATTTCTTCTTTAAAATGAAGCACATCACTCTGTACCAATGAAAAAAAAAGATATTTATAAAACTGGAGAAATAATAATATTGGGGGCATTTGATTGCTTTCTTTACAAACAATAACACTATCAAAGACAATAAGAAGGAATATTAAGGAGAGGCAAATATTGAGGGCAAACGACTGGATTGTATATGTAAATGAAAGAAAAAGGTAGGCAGCTTATGTGTCTGTCATTTATTGTTAGAATTTTTGTGTAGTTCTTAACCTTTAGGCTTTATCCACTGCAATGGTCTTATAGTTGTGCCTTTTTCTATTCAATTCTGAAACCCCCATTGAATTACAACTATTGTTTTCTTCCAGGATTTGAATTTTGCCAAGAGGAGTTGGTTAACAGACAGGATGCCTACTGTGTGCCACACTGCCTCCATCCATACACCAGAGAATCGTGAGGAAGTCCATGAAACAAAAGTAGGTCTCCCACTGGTTTTATCCAAAATGTAATGCTATTCATGTTCTAGCTGTGCTGTATATAATTACTAAGACCAAAAGAGGTGAGGTAATTTCAGACCCAACAGCTAAAGGAACATGCAACTGTCAGAGAAGAACCACATCACACAAGCGCTAACTTTGGCACTATGTCAAATGCCTGCCAGTGCACACTTTCCCTGAGCTGTGGTTGTCCACATAGAAGACTATTTTCAGTAACGCCTTCTGCTTGTCCCTGGGAAGTTTTAATCTCAACGGGATACTTATTGTTGAATATATTCACAGGCATATAGAATAAAAACAAACCAGTTGTTTTTATGGAGTGAGTGACACTGGATGGTCTTCCTGTGGCAGTCTTTTACTAAACTGAGCAGGGTATCATTTCTTCCTATGTTTCTAATCATACAGATAGTCACATAGATAAAGTATGACTATAATCAAGAAAAATGGAAGAAAACATTAGTATACATTTACTTTTCTAGACAATACAAATAGCACACTGTTGGCATTGAAACATTTAATGATGACAAACAATCTCTGATATCATCACTTTTGAGAAGACAATCAAGTGAGGCTGCACATGTATGCAGACACTGTCCCTTGCATGCTGAGTAAGAATTTACCCTGAATTTCAAGCATGTCATGCAACTAGTCTTAATTATTATTGTCCAGTTCTCCTAGCATCACGTTAACTGTCAGAATTGGGTTGACCATTTCATTCATTAATGTAATCACTCTTTGAAATTCTGATTGAATTTCTGTCTTTTTAACATTTTATGTTTTTGCTTGTTTGCTTATTCCTTTATTGATTTTACATCCTGGTCCTAGACCCATCCCTCCATTGTTCCCATCCTGATCCCCCCTCCCCTCTCCCATCACCCCTCCCCATTGCTCAGAAAAAGGGAGCCCCCACCTTCCTACCTACACCAGCTCATCAAGATGAATCAGGACCAAAAATGTTTTCTTTCCCTATCACCTGTGAAGCCTGACCCACCAGTGGGGAGTAAATAAAAAGCAAGCAAGTGAGTCCCTGTCAGAGAGAGCCACTGCCTTCCTTACTAATTAACCCATATGAAGCCTGAGCTAGCCATCAGCCACATCTGTAGGAGGCCTAGGTCCAGTCCTTGAAAGGCCTTGGTTGGTGCTTCAGCCTAAACAGGACACTCTGGGCAATGGATGGCTCTGTTGGACTTTTTGTGAGGCTTCCCTCAGATCCAAGTTCTTTCCTTCTTTCACCCCACAATTCTATAAGGCTCCCTACACATTGCCCAATGTTTGGCTATGAGTCTCAACATCTCTTTCGAGGCATGCTGGGTAGAGCCGCTCAGAGGAAAACTATGCTTGACTTGCGTCTGAAATCATAGCAGAGTATTGATAATAACGTCAGAGGTTGGCTCTCTCCCATGTGGTGGGTATTGCGCTAGGCCAGGCATTTGTTAGACCTTTCCCCAGTCTCTGCTATATCCTCTTTATCTTTATCCCTACACACCTTACAGTCCACGAAAATTATGAGTAAAAGCTTTTGTGTGTGGGTTGGTGTTCTCTTCCCTACACTAGGAGATTTGTCTAGTTAGAGGGTGTTCTTTTTAGTCTCTTTAGTCCCTGCTACTAGAAGTCTCTGCTAGGGTCCCTCTTAGATCCCCCAGAGAGCCTACCTTAACTTAGTTGCCCAGCTTGTCACAAACATGCCCTGGCCCACAGTCTGTCTTTCTCTACAGGCCTTCTGTACTCCCACCCCCATTCTCCCCAGGTCTGGTCTCCACCCTCACATCTCTTTGTTTTTCCTTTCCTACTCTGTTCCCTTTATTCACCCATTACTTCTGTCAATTCCACTCCCACTTCTTGAGTGAGATTTACGCATCCTCCCTTGGTTTTTCCTTGTTACTTATCTTCCTTGTGTCTGTGCACTGAAGTATGTTTAGCCTGTACTATATGGTAAGAAGCCGCTTATAACTGAGGATATACCATGTGTGTCTTTATTCATCTAGATTTCCTCAATCAGGAAGATCTTTTCTAGGACCATCCATTTGCCTGAAATGTTCATGATTTCTTTGTTTGTTTTTAATAGCTGAGTAGTATTCCATTGTGTAAATGCACCACAATTTCTTTATTTATTCTTTGGATGAGGGAAATCTAAGTTCTTTCCAGTTTCTGGCTTGTATAAATAAAGCTGCTATGAATATAGTTGAACAAGTGTAGTGGTGGTAAGACAGTCTTTTGGATATCTGCCCAGGAGCAGTATGGCTGGGTTGTGAGGTGAGGTAGAGCTTGTCCCAATTTTCTGAGAAAGTGTCAGATTGATTTCCAAAGTGAATGTACATGCCTGCACTCTCACGCACATGGAGGTGTGTTCCCCTTTCTCAACAGCCTCACCAGCATGTGATGTCACTTGGGTGTTTGAACTTATCCATTTTGACAGATGTAAGATGAAACCTCAGAGTCATTTTGAATTTCATTTCCCTGATAAGTAAGAACATTGAGCATTCCTTTAAGTGCTTCTTGATAATTTGAGCTTCCTCTGTTCGGAATTCTCTATTTAGTTCTCTGCCCCATTTTTAATTGTGCTATTTTATTTGTTGGTGTTTAATATTTAGAATTCTGTATATACTTGGATCTTAGCACTTTGTTAGATGTAGGATTGGTGAAGATCTCTTCCCAATCTGTAGACTGTCATTTCATTCCATTGACAGTACCCTTAGCCGTACTGAAGCCTTTCTGTTTCAAGAAGTACTGTTTGGATTTCTTGTTATTCTTTGTTTTCATAGCCTATAAGATTTCTCACAGACATCATAGTAAAAATCTAATAAAAATTTAATTTGCATGAATATGTTTTTATGCTAGCACTTAGTAGCTCAAATTCCATTATTATTTCTATTGATACCTGGAATAACAGTTATGCTCTCTAATGTTTTTCTCCTGCAAGTCAATAAATAAACACCACCTATAGAGCCAAAGGATGTGAATCATGCAGATGCAGGAAAAGTAGAATTTTGACAACCATGTTTTCTGAAATTCACCTGTTTTAATATTCTACCATAATCAGAAATTCTCAAGTAAAAAATATGAGAAACAAATTTGACTCACTACTGTAGTAATTATTTGAACTATTCACTACTGACAGTGTTGGCATCTATGTTATGAGAGTCCTGTGCTTGTACACCTACTGAGCCTTTTAACAGTTGTTTTCTCATAGACAGGGGAAGCAATCAAACAGATCAGGTTTAACAAGGACAAGTGTTAAAAAGTAGAAAAATACAAAAGATCATCATTCAGACCTAATTACTTTTTTTAGCAAACTGGATTTAAGAAGGGGAAAAAGTATATGTAGGTAATGTTTATATAGCATGAAATTATTAACATATATTATTAATAAGAAAACTATACTGTAGTTTGCATCCTCTATGAGACAGCCCCAGGTGTCTAAGTGCACAGCTCTATGTCATGTAGTTTAAGGCAATGTCCAATCATATTTTCTTAGACTGAAGACCTTCTGGTATCAATTGCCAATATTACACGTGCCTGGATAAGACCACTGAAATACCTGGCGTCTGAAGTGGCTGCTCTTCCTGGAGCTTCTGCAACTATGCTGAAAACAGCCAATGATTTGAAGGAAAGAAATGCTGACCTTCTGGTGGGACTAAAGACCATACTCGGCAGGGTGAGCTGTTTCTACACATGTCTTTGTTGATCCTATGCACGCAATGGGTGAATTGTTTGATACATAAGGAATTTTGAGATACCCAAACCCAAGGCTACTTAATGAAAATCCACAGAACAGTGATCTCCACAGGAAATAGCTATGCCTCATAGAAATATGGACTGGAGCTTTCCTGCATGGAGTAAACACGCTTACCTAATTATGAATATTTTATGGCAATCATTGTCTGCACCTTAATAGATTAAGTGAAATGTGCTTCTCATGTAGAAGGATTAAATGAAGTACATAAGATATGAGAGTATAATTATTGAAAAGTAGAAAAGGATCAGGATGCTCTACCAGACTTAATGTGGCACGAAGGACACCTCAGGGGAAGGACTGAGAGCATGTGAGAGTCTCCAACGTCAACGAATTAATGTAGCCTTTTTCTGTCCTTCATTAATTCCATATGTACATCCAAATTGCACCCTGCTTGTCTATGTGTCTAGATATATCTCATCTGAGATCAGTGGCATATCAGAAATATTTATGCCACTCTCCAAGTTATGTTTTGGTGTCTAAGGCCTTTAGAGTAAGCATAAGAGATTCTCACTAAAAAATTATAGTACTCTATTTTTTTTTCATAGTTAATTAAAAATTTGCAAGGAGATGTCTCATGCGTGTAACTCCCTTTGGGGCAATTGTGGGGAGCTGAGACCATTCCAGAATTTATGTCAAAAGAATGGGTGTGGTATTTTCTCTTTGTAATGCACAGACTAAGGAGTCAGCTTAAGGGGATTTGTGTTTAGTTCCAGGTAAAACTGTGAGCAACTGCCTCAGAAATTACGATAGAAGTCACTTGTGGAAAAAAATGCCAAATTACTGCTGACATCCAAATCGTGCCCATTGAATAGTATATATAAATACAATTATGGACACACACACACACACACACACACACACACACACACACACATACCCACACTACCTACCATCACCACCACTACTCAAACACACATGAACAGAAATGAGAAGCAATTTGCATTGGACCAGGGGGGATGACATATATATATATATATATATGTGACTCCCTTTCTTGTGTGAGTAACCATACTGTAGTTTCAGAATTTGTGTCCAAAAAAAAAAAAAAAAAAAAAAAAAAAAAAAAAAAAAATGATGCAGTAAAATCTCTTTGTAACCATAGCAGAGAGCAGGCAGACAAGGAGAACTGCCATGAGTTCCATGTAGAAGTAAATGCAGCCTTTTCAAAAATCAAGGGAGAAGTCACTGGAACTAACATTACCTAACATTGTCCTCTGATATCCAACATCATGTCCACATAAGTACATATACATATAATCCATGTGCAAATACAAACTTACATACTTGAATTGACAAAAAAAAAAAAGTGTTAATGAAGTCCTGCTGGTAATCATGTCAGTGATAGCTGTCTGTTTGATGTTTAGATGAAGATTAAGCCTGGATTTGCTGTAAATGGCTCCCCTACCTGGTCTGGACTGAAAGACTTGAAGTCATCTGATGAAGACACTCGCCTTTTTGCCTTTTATAACAATTTACGCTGCCTGAAAAGGGATATGAATAAGGTTGACAGTTTTCTTAAGGTCTTGAGGTGCCGAGTCGTCTTTAATAATGAATGCTGAGTGCACATCCCTGCGATGTCCTGCTGATATGGTCTTTGTCGGACTAGAGTTTCCATGCTTTTATTTTTTGTCATTTTTATGTGTTGTTCCTATTGCACGCCTAGCAACAATGGGATTTTTCTAATAAAATAAAAGATTTTTAACCAGATTCAATGTGAAATGTAAAAAAGTCTCTTGTTTGCATTTAATATAATATTGGCCTAGGCTATTGTTATGTGCATGTAAAGTTTTGAAATTTGACATGAACATAAGACAGCATACAGCTTATTTTAAGTCACAGACTATGGAGGTAGAAAACTCACATTAGATCCATTGTATCAAAAAGAAAGCTATCTGAGGTAGTTTATAAAAGAAAACTTTCTAGGACCCATGCGTCTCTCATTTAGAGTCCCAATAGGATGCCCTCCCCTCTGTCCCAGTTTCCTGGTAAGTGAAGGCTTTCGTGGGACATGTCCCTTGGGCTAGTATGCAGATATAAGGGAGTATATACCATTTGATTCTTTCTGCTTCTGGGTTAACTCACTCATTATGATCATTTCTAGCTCAATCCATTTATCCACAAATTTTGGGAATTCCTTGTTTTTAATAGCTGAGTAGTATTCCATAGTGTATATGTACCACAGTTTCTTTATCCACTCTTCTACTGAGGGACACTTAGGCTGTTTCCATGTTCTGGCTATTATGAATAAGGCTGCTATGAACATGGTTGAGCAAAGTTTCTTGTTGTGTGCTGGAGCATCTTCTGGGTATATTCCAAGGAGTGGAATAGCTGGGTCTTGAGGAAGCCCTATTCCCAGTTTTCTGAGATAGCACCAGATAGATTTCCAAAGTGGCTGGACTAGTTTGCATTCCCACCAGCAATGAAGGAGTGTTCCTCTCTCCCCACATCCTCGCCAGCATGTGGTGTCGCTTGAGGTTTTGATCTTAGCCATTCTGATGGGTGTAAGTTGGAATCTCAGAGTTGTTTTGATTTGCATTTCCTTGATGACTAAGGAGGTTGAGCATTTCTTTAAGTGTTTCTCAGGCATTTGATACTCCTCTGTTGAGAATTCTCTGTTTAGTTCCAAGCCCCATTTCTCAATTGGGTTATTCGGTTTGGTGGTGTTTAATTTCTTGAGTTCTTTATATATATTGGATATTAGACCTTTGTCAGATGTAGGGTTGGTGAAGATATTTTTCCAATCTATAGGCTGTCGCTTTGTTCTCTTGACAGTGTCTCCTGCCTTACAGAAGCTTCTCAGCTTCATGAGGTCCCATTTATTAATGGTTGACATTAAGGCCTGGGCCGTTGGTGTTCTGTTCAGGAAGTTGTCTCCTGTTCCAATATGTTCCAGGCTCTTTCCCGCTTTTTCCTCTAAGTGGCTTTGTGTCTCTGGTTTTATGTTGAGGTCTTTAATCCACTTGGATTTGAGTTTTGTGCAAGGTGACAAATATGGGTCCAGTTTCATTTTTTTACACATAGACCTCCAGTTAGACTAGCACCATTTGTTGAAGATGCCATCCTTTTTCCATTGAATGGATTTGGCTTCTTTGTCAAAAATCAAGTGACCATGTGTGTGGATTCATATCTGGGTCTTCGATTCGATTCCACTGATCAACCAGCCTGTTGCTGTGCCAGTACCATGCTGTTTTAATTACTATTGCTTTATAGTACTGTTTGAAATCAGGTATGGAGGTTCCTCCGGAGCACCTTTTATTGTACAAGATTGTTTTAGCTATTCTGGGTTTTTTGTTTTTCCATATGAAGTTCAGAATTGAACTTTCAATGTCTTTAAAAAATTGTGTAGGTATTTTGATAGGGATTGCATTGAATCTGTAGATTGCTTTTGGTAGGATGGTCATTTTTACTCTGTTAATTCTCCTGATCCATGAGCAAGGAAGATCATGCCATCTTCTCAGGTCATCTTCAATCTCTTTCTTCAGAGTTTTCAATTTTTTTTTTCATACAAGTCCTTCACTTGCTGGGCTGGAGAGATGGCTCAGCCGTTAAAGGGTAGGCTCACAACCATAAATTTAAGTTCAATTTTTTATTAAATGTTTTTTATTTTTTACATGTACATTTATGTCATTACACACATATGCAACAAACTATCTACAACAAGAAGAACCATGAAACAAACAGGAATTATATATGTGGTACATTCTTAGTGTTTTGGCTATTTGTATTTGGCAGCCTTAAGAAAACATCTTTCCTATTTTCGTGGGTCTAAAATTTCGAATGTAAATCAATATCTATCATATCTCATCATTATCAACTTAAAACATCTACCTAGACCTAAAAACATCTTAACCCCTAGATAAGTAAGCGTAATTGTAAGACTAAAGCATGTGGTATTCAACCCCATCAGAGATTTGAGAAGGAATAAAACTTAAGTACCTGAGTGAACTAGAAGTGCATGTTGGGAAACTTCCCAAATGAGAAGATGACAGAGACAATTTTCTACCTGAGCAGTCACCCAAAACTCTTCTAAAATGTTGGAGCATCATCTTCATCCTTCTGGCCCAATAGATCTGACAGACATATTTGTGAGGCAGGAACTACTGAGGACTTGCTTACCCTGTCTTGGCAGAGTTTGGCCGTCGACTCTGCCTGCATCTAAGCTTGGCCTCTTTTAGGCAGAATTCTGTCTGTAGTAGAAACAAGGACATTTTCCCAGTGGCTTGTAGATAAGTGAACTATTCCTCAACTTAATGCCTTTATTGTCACCCACAAGATACTTTTAATTCATTTGTATAGAATTTTGTTTATATATGCAAAATAAGTTTAATATTAGACACAGTTGTAAATAATTCAAATGTAAGATGATTCTTCACATGCATTATATATATGTGTGTGTGCAAATACATACATATATGTATATGTATTTCTACTCCAATATGAGGTAATGTACCCATATAACTCAATTATAATACAAAGTTTACTTTCATTACTTTGAAAGTGGTATTGCAGAATGTTTATGATGAATAAGTTATACAAATTAATTGTTACTTTATCAAATTATGGTTATATCAGTTACTAGTCTATTTTTAACACAAGAATATACATCTTATGTACAATAGATAAATACTATTCTATAGAAATATAAGGTAAAATTGTTAGATAAGATTTTTAAAACCCTGAGAGACATGCAGAATATGGCATTTAAAATGTTTTTATTATTGTAAGAATTCACTGACAATGAGACAGGTTAACTCCTGGTAAAATCCATCCTACCTCAAAGAGGATGATGATCATCAAAGAACCTCCTTATGGAGATGGCTTCAAAGGTAGCACATTTCTTTATCCCAGCATGTAGAGGCTGATGCAGGTGGATCTCTAAGTTCCAAGGCAACCTGGTCTATAGAGTGGGTTTCAGGACATTTAGGACTACACCAAGAAACTCTGTATCAAAGCAAACAAACAACAAACAAACAAACAAGGCCTGCTATATGAAGGTTTGTCACAGAAAGTGCTGTACTATGCCTGTAAAGGCAAGCGTACTCCCCGTTTTCTCTTCTATATGACTCAGGATATCATGATGTAAGTTGAGGTCTTGATGGATTTGTAGTTTAGGTTGTGTAGAGTGGAAGCTATGGTTCTGTATTCATTCTTCTTCATGTAGATGTCCAATTTGAATAAAAATATTTTTTGAATTATAGTCTTTTCTTCAGTGTATATATTTGGCTTCTCTATCCAAATCATGTGTCTGTAAGTGTATGGATTTATGTCTGAATCTTCCATTTCATTGATCTATTATTGTACTTGTGTTTATGCCAATACTATGATTTTTTTTTTATTTCTATAGCTCTAGAGAGCAGTATAAAATCAGGAAGGATGATGCCTTAATAAAATTTTCACTGTTCATTATAGCTTTAAATCTACTGTGTTACCATGATTGCTGTTTTTATACTGTTATTATTATTTTTCCAAATTTGGCAAAGAATTCTACTAGAACTTTCATGGTGTGCATGTAATAAATAGGTTGCTTTTGTGTTTTCACACTAACTAAATTATAAAAATGAGAGTATTTTTTACTTTTGAGGTCTCCAACTTCTTTCTTTAATGTCTTTTTATTGTGTTTTTATAATATTAATAAAATTATAATTTTGATAAAATTACAAAAATTCATATAAAATTTTAATGTACAATATAAAATTATAATTATTAAAATTAAATTACAACATAGTATATAAAATATTAGTATGTTTATTATGTTATATTTATATAATGTTACATATTATATCATTTTTATTTCAGAAATGATTCATTGGTTTAGTTAGATTTATTCTTTGACATTTTCTTTTATTCTGTGACTATTATGAAACTTATAACTTTTCCAGATCTCTTTCTGGGTTATTTGTCATCTATATATAAGAAAGCTTCAGATTTTTGCATGTTAATTTTGTATCCTGCTATTTTGATGAATGTATGTTTTAGCTGCATATGTTTCCTGCTCATCTTTAGGATATTTTTTATTAAAACATTGGTCCTTTTCTTAATTTTTTGATATATTAGAAGCCTATGTAGTATTTTTCATCAACAACTTTTATCATATGACTATGAATATTATTGTATTTAATAACCTCTTTGGATGTAATAAAGACACATAGAATAAAATAAAAGGAAAACAAAAAGTGAGCACCTTGATGTTTTCATTTTATATTTCTAAACCTGTTATCTCATTCCATAGTCTTATTGCTCTAGCAAAGACTTAAAATACTAAAACAGACATGGAGATTGGGCATCATTGTCATATTTCTGGTTTAAGAAGAAATGTTTTGGATTTCTTTGTATAGAATAATATTTGCTGTGAGTTTTAAAAATTGCCTTTAATATGTTGACATATATCCCTAACTTCTCAAGTCTTCCTAAGACTTTTGTCATAAAAGGACATATGGAAAAAAGAAAAATTGAACATAAGAATGCTACTTACTACTCAAGAAACATGGACCTGATAAATGTATTAGTAAAAAAGTATTCTGGAAGCATAAGATTGAAGCTTGGATGTTCAGAACCAAAATACATAACTGAGAGCTGGCATAGAATAGATACAGGCAAAGCCTAGAACTCAAAAACCAACTATCCTAGACAGTTCAAAGAGGTATGCTTCAGCCATGTACATATGCATATAAATGCCACCTGCACAGATTAAAACACACACACACACACACACACACACACACACACACACACTTCAAAGGCTAAGAAAGGCATCATCTCACCATTTATACCATGCGGTATCAGAAACATTTTTTTTTTGCTATTTCTTCTTTTTTTTTTTTATTAATTTATTCTTGTTACATCTCAATGTTTATCCCATCCCTTGTATCCTCCCATTCTTCCCTCCCTCCCATTTCCCCCTTATTCCCCTCCCCTTGACTGTTCCTGAGGGGGATTTCCTCCCCCTGTATATGCTCATAGGGTATCAAGTCTCTTCTTGGTAACCTGCTATCCTTCCTCTGAGTGCCACCAGGTCTCCCCCTCCAGGGGACATGGTCAAATATGAGGCACCAGAGTATGTGTGAAAGTCATACCCCACTCTCCACTCAACTGTGGAGAATGAACATTATGATAGGCAGATTTGGGGCCAGGGGTCCCACTCACTGAGGCACCAGGCAAGGACAACACAGGCAATAAACTTTAAACAGTTTTCCCTATATTTTCAATTCCACCTCATTTTAATTTTCATTGCACATTCACATTTTGTTTTGAGTACTGACCATCTTACTTACTCATCTCTTATTATATATTGTCTATAAGTACCTGAATTATCCACTCAAATGTAGAAAAGGGTGGCCTGGCAAGTCCTCTGTCATCTGAGAATAAAAAGCAGTAACTTTAGTCCCCAACATACATATATTTGGAGAGACTCCACAAGCTGAGCTATCCTTAGTAAATCATCCTCTTTAGGCATAATCAGTAGATTATCATATCATTTTAGTGCTTGCTACTACCATGCAATGTAATGGTAGAAAATGTCTATCACTCTCAGATGGTTGTCAAAAGAGAAACTACTCTTGGGTTCAAGAGAAGGGACACATGGCACACATTCCACTGGTTAATGTCTGTGAATAGAATTACATTTCTGATCGGTTCTGGATGTGTAAATACAGGTCATAGAGAAGATCTGGAGACACTACATATTGATGTCCGTACTGGTGAAATCATGTTCATGCTTCACTGCTGGGGTTGGACTGTTGGATGTGAAAAGTATGTTATCTCTGTGTCCTTTGAGCTGCCCTTTTGTTGTAATAAGCACTCAGGGGGAGAAGAGTATATGCACAAACTATAACGTATGTCACAGGCGGCAGAGCTCTGTTAGGGAGAACAGAATCTATATATGGTGCCTGCTCTACTAAAGATTCTAAGCATTGATCTGTTCCCAAGTTAAGGACACCAGTGTGCCCAAAATAGAACCCTCTTATTCTCAAAGCAACTTAGTCAGTAAAACTCTTTTGTTATCAAATTTAATATATCACAATTTTTCACTTATACTTCTTAATTTGGAGAAAGTAAAATTGATATGCAGAATTGACTGAAACATCAACAATATATAAATTCAGCCTAATTGCTATGTAACCTTCAAACTGCAGGATGAAAGAAGAGTGTCACATACCCTTCAAGTGAGATGAAATTATGACAGAACCACAGACATTTTAACATGTGGACTCTTCCTAAGGTGACCCTAAGGATGACTAGAGTTTGGAATGTTAAATTAGTGGTACTTAGGGGTAGTTCAATAGTATTTAACTTGTTTGTTATTACATTAAAATTTGCTCACATCGAAGTTATCTTTTATAAACTACCTCAAATATTTTTCTTTTTGATACAATGGATCTAATGTGAGTTTTCTACCTTCATAGACTGTGATCTAAAATAAGCTGTATGCTGTCTTCTGTTCATGTCAAATTTCAAAACTTTACATGCTCATAACAATAGCCAGGGTCAATATTATATTAAATGCAAACAAGAGACTTTCATACATTTCACATCGAATCTGGTTTAAAAAATCTTTTATTTTATAAGAAAAATCCCATTGTTGCTAGGCATGCAATGGTTACAACACATACAAAAGAAATTAAAAAAGCATGGAAACTCTAGTCCGACAAAGACCATATCAGCAGGACATCGCAGGGATGTGCACTCAGCATTCATTATTAAAGACGACTCGGCACCTCAAGACCTTGAGAAAATTGTCAACCTTATTCATATCCCTTTTCAGGCAGCGGCAAATGTTATAAAAGGCAAAAAGGCGAGTGTCTTCATCAGATGACTTCAAGTCTTTCAGTCCAGGCCAGGTAGGGGAGCCATTTACAGCAAATCCAGGCTTAATCTTCATCTAAACATCAAACAGACAGCTATCACTGATTTCATTAACACTTTTTTTTTTTATCAATGCAAGTATGTAAGTTTGTATTTGCACATGGATTATATGTATATGTACTTATATGGACATGATGTTGGATATCAGAGGACAACGTTAGATAGTGTTAGTTCCAGTGACTTCTCCCTTGATTTTGAAAAGGCTGCATTTACTTCTACATGGAACTCATGGCAGTTCTCTTGTCTGCCTGCTCTCTGCTAAGGTTACAAAGAGATGTCACTGCATCATTTTTCTTTTTTGGACACAAATTCTGAAACTAGTGTTTAGTTATTCACACAAGAAAGGGATATATATATATATATATATATATATATATATATATATATATATATATATATATATATATATATATATATATATATGTCATCCCCCCTGGTCCAGTGCAAATTGCTTCTCTTTTCTGAAAATGTATGTGTGGGTGGTAGTTGCAGTGGTGGTGGGTAGTAGATGCTGGTGTGTGTGTGTGTGTGTGTGTGTGTGTGTGTGTGTGTGTGTGTACACATAATTGTATTTGTATATACTTTTCAATGGGCACGATTTGGATGTCAATAGTAATTTGATATATATTTCCACAAGTGACTTCTATTGTAATTTTCGGAGGCAATTGCTCTCATTTTTTACCTGGAACTAACCACAAATCCCCGTAAGCTGACTCCTTAATCTGTGCATTTCAAAGAGAAATTACCACACCCATTCTTTTGACAGAAATTCTGGAATGGTTTCAGCTCCTCACAACTGTCCAAAAGGCAGTTACACACATGAGACATCTCTTTGTAAATTTTTAACTAACTTTGAAAAAAAATAGAGTAATATAATTTTTTTAGTGAGAAACTCTTATGTTTACTCTAAAGGCCTTAGGCACGGAAAAATAACTTGGAAAGTGGCATAAATATTTTCTGATATGCCACTGATCTCACATGCTCTCAGTCCTTCCCCTGAGGTGTCCTTCGTGCCACATTAGGTCTGGTAGAGCACCCTGATCCTTTTCTACTTTTCAATAATTATATTCTCCTATCTTATGTACTTCATTTAATCCTTCTACACGAGAAGCACATTTCACTTGCTCTATTAAGGTACAGACAATGAATGCCATAAAATATTCATAATTAGGTAAGCGTGTTTACTCCATGCAGGAAAGCTCCAGTCCATATTTCTATGAGGCATGGCTATTTCCTGTGGAGATCACTGTTCTGTGGATTTCTCATTAAGTAGTCTTGGGTTTGGGTATCTCAAAATTCTTTATGTATCACACAATTCACCCATTGCGTGCATAGGATCAACAAAGACATGTGTAGAAACAGCTCACCCTGCTGAGTATGGTCTTTAGTCCCGTCAGAAGGTCAGTATTTCTTTCCTTCAAATCATTGGCTGTTTTCAGCATAGCTGCAGAAGCTCCAGGAAGAGCAGCCACTTCAGACGCCAGGTATTTCAGTGGTCTTATCCAGGCACGTGTAATATTGGCAATTGATACCAGAAGGTCTTCAGTCTAAGAAAATATGATTGGACATTGCCTTAAACTTCATGACGTAGAGCTGTGCACTTAGACACCTGGGGACTTCTCAGAAAGGACGCAAACTGCCGTATAGTTTTCTTATTAATAATATATGTTAATAAGTTCATGCTATATAAATATTACATACATATAAATTTTTCCCTTTTTAATTTCACTTTGCTAAATAAAACTAATTAGGTCTGAATGACGATCTTTTGTATTTTTCTACTAACATTTGTCTTTGTTAAACCTAATGTGTTTGATTGCATGCCCTGTCTATGAGAAAACAAGTTGTATAGGGCTCAGTAGGTGTACAAACACAGGACTCTCATAACATAGGTGCCAACACTGTCAGGAGAGAATAGTTCAAATAATTACTACAGTAGCAAGTCAAATTTGTTTCTCATATTTTTACTTGTGAATTTCTGATTACAGTAGAATACTAAAACAGGTGAACTTCAGAAAACATGGTTGTCAAAATTATACTTTTCCTGCATCTGCATGATTCACATCCTTTGGCTCTATAGGTGGTGTTTATCTGTTGACTTGCAGGAAAAAAATCAGTAAGAGCATAACTGTAATTCCAGGTATCAGTAGAAATAATAATGAAATTTGAGCTATTAAGTGTTAGCATAAAAACATATTCATGCAAATTAAATTTTTACTAGATTTTTACTATGAAGTCTGTGAGAAATCTTATAGGCTATGAAAATAAAGAATAAGACAAAATCCGAATAGGACTTCTTGAAACAGAAAAACTTCTGTAAAGCCAAGGACACTGTCAATTGAATGAAATGAGAGTCTACAGATTGGGAAAGGATCTTCACCAATCCTACATCTAACAAAAGCTATGATCCAAGTATATAAAGAATTCAAAATATTAAACACCAACAAATAAATTTACACAATCAAAAATGGGGCAGAGAACTAAATAGAGAATTCTGAACAGAGGAAGTTCAAATTACCAAGAAGCACTTAAAGGAATGCTCAATGTCCTTACTTATCAGGGAAATGAAAGTCAAAATGACTCTGAAGTTCCATCTTACATCTGTCAGAATGGATAAGTTCAAACACTTAAGTGACATCATTTGCTGGTGAAGATGTCAGAAAAGGGGAATGCACCTCCACTGTGTGTGGGAGTGCAATCATGTACATCCACTTTGGAAATCAATCTGACACTTTCTCAGAAAATTGGGACTAGCTCTACCTCACCTCACAACCCAGCCATACTACTCCTGGGCACATATACAAAAGACTGTCTTACCACAACTCCATTGTTCAACTATATTTATAGCAGCTTTATTCATACTAGCCTGAGACTGAAAAGAACTTAGATTTCCCTCATCCAAAAAATAAATAAAGAAATTATGGTGCATTTACAAAATGGAAAACTACTCAGCTATTAAAAACAAAGGAATCATGAACATTTTAGGCAAATGGATGGTACTAGAAAAGATCATCCTGAATGAGGTAATCTAGATGCATAAAGACACACATGAGGCTTTTACTTTACAAGCAGAGGGCAATAAAAGCCTATATGCATTTTCAAGATTTCAGGAAAAGATGTGAACAAGAACTACATGAATGAATTTATTTTGGAGAACACATCATATATACCACTAAAAAAAAAAAAAAAAAAGACACACATGGTATATTCTCACTTATAAGCAGCTTTTAACCATATAGTACAGGAAAAATATACTTCAAAGTACAGACACAAGGAAGATAAGTAGCAAGAAGGAACCAAGGGAGGATGCGTAAATCTCACTCAAGAAGTGGAAGTAGAATTGACAGAAGTAATGGTTGAATAAAGGGAACAGAGTAGGAAAGGAAAAACAAAGAGATGTGAGGGTGGAGACCAGACCTGGGGAGAATGGGGGTGGGAGTACAGAAGGCCTGTAGAGAAAAGACAGACTGTGGGCCAGGGCATGTGTGTGACAAGCTGGACAACGAAGTTAAGGTAGGCTCCCTGGGGGATCTAAGAGGGACCCTAGCAGAGACTTCTAGTAGCAGGGACTAAAGAGACTAAAAAGAACACCCTCTAACTAGACAAATCTCCTAGTGTAGGGAAGCGAACACCAACCCACACACAAAAGCTTTTACTCATAATTCTCGCTGACTGTAAGGTGTGTAGGGATAAAGATAAAGAGGATATAGCAGAGACTGGGGAAAGGTCTAACAAATGCCTGGCCTAGCCCAATACCCACCACATGGGAGAGAGCCAACCTCTGACATTATGAACAATACTCTGCTATGATTTCAGACGCAAGTCAAGCATAGTTTTCCTCTGAGCGGCTCTACCCAGCATGCCTCGAAAGAGATGTTGAGACTCCTAGCCAAACATTGGGCAATGTGTAGGGAGCCTTATAGAATAATGGGGTGAATGAAGAAAAAAAATTGGATCTGAGGGGAGCTTCACATGAAGTCCAATAGAGCCATCTAGCCAGTGCCCAGAGTGTCCTGTTTAGACTGAATCACCAGCCAAGGCCTTGCAAGGACTGGACCTAGGCCTTCTACAGATGCAGCTGATGGCTAGTGCAGGCTTCATATAGGTTAATTAGTAAGGAAGGCGGTAGCTCTCTCTGGCAGGGACTCTCTTGCTTGCTTTTTAATTACTCCCCACTGTTAGTTCTGGCTTGCCAGGCGATAGGGGAAGAAAACATGTTCAGTCCTGATTCATCTTGATGAGCTGGGGTACGTAGGAAGGTGGGGGCTCCCTTTTTCTGAGGAATGGGGAGGGGTGATGGGAGACATGGAGGGAGGATCAGGATGGGAACAATGGAGGGATGGGTCTAAGACCAGGATGTAAAGTCAATAAAGAGATAAATAAAAAAACGAAAATATAAAAATTTAAAAAGACAGAACTTCAATCAGAATTTCAAAAAATGCTTACATTAATGAATGGAATGGACAACCCAGTTCTGATAGCTAACATGGTGCTAGGAGAACTGTACAATAATAATTAAGACTAATTGCATGACATGCATGGAATTTACGGTGAATTCTTAGGTAGCATGCAAGGGACAGTGTCTGCATACAGTTTGCCGTCTCACTTTATTGTCTTCTCAAAAGTGATATCAGAGATTGTTTGTCATCATTTAATGTTTCAATGCCAACAATGTGCTATTTGTATTGTCTAGAAAAGAAAATATATACAAATGTTTCTTCCATATTTCTTGATTATAGTCATACTTTATTTATGTGACTATCTGTATTTAAGTTACTCATCTTAATAATACAAGCATGACTAGAGAAGAGATTATGTGTGTGAGATGGATGTACATTTTGATTATATATATCTCAAATTCTGTTGCTTATGACAGGTATCAGAGGGAAGAGATCATAATATTAGATATACATTAATCTTTTTCAGAGTTATGAAGTTCTCATCAAAATGGAAGTCATGCTGATTAACTTGATATAGTCTATAGAGGAGCCACTTGTTATGCTGAGTTTCAGTTAAGATGTAGGGGGAAGGAAGACCAGTCAGGGGGAACTGAACTAATAATGAGGGAACAGGAGAAGGTCCCACAGAGTTGAGAAACATAGGAAGAAATGATACCCTGCTCAGTTTAGTAAAAGACTGTCACAGGAAGACCATCCAGTGTCACTCCATAAAAACAACTGGTTTGTTTTTACTTTATATGCCTGTGAATATATTCAACAATAAGTATCCCGTTGAGATTAAAACTTCCCAGGGACAAGCAGAAGGCGTTACTGAAAATAGTCTTCTATGTGGACAACCACAACTCAGGGAAAGTGTGCATTGGCGGGCATTTGACATAGTGCCAAAGTTAGCGCTTGTGTGATGTGGTTCTTCTCTGACAGTTGCATGTTCCTTTAGCTGTTGGGTCTGAAATTATCTCACCTCTTTTGGTCTTAGTAATTATATACAGCACAGCTAGAACATGGATAGCATTACATTTTGGATAAAACCAGTGGGAGACCTACTTTTGTTTCATGGACTTCCTCACGATTCTCTGGTGTATGGATGGAGGCAGTGTGGCACACAGTAGGCATCCGGTCTGTTAACCAACTCCTCTTGGCAAAATTCAAATCCTGGAAGAAAACAATAGTTGTAATTCAATGGGGGTTTCAGAATTGAATAGAAAAAGACACAACTATAAGACCATTGCAGTGGATAAAGCCTAAAGGTTAAGAACTACAGAAATCAATAAATTAGAAACAAAAAGAACAATTCAAAGAATCAACAAAACCAGGAGCTGGTTCTTTGAGAAAATCAACAAAATAGACAAACCGTTAGCCAAACTAACTAAAAGGCAGAGGGACAGTATCCAAATCAACAAAATCAAAAATGAAAAGGGAGTCATAACAACAGACACCGAAGAAATACAAAGAATCATAAGATTCTACTTTAAAGGCATATATGCCACAAAATTTGAAAATCTAAGAGAAATGGACATTTTTCTTGATCGATTCCACTTGCCAAAATTGAATCAAGATTAGATAAACAAATTAAATAGGCCTATTTCTCCTACAGAAGTAGAAGCAATCATTGATAGTCTCCCAACCAAAAAAAGCTCAGGGCCAGATGGTTTCAGTGCAGAATTCTATCAGACCTTCAAAGTGGAGCTAATACCAATAGTCTTCAAGCTACTCCAAAAGATAGAATTGGATGGAACATTACCAAATTCTTTCTATGAGGCCACAGTCACGTTGATACCTAAACCTCACAAAGACCCAACAAAAAAAGAGAACTTCAGACCGATTTCTCTTATGAACATAGACGCAAAGATACTCAATAAAATACTGGCAAAACGAATACAAGAACATATCAAAGATATCATTCATCATGACCAGGTAGGCTTCATTCCAGGCATGCAGGGATGGTTTAATATACAGAAATCCATCTATGTAATCCACCATATAAACAAACTAAAGAAAAAAAAACCACATGATCATCTCCTTAGATGCAGAAAAAGCGTTTGACAAAATCCAACACCCATTCATGTTTAAAGTGTTGGAGAGATCGGGGATACAAGGCACTTATCTAAACATAATAAAGGCTATATACAGCAAGCCAATAGCCAACATCAAATTAAATGGAGAGATACTCAAGAAAATTCCTCTAAAATCAGGGACCAGACAAGGCTGCCCACTTTCTCCATATCTCTTCAATATAGTTCTTGAAGTCCTAGCCAGAGCAATAAGACAACACAAGGAGATCAAGGGGATCCAAATGGGAAAGGAAGAAGTCAAGCTATCCCTATTTGCAGATGATATGATAGTGTACATAAGTGACCCCCAAAATTCCACCAGAGAACTCCTTCAGTTGATAAGCACATTCAGCAAACTGGCTGGTTACCAAATTAACTCAAAAAAATCAGTAGCCTTCCTATATACAAATGACAATCATACAGAGGAAGAAATTAGGAAATCTATACCCTTCATGTTAGCCACAAGCAATTTAAAATACCTAGGAGTAATGCTAACCAAGCAAGTGAAAGACTTGTTTGAAAAAAACCTTAAGTCCCTAAAGAAAGAGATTGAAGGTGACTTGAGAAGATGGAGGGATCTCCCTTGTTCGTGGATTGGGAGAATCAACATAGTAAAAATGGCCATTTTACCAAAAGCAATTTACAGATTCAATGCAATCCCTATCAAAATACCTACACAATTTTTTAAAGACATGGAAAGGTCAATTCTCAACTTTATATGGAAAAGCAAAAAACCCAGACTAGATAAAACAATATTATACAATAAAAGATCCTCAGGAGGAATCTCCATACCTGATCTCAAGCTGTACTATAGAGCAATAGTAATTAAAACAGCATGGTACTGGCACAGCAATAGGCTGGTTGATCAGTGGAATCGAATCGAAGACCCAGATATGAATCCACACACATATAGTCACCTGATTTTTGACAAAGAAGCCAAATCTATTCAATGGAAAAAGGATAGCATCTTCAACAAATGGTGCTGGTCTAACTGGATTTCCACATGTAGAAAAATGCAATTGGACCCATACTTGTCACCATGCACGAAGCTCAAGTCCAAATGGATTAAAGACCTCAATATAAAACCAGAGACACTAAGTCAGTTAGAAGAAAAAGTGGGGAAGAGCCTGGAACACATTGGCACCGGAGACAACTTCCTGAACAGAACACCAACAGCCCAGGCCTTAATGTCAACAATTAATAAATGGGACCTCATGAGGCTGAGAAGCTTCTGTAAGGCAGGAGACACTGTCAAAAGAACAAAGCGACCGCCTACAGACTGGGAAATAATCTTCACCAACCCTGCATCTGACAAAGGTCTAATATCCAAACTTTATAAAGAACTCAAGAAATTAAACGCCACCAAACCAAATAACCCAATTGAGAAATGGGACACAGAATTAAACAGAGAATTCTCAACAGAGGAATATCAAATGGCTGAGAAACACTTAAAGAAATGCTCAACCTCCTTAGTCATCAGGGAAATGCAAATCAAAACAACTCTGAGATTCCATCTTACACCCATCAGAATGGCTAAGATCAAACATTCACGTGACACCACATGCTGGCGAGGATGTGGGGAGAGAGGAACACTCCTTCATTGCTGGTGGGAATGCAAACTAGTCCAGCCACTTTGGAAATCTATCTGGTGCTATCTCAGAAAACTGGGAATAGGGCTTCCTCAAGACCCAGCTATTCCACTCCTTGGAATATACCCAGAAAATGCTCCAGCACACAACAAGAAAATTTGTTCAACCATGTTCATAGCAGCCTTATTCATAATAGCCAGAACATGGAAACAGCCTAAGTGTCCATCAGTAGAAGAATGGATAAAGAAACTGTGGTACATATACACTATGGAATACTACTCAGCTATTAAAAATAAGGAATTCCCAAAATTTGTGGACAAATGGATTGAACTAGAAATGATCATAATGAGTGAGCTAACCGAGAAGCAGAAAGACTCAAATGGTATATACTCACTTATAACTGAACACTAGCCCAAGGGGCAGGTCCCATCAAAATCTGCACCTACCAGGAAAGTGGGATAGAGGTGAGAACATCCTATTGAGACTCTAGGTGAGAAAAATATAGGGGATAGGGAAGTAAGTGGATCCAGAGAGTCCTAGAAACCTACAAGAGGAACAGTATGATGGGTGGATCTGAGCCCAGGGGTTCTGCTTGATCAAAGGCACCAACCAAGGACAAAACATGCAACCATCATCAAACCCCTACCCAGATCTAACCAAAGGAAGGAACATTTTCCACAGTTAAGTGGAGACTGGGGACTGACTTTCACAGGATCTCTGGTGCCCCATATTTGGCCATGTCCCTTTCTTCGGGAGGCCCAATGGCACTCGGAGGAAGGATAGCAGATTACCAAGAAGAGACTTGATACCCTAGCACCATATTCAGGGGGAGGAGGTCCCCCTTGGTCACAGTCATAGGGAAGGGAGATTGGGGTGAAAGTGGGAGGGAGGGAGGAATGGGAGGATGTATGGGATGGGATAGAAAATGAGATGTAATATGAATTATTTTATCTTTCAATAAAAATTTGTTAAAAAACATAAAAAAAAGAACTACACAAAAATTCTAACAATAAATGACAGACACATAAGCTGCCTACCTTTTTCCTTCATTTACATATACAATCCAGTCTATTGCCCCCAATATTTGCCTCTCCTTAATATTCCTTCTTATTGTCTTTGGTAGTGTTATTGTTCGGAAAGAAAACAATAAAATTAATAAAATGCCTCCAAATTCCTAATTACTATGTCCATAAGTATCTAGGATTCTTGCGTGAGTGTAATAGAAATATTGTTATCTATCCAATTATATAAATATCTTATTTTTCATTGGTACAAAGTGATGTGTTTTATTTTAAAGAAGAAATTGTTCCTTTAGAAATTTGCTCTCAAATATCACTGTGTCTGTACCAAAGAGTTTATGATAAATGTAGGACTCTTTACTGTTGATACAGTGAACAATTAATCATTTAACTCCAGGCATATTTTAGGGAAATAGTCAGCAATGAGTGAATAAGAATTCACAGAATGTTTAATGTTTCCATATGAATGGCATGAGGAATGTATGTGCGTAAGATATTTATTAAGAAAATACAAATGGCCTAATTCTAAGTATCAAAGAATTTACAAAAGATAAAGAATTCTTAGAAACGTTATACTCCTGAAATATTAGAAGAATAAGGAATATAAGAAAAATTAGCGAGGGCAAATAACGACAAGGATATATATTCCTTCTAAATGCAGGGATATATAATCCATATACACAAATTTCAATGGAAAATAGCCTTGTTGTTTCCTCACTTTCAGATCCTTAACAGATTATTTGCATCCCTGAGGAGGATAGAACATATTTTGTTTTGCCCATGAAGACAGAACCCATGCCTAGCAGTCCAGTGAAGAGCAACATTCCAGTGAAGAAGTTCAGTACAAGAGGATCTGTTATTCATGGAAAAGCTTCAAATATTATATAATTATTTTCAACTTTGTGAGATTTTACAGACCTTCACATTCTGCCCATCCCACATTTCACTATTTGATTTTTTTCTATTACATTTAAAAGTGAGGTATTTGGACACGGATACATGATGTATTCCTTTTTAGTTACTGTTTAGAGATTTGAAAGCCCTTGTAGAAAAGAACCCAGAAGTGAGGACATTACTTACAAATTCACTGTATATATCTGCAGCCATGATATATGTGTTATGAGACTGTTCAACCACACGATGATACAGGTCTTCAGTGGAAACAGTGGTACTTGGTCTGGAGGCCACATGCTCCCAAAGGAGCAGATTTGACACGAGCAGCAACAGGTACATTCCTGCTGTCAAAGAGAGAAACTGAGATGATCTATTCATATGCTGTTGCAACAATCAGATTATGTTAGAATGTTGTCTGTACTTAGGGCCCTCCACCATGTGATTTGGTTTGCTATCACATAATACAGTATTCATTTTTGCAGCTGGGAAAGTACAGAGAAATAGTTAAATTTCTCCAGCACAGAGTTTTTCATGTCAGAGGCATGTCACTGTTTGCATTTGCTCCAAATGAGCTTCTCAAGTGTACCAACACATGGATCTTTGACTAACCATGAGCCAGAGACTTCAAGTCATTATCTGCACATATTTGAAGTCATCAGGAATTTATGATTGCCTTTTATTTTCTTTTCATTTACATTTTTCCTCCCTTCATTCTTTCCTAACTTCTTTACTTTCTTTCTTTCTTTTTTTTTTTGAGACAGGTTTTTTTCAGTGTAGCCTTGGGTTTCCTTGTCTCACTTTGTAGACCAGGGTGGCCTCAAAATCATGGAGATCTCCCTGCTTCTTCCTCACTGTGTGCTGGGATTACAAAAGTGCCACTGCCCCTGCCTTGCTTTTTTTCATTGTCTTAAACACATTAATATTGGAACTAACTGTTTATCCTTGAATATTTCTTAAACGACACTTAAGACTTAGGGGATTTCATAGGTTATTCAGTTTCTTTCGGTGAGTATATATTCAAGCTTAACACACAAGTTAATTACAACTAGTAGTTTCGGTGATTGAAGCAATAGAACCATTCATTTAAGTTTTGTGTTCTCACTAATGCCTAGTTTCTCAATAATGCAAATTGAGTCTGTTAAGTTATTTTATTTTTTGTTCTGCAAGGTGTCAAACAGCTAGGGTTCCTTAGATGCTAGGAACACTGTTCCTCTTTCTCTCTTGTTAATAAAGACAATGAAAGTAACTCTGAGATGTGTCATGTTTCTACAACACATGGAGAAATCCTTTCAAAAAACACTGATCTCAAAATTAATTGAGCAAGTAGAATATAGAAAGTCCTTTCCACTCCATGTTTCTTTTTGTGTATAGGAAAAACAGTCCAATATCAATTCTCCAAAGATGGAAGCTAGATGACACCAAAGAAATATACATTCCAAACATATCTTTAACATGTGTGCACACTTAAGGTTTACTTAGAAGTATATGGATAAATGGCAACTTACCAGAGCCTGGGAGAGTCAAAGACACATGCATCTCTGAGAAGACCCACAACAGTGTGTTCTCCAACACCGGAAAGGTGACCAACTCAGTGATGTTTTCATTCAACTTTCCACCTCCTATATATGCTGCCAGACTAAACCCAGAACCAAGCATAGCTCGGGGGCAGATTTAATCAATTTCTATTGATCATGCTCATTTTCCCCTCAGGATTTACAGACATCCTCTTTACACTTGCCACAGTTATGCCTCAATGTGTGTCATACTGTTTTTGCTCCATATGATCTTTAGAGTTCAGGTCATTCTCCAAATCAGTAAGGCCATCGCTGTTCATTGATTATTCAATGATGAGTAAAACTCACTCCCAATGCATCACCTTAGTTGAAGATTTTTTTTTATTAATTTATTCTTGTTACATATCAATGTTTATCCCATCCCCTGTATCCTCCCATTCCTCCCTCCTCCCCCCATTTTCCCATTATTCCCTTCCCCTATAACTGTACCTGAGGGGGCTTACCTCCCCCTGTATATGCTCATAGGGTATCAAGTCTCTTCTTGGCCACCTGCTGTCCTTCCTCTGAGTGCCACCAGGTCTCTCCCTCCAGGTGACATGGTCAAATGTGAGGGACCTGAGAACGTGAGAAAGTCATATCCCAGTCTCCACTCAACTTTGTAGAATGTTCTGACCATTGGCTAGATCTGAGAAGGGGTTTAAAGTTTACCTCCTGTATTGTCCTTGGCTGGTGTCTTAGTTTGAGTGGGACCCCTGGGCCCAAATCTGCCTATCATATTGTTCTACTTGTAGGTTTCTAGGACCCTCTGGATCCTTCTACTTTGCTATTCTCCCATGCGTCTCTCATTTAGAGTCCCAATAGGATGCCCTCCCCTCTGTCCCAGTTTTCTGGTAAGTGAAGGCTTTTGTGGGACATGCCCCTTGGGCTAGTATGCAGATATAAGTGAGTATATACCATTTGATTCTTTCTGCTTCTCGGTTAATTCACTCATTATGATCATTTCTAGCTCAATCCAATTTTCCACAAATTTCGGGAATTCCTTGTTTTTAATAGCTGAGTAGTATTCCATAGTGTAAATGCACCACAGTTTCTTTATCCATTCTTCACCTGAGGAACATTTAGGCTGTGTCCAGGCTCTGGCTATTATGAATAAGCCTCCTATGAACATGGTTGAGCATATATCCTTGTTGTGTGGTGTGGCATTTTCTGGGTATATTCCAAGGAGTGTAATAGCTCCCTTTGGTGGGGATGCCTGGTGGCACTCAAAGAAAGAATAAGGAGGCTGCCAAGATGAGACTTGAGGTCCCCTTTTTCATAGACCTAGGGCAAGGGAATAAGGTAAAAGTGGGAGGGAGGGAGGATGCAGTAAGAATTGAGTTATAATCTCAAAAAATTAATAAAATTAAAAAATAAAATTCACTCAAAGAATGCCCTCCACTAATAGCAGCCTCATTCATAATAGCCAGAACATGGAAACAGCCTAAGTGTCCCTCAGTAGAAGAGTGGATAAAGAAACTGTGGTACATATACACTATGGAATACTACTCAGCTATTAAAAACAAGGAATTCCTGAAATTTGTGGATAAATGATTTGAGCTAGAAATGATCATAATGAGTGAGTTAACCCAGAAGCAGAAAGAATCAAGTGGTATATACTCACTTATATCTGCATACTAGCCCAAGGGGCATGTCCCACGAAAGCCTTCACTTACCAGGAAACTGGGACAGAGGGGAGGGCATCCTATTGGGACTCTAAATGAGAGACGCATGGGAGAATAGCAAAATAAAAGGATACAGAGGGTCCTAGAAATCTACAAGTAGAACAATATGATAGGCAGATTTGGGCCCAGGGGTCCCGCTCAAACTAAGGCACCAGCCAAGGACACTTTAAACTTTAAACTTTAAACCCCTTCCCAGATCAAGCCAATGGTCAGAATATTCTCCACAGTTGAGTGGAGAGTGTGATATGACTTTCTCACGTACTATGGTGCCTCACATTTGACCACGTCTCCTGGAGGGGGAAACCTGGTGGCACTCAGAGGAAGGACAGCAGAGGAAGAAAGAAGAGACTTGATACCCTATGAGAATATATAAGGGGAGGTAATCCCCCTCAGGAACAGTCATAGGGGAGGGGAATAATGGGAAAATGGGGGGGGGGGAATGGGAGGATACAAGGGATGGGATTAACATTGAGATGTAACAAGAATAAATTAAAAAAAAAAAAAAAAAGAATGCCCTCCACTAAATAGCATGATTTTCACTTTAAAAGATCAAATCCAGAAATGAAGCAGGAACATGGCTCCATCAAAACGGACACCAATCTGGGCTGTCTATTGGTGTTCTTTTCTATTTGTTGTTTTATATCCAGAAATGGTCAGAAATGCAATTTCTTTTACAACTATTAACCAGTGGAAAATGTACCACATGTCACTTCTTTTGAACCCAAGAATAATTTCATTGTGGGCAAACATATGGAGTGATGGAATTTCGCTATAGTTACATTGTATCGTAACACCAAGCACTAAAATAATATAAATAATCAATCCTGTAGAGAGATTTATATGCTGAACATAGCTCATCTTGTAGAGTCTCTTAAAAATGAAAAGTATGCAGGGAACTAAGGTTACTTCCTTTTATTCTCAGAAGATAGAAGAATGGCCAAGCCACCTTTTTTGTTTTTTTTTTTTTAAGTTTGAATAGATATTTCTGGTATTTATAGTTAGTGTATAACAGGAGATGAATGAATTAATATATACAATACCAAAACAATAAAAGTTATAATGAGATGAAACTTGAAGTACAGTTGTAAAAAATTTTCTGATATATCATGGTTTTAATAGTGAGGTGATAATTACTTTGCTTCCTGAGTTGAACTTCTCGTGTGTGTGTGTTTTATATGTTTTCATCTGTACAGGTGGTATTCATGTGCACATGTACATGGCTGCATATTCATTAGGATACACAGTTTGATTTCAGATGTCTTTCTCAATCGCATTCTATTTTTCTTTTTTCTTTTTTTGACCTCTGTAGAGCTCAGTGATTTGACTAGACTGGTTGTATACTTCTAGGTCTTGCTTGTATCTCTTCTCTGCCAGTCCACTGCTATATGTACCAGCTATGTATTTTGGGTCTGAACATCAAAATATCAATCCTTCTGCTTAAAGAATAAACCTTTTTTTCTTTTTTTAAATATATTTTATTGATTTATTCATATTACATCTCAATTGTTATCCCATCCCTTGTATCCTCCCATTCCTCCCTCCCTCTCATTTTCCCCTTACTCCCCTCCCCTATGACTGTGACTGAGGGGGACCTCCTCCCCCTGTATATCAAATCTCTTCTTGGTAGCCTGCTATCCTTCCTCTGAGTGCCACCAGGCCTCCCCATCCAGGAGAAGTGGTCAAATATGGGGCAAAAGCATTTGTGTGTAAGTTGGATCCCACTCTCTACTCAACTGTAAGTGGACAAATGGATTGAACTAGAAATGATCATAATGAGTGAGTTAATTCAGAAGCAGAAAGAGTCAAATGTTATATATTCACTTATATCCGGACACTAACCCAAGGGGCATTTCCCATGAAAGTCTTTACTTACCAGGAAAGTGGGTAAGAGGGGAGGTCATTGTATTGGGCCTCTAGGTGAGAGAAGTATGGGAGAAGGAGGAAATAGAAGGATCCAGAGGGTCCCAGAAACCTACAAGAAAAACATCATGATGGGCAGATGTGGGTCTAGGGGTATTGCTCAAACTATGGCACCAGCCAAGAACAATACGTGCAGTGCAGTAAACTTCGAACCCCTACCCACATATAGCCAAAGAATAAACCTTTAATAAGAGATTCCTCCAGGTCCCAAATCGTTGAGTATTAAGCAAAATTCTTCTCATGTTCATATTTTCCTGCACTTTTCTTTCTTATAACTTTCATTCAGATGGAAATTTAAAAAATATTATCTAACCATTACCTATAGCTCTTCTGTAGCTCAGAATCCAATACTTTTTAACACTTTAAAAACAAAAACATAAAACAGTTCCACTCTATGTGCTTCTTTTATGTCTGGCACCAGCCAAGGACAGTACAGGCGGTAAACTTTAAGCCCCTACCCAGATCTAGCCAACGGTCAGAACATTCTCCACAGTTGAGTGGAGAGTGGGATATGACTTTCTCACATACTCTGGTGCCTCACATTTGACCATGTCCCCTGGAGGGGGAGACCTGGGGGCACTCAGAGGAAGGACAGCAGGCTGCCAAGAAGAGACTTGATACCCTATGAGCATATACAGAGGGAGGTAATCCCCCTCAGGAACAGTCATAGGGGAGGGGAATAATAGGAAAATGGGGGGGGGAGAATGGGAGGATACAAGGGATGGGATAAACATTGAGATGTAACAAGAATAAAATAATAAAAAAATTAAAAAAAATAAAGGTGTGTGTCACCATTAAAAAAAAAAACAAAAACATAAAACAGACAAGTTTTTTCCCAAGTTTATAGAAACAATATGGAAGGCCAGAGAACATGATGACAGGCCTCAATGGTGACATTTAAAGTGAAGTGTTGAGTTCTCGGGCAAAATTAAGAGGAAGCATAAGTGATATATAGGGTCTCTGGGGAGGAGGATGCACAGAAAAGAAATTTGAAAAGAACTAGCTGTTATTTATTTTCACAGCATAGTGACTCTGTATTCTCTTGCTTCTAGGGTATTCAATTTAAGGGAATAATTAGAAGGAATTGTCCTGACGTAGAAAGAATAACAGTAGTCATGTTAAAAACAGTCGAACATGGTAGAAAAATATTGATCTCATAAAATACCAAATCACATCATGAAAAATAAAGGTACAACTTGCAAAGAAAGGAATCTGTTCTTATGAGATATTTTCCCCTGGTAATTGTGATGGTTACATAAAAAAATGAAAATGAATATAATACTAAGATCAGTGTAATATATCATGTCCCCAAATCAAAATAAATTTTAAAAAGTTCCAAAGATTTAAAAAGATGACAATGCAAAAGCAGAGTTTCAAGATACTAATGAATTAGAGATGGAAAACTGAAAGCATGGTGGAATACTGACAAATAGGATGCTTTCCCATCGACCAGTTCTTTAATATTGTGTGATATAACTTGACTCTGATTTTGAACCAAACTCTCAGATATTCACATATATAGCAAGGCAAAGAAGTACTAAACAATCATATACAGTAGGCATGTCTCCTAAATTAATATTAAGTATTTTCTATGAGTTTATGACATGCACGTTCATCTAGGCTGATAATGAAAAATGCCTGGTGATGGTGGTTTTTAATAGATGATGCATAATTTCAACTTGAAAAAAATAACAATTAAGTGGTAGAGGCAATAGGATACAATTTAGCAATGAAAGGCAGCTTAGGACCGAAAAAAATAGTTCAGACGTGGGAGGAAAAAAAGTAAGTGTAGTTTTGGGGTTTGTGCTAGTATTAAGTTGGTAAATATAAGGACTGAGTCCAGTTGAAGTATCCTGCAGCTATTACACAAGAAACTCAATGTCATCTTGGCAAAAGTGAAAGCAACAGGCTGTGAGGAACATTGCTAGCCATAACTCTATGATAAATGAATTAGAAGATAAAAAGAGACCCCTTTGGTTCACCTAATTAACATGCCCAATCAAGGATACCACTTCATTGCGTGCAAATGACACCACAGGTTCATAGGGAATGTCACTCTTAGGAGGTGTGGCCTTGCTGGGGTGAGTGTGACTTTGTTGGAGCAGAGGGTAACTGCAGGCTAGCTTTGAGGTTTCAGATCCTCAAGCTAGGCCCAGTGTGTAACCATCTTCCTAGAGCTTTCAGATCGAGATGTAGGGCTCTCAGCTACTACACCAGCATCATGTCTGTATTCATGCCGCCATGTTTCCTGACATGATGACAATGTACTGAACCTCTGAACTGTAAGCCAGCCCCAATTAAAATGTTATACTCTATAAGAGTTGCTGTGGTTGTAGTGTCTCTTCATAGCAAATAGAAATCCTAACTAAGACAGTATCCTAGTGACTTCAAACACAGCCTTTCTCTCCTTTCCCCTTAAAAAATCATACTTGGAAGGCCATTTGCCACTGTTTTCTGTAAGGGTCAAAAATCAGATGCTTTTAATTTTTTCCCTGATTAATAGAGGATATCTCTGTGAAAATATGTGCTTGGGTGCCTATTTTGTCAAACCTGGGGTCTGAAGGCCCCCTCCGCGACTGTGTGCATTTCCCTTCAATTAATCCTTGGGAGAAATGAAAACATGTTTACTCACAAAATAGGGAAACTATGATGAACCAAAGTAAGGATATCCAAATTCCACCAGTGTGAACCAATGATTTTATCATGGCTGCTTACAGGCATGTGGGTGAAGGGTTACATGTAGGGGACAAAGTGCTGAATGACAGCTGCATCACCAAAAGGTTATCTCACCATGAGTAAAGGCTCAGGAAACCTGGAACACAAAGTACAACTCACCAGAAGCTCAAAAATTTAGACAGTCTGCTTTCCAACCACTAGGATGGTTATGAGTTTTTTCAACTGTCTCAGTTAGGTCTCTTCCTCCTTAAGGCAATACATCTGGTTTGATGGTCTTTTAGGGAATTTTTCTTCTTAAGAGTGTGTCTCTGTGTGTATAATCGTGAACTTTCTGGAGCTGTTCAGTCATTTACTACTTAAGTTGAATAAACTGAAAGGATGGAATTTTTTTTTACCTCCCTTAGAGCAAACTGTTCTTTCACCTCCCTTTTTATATGCTTCATCATCATGAACTTTTTTCCAAGATGGAAGGCTTTAATCATAGATGAAGCTACCGAACAACAGATATTTCACATCATATTCCTCTATTCAGAAGATTTATCTAAGGTGAATCCACATGGTTGTAACCCACAACAGGGAGACAAAGATTAAACCAAAATCTAACTAAACACATGAATTTCACAACAGGCTGACAAGCATTCGAACAAACCTCTGCTCTGTTACACAAACCAAGACAAAACTACTGAACAGATGACCCAACACATTATTAAATGTATATTTTACAAATGTCCTAAGGAGCTCAAAACAAACCGAAGTCAAGCCCAAGAGATTGTACTGTACCTCTCTAAACTGTGAGATTCAACAATCACAGTAGTCTTTGCAAATGGTATCTGCAGGCTCTGCCAATAAAGTTTTTTGTCTTGTAAGCATGAAGATTCTAGTTTGGCCCCCAAGAACTAAAGGACAGATTTCTAGCATAGTGTTATACACTTGAATCCTAGAATGGGGAAAGAGACTCAGGATATTTTTGGCTTACTGGCCAGCCAGATTACCTTAACTGGTGAAATTCAAGATGACCACATTAAATAAGGTCTAAAATATTTCTGAGAATAAAATCACACACACACACACAGACACACACACAGACACACACACAAATACACACACAAATCACAAATCATGTTTAATGCAAATGACACTGCTCATTTTCCTCTGTTTTTCTAAATAGACATTTGCATACATATAAGAGCCTTGGCCTGGTGACAGAACACCAGGGGAAATCAGAATATAGGAGTTCTTAGTATCTGACCAGAGAGAAAATTGTCCAGGAATGTTTCCTCATAAGCAATGTAGAAGAAATAATACATGGGAAGGAGGATCCTTCAAATATGAATTTCTACAATTTTTACACAAACCAAAGAAAAAAAGTCATGGTAAAAGAAAACGGATGTGCTTCTACACTTTCTTGATGGACTAGGGGAGAGCCAAAGGGGTAATTTTCTTCTTAACACCCATGCCTGAAGATGACTCTGAGTCAGAATCAGCAGGCTTCCCATAGAGTTAGGTCCTGTGGGCCCCAGGCTGTCCCTGCTCTCTACTCTAGATGCCTTGTGATATGCTTGGAACACACCCTGGATTTACAGAGTTCTTCCTCTTGTAGCTAGAAAAATAGAAGTTTCTCATTATTTTTTTTTGTGAAACGCTAAAGTCTACTGTGAAAATAAAAGTTAGACAGTCTGTTAGTCAGATTACATATACATACTGACTGTTCAGAATGTATCTTCTCCAATCAGAACTCAACCACAAGATTATAATTACAGTAGGAGATGTTTTGATGATCTGACTAGTAAAGCAGACAATGGGGTCATTGGGTGATATATGGCACTTAAAAAAGAAGTTAAGCAGTCACTAAGGGTAGACATACCTGCATCAAAATACTCTGAAGATTTCTCCCATGGTGTAAGAATAAAATTTATGATTAATGTAAAATTATGTTTATAAGGTAATTGGGACATTTATCTCAGTGTGGACTGTAGGCAATTTTATGTTATGTGTGAAATGGCTGTTGATGAGATAGGAATTGCTCACTAATCTTTAGTGCCATGGAACAAATAGACTTGGCAAATAAATAACATATGGTCAGCAGTGGATTTTTTCCATGTGAGTTCGGGGAAATGGAAAGTTACATGATGCAAGTAACTGTTACTGGTTTTGGTTGCACATTAGAGCTAGATAGGTTAGGCCTAAATACTGAAGAAGCTGCACATTGTAGTTTAACAACTTTAAATATTCTGGTTTGTATTAATTATCTAGAAGCTTATACCATACAGCACCGTGGTACTGGAACACACAATGCTGACTATGTCCTAGGGATTGTCAAAAACTTTGTTATTCTGCCACATGGTAAAGCCATAATGGAGTCTGTCAATGGAGTATATTCAGTAGTAAATCTAACTGAACAGTCAGAGTTGTAATCAATAGCTCTCCTGTTTGATTAAAGGGCAATCCACGTGCTATAATGGGGTGCAAAATTCCAACAAGGAGAATATGATCACTTCTTGTGTTAAATGGATGTGATGTGCCTGAAAAAGCATCTTCTTAAATACCTGTCTTTAGATGTATAGATTACTGGAACTGTGACCAACCATTTACAATGCTTGGTGGTTGCTGTTAGCTTATATTCATGAGAATGCTTTACTATTGCTGTGAAAACTCAGAAAGTATAGAGTGTCTGCCACCACCTAAAAGTTGGTACAAAGAAGACAAGACCCTGATCTAGGAAAACATTATCAGGGAATAAGCACTTTGCTCCTGACAGAAATGGTTATGAGTCATTATGCAAAGTTACTGGAACCCTAGATATAGCATGACAAAACAATAAAGAAGCTACATAGAAGTAGGACTGTGTTAAAAAAAAATAGTTAACACTGCCTGAAGGAAGAGACTCAGTGTGCTATAGACATTGCTTCTCTTGCATTCCCATCACCTCCCACCAATCTCTTAGTATATATGGCAGGAAGAAACCTGACTGGAGGCAGCACTCAGTCCAGGCAGTTTTCCTGAATTACACGGTTGGGAAATTTCTCAGAGATGGAGCTACGGTGGACTCAACCATGCTCTTGTAAGTGAACTTCATCTGTGTTCCTCTAAGTAAACTTTATTAATGCATTATTTTGTCTTGATGGGTTTGTATGATATATTTTATTTGTTTCGATTAGTGCCGTAATCTGTAGAGAACTGATGTTTGTTCATGTCTCACTGAGATTCAAGGTGAAGGAGCTGAACATTTTGTAGAATGGAGTTTCTTAGTAGACCTTGAGATAAGTGACTCCCTTAGGGAATCCTCCGTCTCTGTTGACACATGACAATGACATCAGTCATTTTTCATTGCATTTTGCTTTTACTTGATGATAAATTGTAATAGTTTCAGGGGTATAACATATACCTACTTTGAATCACCTTCTAATGCTCAAGTCATCTCTGAGATCAATAAATAGGCCAATAAAAATGAACAAGCTGCTAAGGTTGATTACTTGGACTCTATAGAAAACATATGACCAAAAACATAAAATCCAGTTGCCTTCAATCCAGAAGAAGAAAGCTAATGATACTTTTACTGGTCTCAGCCAACTGAGGCGTCAGCCTGCCTGTGGCTTGGGGTTACTATATGGCTTGTAGAGCAATAGAGGCTTAATCTTCCAAGAGAGCAAGTCATCACCTTCTCTGACATGTTTTCCTCTCCTACATAAGAGAAACAAATTAAAATTTATTCAAAATATAAAATATAAAAATTATCATACAACCCAAGACATAAAAATATAAAATAATGACATAGAAACTCTATCTTGGGATTAATCTCAGCTTCGAATGATTCCAAGTTTGGACAGCTGTTCTGCAGCTGCCAACAATGAAGGATCACCTACCTTTTAAGGTGTGGACTGGGCAACTATATTTTCCTATATTCTCACAGTAGGAAGAGTGTATGCCCAATTTCAGCTGTACAGGACTGATTGGCACAGAACAGACCATGCTTGTCACACAGGTTAGTTATTGGGACCTTATTTGAAAAGATCATCTCCAAGTCATGTATCTGTATTTCAGGGATGAGCCTGTTGCTGTTGTTGTCAGGCGTGCTCCTGTGGGAACACGTGACTGCCACATCGTATGACAAAATGTCCAATGAAGAGCTGTATGACAATCTGCTTTCCACTGCTAATCGCACCCATATAGTTGCCCAAAAAATGTATAAAATTTTAGTAAGTACTTCACTTATTTCCCAATTTGTCTCTAAACTGAATGGTTGATGCTGTTTGAACCAATGAGAATCATGAACCAGAATTCAACTAATATGTTTTATAGGCAAAAAGAAAGAGCCAATTACTAAAATGTACATGGGAGAATGTAGGAAGTCTGAAACCTCAGAGATCTGTAAGGATTGTAATGATTTTTTACTTCCTCTGAAAGACCTTAAAAATAAGCAGTTTTGTTTTAAATATCTGCTTTGGACATTAAGTCCAGAGAAATTCACCCAGAAAGAACTGTGACTTCCTGATCTTGTTTGAAGAATGCCTCTGTGTGTTTTCACATTAAACACTATTGGGAATTTTGTCTTCATTCCTTAAAATATTTTATGCTGAAAATTGATATCATCAACCCAATTGAATCGAAAATTTACCATTAAGTTGGGATGGTCCATATATAATTTCATTTTATTTGAAGAAAAGGTATAAAGTGGCAGTGATTAATTTAATAGTAGCACATCAGCTTAGAATCAATAGGCAACAAGTTTGTCAAATACCAGTACAAAGGCACCATTTTAATGGTACCCAATTAATTAAATACTTAAAATGCTAAACAATTTCATGTCAGAATATTTTTTTGCTTTCTTTCAAATGATTGATATTTAGTAATTATAAAAACCAAGAGCATAGTGAAGAGAAGAGCTTTTGAGGTTGTGGGTTCAATTTCATATCTAAAGGGAAGAAGTAGACAGTAGCATTTGCTTCAATCCTCTCTTTTAATTTTTTGCAGTCCTTAATGTGTGAAAATTGAACATATATCAAATATATCATTTATCTGGTCATGTAAGTATTTATTCCATTCTTAAGCTAGAAAGACTTAAGTCATTATATTTCCTCCAGGATTTAAGGATAGCCAAAAGAAGATGGTTTAAAAATAAAAGAAGCGAAACCTGCCAAACCACTTCCACCCCCACTTCAAATAACGTATGTGTTTATTTATATTATTTACCAAACAAACTTCAATAGTACTCTGACTGCTTGTGCTTTGTGTGATAACTGGCATTATAACAGGTACACTAATCTCAGATCCAATAAAATGGAAAAGCATTAGGCAGAGAAACACCACATCATTCAGTAGATAACTAATTCAAATGCCACCTTACGTTATATCAGGTGCCTAAATTACCCATCTATAAGATCATTCACCAGCACTTTGCAAGTGGGACTAACAACTTTGATCTGTATTGGATATTAATGGTTGACTATATCCATATACATCTGGAAGAAATCAAATACAGTAGAGTTTATGACGTAATCCTAATGGCTCCTCCTCTGACAGCATTTTGAGTTTTGAAACTCTGTTGTCTTGTTTGTGTCTCATTATTTCTGCAGTCTTCCCTAGTGATCTTCCTTCTCTTGCATCTTAATTGAAAATTAGCTGAACATGAGGTCCCTATATATACTGTATCATGCACCCTAGGGTAACCTATATTTTTCTGGGGTTTGCGGTCTCAGCATCTCTAATATGTGATTGTTTTAGCTTTCCCTTCTGACTCCCAGTCATAATCAATTTTTGAGTGATTTTAAAGGAAATTTTTATGTGTAGAGCTCATATATATTCTGTATTCTATATTATTTTATCACTAGAACCAATAACCTATACAAAACGGATTATTAATAAAGTGTGGCTATAATAATCAAAATGAAAGAAAAATATGGTGGGGAAGGGAGAATTTTTTTCACAGAGCTACTTGCCTAGACATGTTCCCAAGCAGTTGGTTGCCACTGATGCAGGTGTTTTACACAAATATTTCTCTAATGAGAAAGTCTATTAGAAAAATTATGAACTGAGAGTCAGAAAGTTTGAATAGATTTTGTATCTCCTGCATGTCAAGTAACAACATGAAGCTGGGGTTCATTCACCTCCGCTCTTCACTATTAATCACCGTGTTATAATCCTTGCAGCAAGCACGTTTCCCATCACCATTTGGCCTGCTGCTTCCCTTCATGACCTTTACATGTTTTTTCCTGATCCATCGGATTCCCCTTACTCTCTTTTATTGCCAGATACTAACTTAAAAATTTAACAGGAAGCTAGTCATATCAGATATGGCTGTCATACAAGATTCTAACAGTGATCATAAACTGGGCTGGTCAAAATTTCATTGTAATTTCCACTGATGCTGGTATTAAAAGCCTTGCTGGGTTATCTTTTTTTTTTTCCTCTGACAAGTAGGCTGCTCCACCAGGAGTACAAAGTCAGTTTACCCTGAAAACTACTATATGAATGACACCTTTTCTTTACTATATTTATATTTACATATTTTATAATAACCTAAATGTCACAATTGAGTGTTTAAATGAGCAAATTTATTCATTCATGTGAAAACTCACCCAAAATTCATTTGCATGAGCTTCTGTTGTCAGTGTTGGCATTGCTTTGGTCTGAGTCAGATTCAGGTGAGACTCAGCAAATTTTAATTAGAAAGAAAAAGTACAATTAAATAAGAGCAATCCCCATCACGATAAGGCACATGTTAGAATATGGAAAATAATACAAATTATGATCAGATTGAAATGTCATTAGGAAAAATTCTATTAGTTTTATGTTAGGAAACTGTAGTTCCATGACTTAAATTCCACATTTCTATAATGTGCATCTTGTTCCAAAGCATTTTTATGTATTTATAACTTAAAAATTGGTATTGTAGTTCTCTATCTTTATGCAAACACATTATATGTTGATCATATTCTGTTTTGCTTATTAAATGCAATTTTCAATCTTATCTCTTAGACTAAAGAACTTCTCAATGTCATCATCAACATTTCAAGTGCCTGGAAACACCCACTGAGACTACTGCCACTTGCAGTGCTGACTCATTTAGAGTCCTATCATGGTATGCTGGCAAGAGCCGTAGAAGTTAACTATAGAAATAAAAAAGTTCTGGAGGGAGCAAAATTGTTACTCAGCAGGGTGAGTCTTCTTTTCATATTTCTTTGTTCAAGCCAGGCGTGAAAGAGGTTATTTGTCTAATGAGAAACTAAAATTTAAAAACTTTGTTTTAAAGAGTTTTCAGTGTTTACTACCTTACCAGTAAGGGTTCACACACACACACACACACACAAAACAAACTCCTCATAAACGTCCATAATGAGAATTCAACACCCAAGCGATCTCAGTAGAAAATAACTGGTCCTCCTAGCACTTTGCACAGAAGCTTTCCTTCATTGGATGGGCACACCTGCTTAACTCAGAAGATCTTAGGACAGTTGTTCTTGGGTCTCCTGTACCACAACTCATTAAAGGAAATGCTTAAGGTTTAGGGGAAAATATAATATGGAGAATAGATTGAGTTGAAAGGCAAACACCAATAAGGACACTTGGGTAGAAACATACAGGTATGGATGACAGTCCAGGGAAAGTCCTGAGGACATGCAAAGTGAAAGACTGGACACCACTCTCTTCATTGTTCTCTGATTAAATCTATATCTACAGTCAGATAACAACTTTCTAATACTCCACATGTCTACCCTTGCATGCTTAGTCCTCATTTCAGATCAATGGCACATCAGAAATGGTAACAAACTATAAAAATGATCCCTGAAGTTAAGAATCACATCAGAAATTATGTACCCCTATTTCAATTCCAGTTTTATGAGCCAATGCTGCCTTCATACTTTGGTCTAGGAACATGACAATACACAATTTTGACTGGTTTTCTACACTTATGTTTTCTTGCAAACTTCATTCAAAATGTAGAAGTAATATGTACCATGGCTGTGGAGATTACTCGTGTCTCTGAGTGCCCTCCTTGCAAGTATGATGAACTGAGTTTGGTTCCAAAATCCTTATCAATAAAAGACATGTGTAGGTTTTATTGTAGTTCCAGCACTGGGGATGCAGAAGCAAGCAGATCCTTAGTGAGTACTAGATCAAAGCAGAAGAAGCTGTCTTTTAAAAGAAACAAAAAACCAAAAACAAACAATAGCAGAATCCAAGGAACATTACCCAAAGTTGACCTTTGATATCTATGTGTGTGTGCACACTCATATACATGCAAATATACACAGATATGTGTACACACACACACACACACACATCACATACACACATGAAATGTTTAAGGACCAACCATAACAACAAAGAACATAATACCTCTGCTTTTTTTTTGTTTAGATTCAGCCTGAAGTTAAAGAAAATGACTATCCTGAATGGCAAGTACTAAGAGAATTAAGGTCTTCCAATGAAACCATTCACCTCTGTGCATTTCATAAACTCTTATTCTGCTTGCACAAGGATACAGGAATGATTTTCCATTATTTCAGCATCCTGAGGAGCTGAGTCACCAAAACCAACAAGTAATAAGTGCATATCAATGAATTTGATGCTGAGATGGTCCTTGATGAATGAGCCATATCTTAAATGCTTTTACTTTTTAATATGTTAGATTTGTTTCTTTATAAAATAAAACGTGATTGTTTAAAAAGCTCAAATTGGAAGTGAATGTTTATCAATTTCTTGTGTCCATGTAGCATAAAATTGAAAGATGGTTTTGTGATGTTACTTCACAATATTCACAAATAAGCAGGGTTTGGAAAGAAACAAGATGACTGAGAAATTTTACTTTTGAGTTAGAGTAAGTAAAGATGGGCATGTTAATTGCTCATCTAAAATTTACTTCAGATTTACATCAAGTAAACAGATTGATATTATAAATCAAGAGATTCCTGTTAATCAGTAGAAATAACATGAACATGTGCAGACAGGTCTTGAAATCAAACTGTTCCGTATAAGAAAAGTTTTATAATCCAGTGACAGATGATGTAACTTCTGGCATTTTGCACTATGCCTAGGTATCATAATATTTCAAATTTGGAAAAAATATGTTAACATGCAAGTTTGAAATGTGTCTAAATTTCTCCAATGAAAATCTTCAACTATGGTCTTCCACGGCAACATCTTAGAAAGATTGCATATACACTGTGGTTTATAGGAGAACTAATCTGACAACACTTTATCTCATATTCAAGATAGTCAACACCATAACCATGTCTTCTAGTTATTAGTGCCAGACAGCAGAGGAGGGAGATCTCATCTGTTCTTACAATGTTTATGCCATTTGACATTTCTGCGTATCAATGTCTGTAACTTTCTCAGAATTCAGTTGATAAGGACAAATGAAAAATATTGACATGGCAAAGCTGATAAGTAAAGAGTATTGCTGAATAAGACTGAAGTTAAAATCGTGTGAGAATCAGGTGCTTCTGCCATGAGGCACGCTAGCATATAAACATACTTTTCAGACTGGTGTCTGTCAAGAGGCAACGCTCTCTCTAGATTCTTCTATCCCTCTCACCCTCAGTGCCCTCCTTTTCAGCTTTGTTCCAGGTCTTCACATTCTAAGGCCTGGTACTTGAGAAAAGTAGTGCAAAGATTTCTTTTCAACTTACAAGAGAATCAACTCACACAAGAATCTTGTGCATCGGGCCACTCCATCAGCTCAAGGGAAGCAGCACTAGGCCCCCACTGACACCTTCCTCTCCTACAAACTCTCTCCAATATAGAACAGAAAGGCAAATTCATTATCAGACATTCATCACTCCCTTCTTTTGAACTCCAAGACTAATTTTCACTGTTGATAATCATCTGAGGGTGAGAATATAGCATGATAGCTTATACTAAAACAAAAATTCCAGTTTGTTGACTGACTCTAAGAAACCGAGGGAATGAGCTAATTTCTAATGCTTTAGAAGGCAGTGGGTTAGCCTGGCTATCTTCATCTTGCTTATGAGGGGTTTTCAGACAAGTATAGACAGCTGATGCAGAGAGAGGACCCAATTCACTTATTATAATAGATGTCTTTCGTTTGGGCAGCATAGTTGATCATTTAATTCTAGGTACCTGTCTTTCTATCCTGCTATGTCTGTAGTTAGAGATGACCCACACTTGCTCTAGCATTTTTTTTGTTTATTTGTTTGTTTTTTGTTGTTTTTTTTGCATTGGATCATATTTCCTTATTTATTTGAGACACTACAATTACATTTAGTTACATGCATATATATATATATCCATAAAATATCTGTTTTAAATTTTTGATTAGTTCTTACAGAATTTTGGTCAATTCCTTTAATACTCAATGCCTTTCCATACCCGTCCAATGTTTGTCTTTCTCCCACCCTAACACATCAAGTCCAATATGTGTTGTTTATATATACATAGATATGTGGCCTTCCACTGGAATGTGGTCGATTTTCAAGGTAAGACACTTAACGAAAACTTCCTTTCCTTATTGTAACAATTATGTATTGCCAACATCTCCTAAGCTAGGGGAGAGCTGAATGTCCATCCTATATCTCAATGTTGTAATTTGGTTTGACTTAGTCCTATATGGAGTACACACACACACACACACACACACACACACACACACACACACACAGCATGTATAGGTACAATTCCCCTGATGGTTTCAGGGACAATTTTTCGTAATATTAACACCCCCCTCAGGACTTTAAAGTTTTTCCACATTCTTGAACATTCTACTTTCTTCTCTTTTCTTGGCCAGCCATCAGTCTTTGTGTTAAACATCATCCACTTCAAACAGAAGCTTATCAGAGGAGGGTTGTTGTCTATGTTCATAACCACAAGGATTTGGATGTGGATCAAATACTATATACATTTAGCAGAAAAATAGATATAAGTTATCCCCCAAGAATTTGACCCATCTAGCCTGGTTCTTGGCCTCCAAATGTTGCCAGGTATAGATTTCATCTTGTGGAACGGTATTTAAATCCCATGTTTTTCTAGCCATTATTGAACCATTTGAATGCCTTGCCTTGCCATTCATTATAATAGCTTGAAAGATTCAAAACTTGCTAGGATGAATAATTTTTTTTCCTCTGGTAGTATGCATAGCTACCAGAAGTAGGAAAGCTAACAAGGAGGAATGCAGCTTTCAGGTCATTGCCAGCTAAAGTTTCATTTTCAGTGACCCAAGTATGACATACCTTTAGCAATAAGGTCTTACAATCAATTTCTGGAGGGTAGTTAATGGCATTTTCCAATAGCCTGTAATGTTCTTAATATATATATATATATATATATATATATATATATATATATATATATATATATATATATCTTATTATAATAGATGGCTTTACTTTGGGCTATATGGTTGATCATTGAATTCTAGGTGCCTGTCTTTCTATCCTGCTACGTCTGTAGTTAGAGATGACCCACACTTGTTCTAGCATTTTTTTACTTGTTTTTTTGTTTGCCCAAACTAAAGATATCTATTATATAATCTATGGGACTTCATCAGTCAACAACTACAGAAGAGAAATCTCATTCTTGGTACAGGGTCTTATAGCTGTTAACCTTCTGTGTTTAGTATGCACATTGCCATTCTATTATGGGGTAGCTACATTTTAAACTTGGTGTGTGTGTGTGTGTGTGTGTATTCACATATATATGAAGGCTTCTACAATATTAAGTCAGCTTCCACATGACTTTTTGAGAGGTATTTCAAGTTGTTTATCCCTCGCATCTTTTTTCTTCTCCTACTCTTTCTCTTATGCCTGATTGCAATTTAACTCTTTCTGTTTCATTAATTCCCTTTATTCTTTTTTTATAACAGTGTTTCTTATACCAGATTTTTCTTTTATTCCTGTAGATCCAATCTTTGATCCTCATGCTTGTTAGGTAAGGTGTTTACTGACTGACATATGTCCCCTTATAAAATTCTTACAACCTAAATGTACATTTCTTTCTTATGTTCTTCTTTCCTTTCCTGAAACTTCCCTCCATGATACAAGTATTCTTTGACCTTATGTTATGTACTCAGTGTTACTAGTAGTATACATAAAACAAATTTCATGTTTCTACAAGTGAGAATTCAAGACTTTTGAGGGGGCAGTTATTTGATGCTGGGTAGTGTGTGTGTGTGTGTGTGTGTGTGTGTGTGTGTGTTTGTGTGTATGTTTACTTAAAAGCAAAACAAAAGAAATAAACACAAACTGTTAGCTATTTATAGAATCAATACAGAAGACTAGTGAACCAGCCTCCTCCCTCGCAGCCACATCAGCTTTCCTCTTAATCTTTTCTGCCATTGTGACTGCCAAACTGTTTAGAGCAGGACAGAGATTCTTTCGCTAGACAAGTGTATTGACACATTTATCCCTTATGAATATATGTCTGCTTTTTTCATTTTTCAGAAATTTTGAAACCCATACACAATATTTTTATATTTTAATATAGAGAAGTATTCAGTATAGATTAATATAACTTCGTAAATAGTACTGACAGAGATTTGCCCTTTATCAGGAATAAAATTGGCTGTCAATGAGAGTAAAAGTCTATGGAGTATAAATTGCAGGAGTATGTATTCTAAATGTGAATTTAAAATGTGCAAGTCACCAAGGAGTACGTGGCAATATGCTTTGCTTTATAGTGAGGTTCAAACTCAATTCTGAATTTTTCAAGCAAGACTGAGGAGAGGCATAATTGCTGTATAGAGTATCAAGGTGAAAAGAGAAAATATTCTCATAAAGAATCTAACAGTTGCTTCCTTGCAAGTTAGGAGTCCATCAGCATTCTACTGTGTCTATGGTATTCTTTGTTTATAGAATACATCTGAAGCAAGAGGCTTACCACAGAAAATAAGAGCAGTAAGGCAAAGCATAAGCAAACCAATAGTAAAGCTGGTTGATCTCATAGGTTAGAAAACTGCATCATGAACACAATATGAACAATAATAAAGTAAAGGAAAATCCATCATCTATGTGTTTTCACTGAAAAATGTCAAAGATACACTACTATGCAAATTGCTACACTAAGGTCAATAACATAGATGACATTGATTTCAGTGACTGAGGCTCAATTTCCTTATATTGGCATGCTGAATTGAGTTGATGGTTTTACTAGGTAGAATCACTTAAACCAGTGCTTTGCCTAATGAGGAACCATTTTACCCTGCTATACTCACTGCCTTTCCAGTTAACAACAGGTACAGAAAGTCTCCATGTCTTGTTGGCTAACAGATAATTTTTTATTATTATAAATGTGTGCTAAGGCCTGAAGAAATGGCTCAGTGGTTAAGAGCACTGTCTGCTCTACCATAGGACCTGGGTTCAATTCCCAGCCCCCACATGGCAGCTTACTACTGTCTGTAACTCCAGTTCTGAGGCCTATGCACATAAAATAAAACTAAATAAAGATTTTGAAATGTGTGCTAAATAGTCCAGGGAGAACTGATCCTATTACTCAGAAGAAGCCAAAATATTTTTTATAGTCTAGCATCAGGAGACATTCCCAAAATATGGCATGAGGTGTACGTTCTGATACCTCGTTGATTTTCAGTGTGTGTACAAGAAAGACACATTCACAATGGGCTTCAACACAGGGATAATTGTCCAGAATCCATCCTAGCTTGTTATCACCATCAGCATTACACCACTGCGATATTCCCTGAACCTTAGGAACAGGGCTTGTGTTGTAGATGTATCACTTGGAGCTGGGCACCTCAGGGGCTTTTGCTCTCTCCGTTTGTCTTTGTGTGCCTTTCTGTAATGAACCTCCACTACAAAAAAAAGTTTAATTGATGAGGATTGAAATACATACTTACATCCGTCAATCAACCATATGGAAATTTGGCTATGATTTTTTTAGTGGTTGGTTTAGACCAAAACTGTCCATAAGTATGTGGATGTATAAACCTATTATATGAATTTCTCTGGTTTATACACACAAATAAAAGTTTTGGCAAAAAAAAAATGGGCTTGAGTTTTTAGCCTTCTGACTGAACTAGACGAGAAAGAAAAGTATATGTTTTCCTTCCATTCATGCCTAGGGCCATCCATAACTTAGAAAAATATTGTAGGACACAGTACAGAGTATATTTAAGTCTGACAGTGAATCAGATTAGCCTGTCTTTTCTCCAGTCTTTGGGGAAGTGCACTCAAGATTGTCTCTGTTCTCTACTGTAGATACAGTTTTTTGGGATATAAAAAACTTACAGATTCTGGATTTGCAGAGTTATTTTTTATTTGATGTGTAGAAATGGGAACATGTTTTCTCTTTTATACATTTGCTAAACTTATACATGAACACAATACAATTTGCGAGGAAACAAAAGATGACAGTCTGATAGTTACATGGTCTTGAAACATACTGACTTTGTTCATAATATTCTTCCCTCATGTGAACTCAATACAGATTGTGGCTACTGTAGGAGAGGCTTTTGCTGATCCAAAATGGTAAAGCTATCAAGATGGTCTGAAAAAGGGGCAAGACTGAATGACATAGGACACTAGTATATGGCAAATTATACAATATATGTTTTGAAACCAAGCAATTCCTAATAGTGGACGATTATCCCTGCATCAGTGGGCAATTTGAATTTCTTCTATTGAGGCAAATTTACCTGAGGTGAATGAGTTATCTAAACATGGCCCAAGTCACAATTTGTGTGATTTGTTTGGGGTAGAATGTAAGAAAATCTTGTGTTATTTTGGGAAATGGGAGTTTGATGTGGGAAATTGTTCACTGCTCTGTGGGCCATTTGAGCAAATTGTTTTGGTCTATGCACAGCCTGTAGTCACTAGGCTCATATAGTACCTGTGAGAACCCATAACACATGTAGTCAGGCTGTGAGTACAGTATAACAGAATAAGCTGTGGATCTACTTGACTCCTTAGTGGTTTATGCACAACCAACTGATTTGATCCTACTTAGACTGTTAAAACCATGCAAGACACAAAATTAAGGAAACTGAGGCTCAGGCAGTGTGATGGAATAATTATTAGTAATTAATAGTTCTCTGACTGATAAGTCTTGAGACTTTTTCATACTTTATTAGAGTATGTTTAAGTTATCTTTTTATTCTCACAGTTTATCAATCTGAATGACAATTTTCTCTCTAAGGAAGATGGTCACAATCGATAAACTTTTCATGATATAATACCATCTTTTACAGGATGTATTGCTTTAACAAATCATCTTGGAGAAGATGAGATACTTTTATTAACAATTAAGTAGTTGAAGAATCTGTACAATTCTGTGCAGCATACATGAGAAAATACATGTGTGGTAGTTGTAGGTTTCTTCAGTAACACCTCCATGTCTGGGATGAGTTTTCCTTAGGACTGCTGGAAAGGTGAGGCATATGACACACATAATCTGTAGATCCTGCTAGTTTCACACCAGAATCAAATGGGTAAACCCAGTTGTTGAAGGAATTTCATACTTTGGCTCAACAGTACTAAAACAATTCTCGCTATGTTGTGACCTTGAAGCTCCCACCATAAGGAAAAGTCTTTGTGTTACCAAAAGATGGCAGCTTTTTTCCTGGAGAAATGACCATGGTCGCTAGCATTCAACCACATGACAAAACAGCCATTCTAGCAATTTGTCCACTAGTAAAATACTAGCAAGAGATTCTGTTAGCAGCAAACTGCCCTGCATTGTACTTAAAACCAATGGTGTAGTTATCAATTTATGTGGTATATTATAATACAGAACAGAAATTAGTGCCTGGGAAGGCCATAGGCTCCATTAAGGTGGCTATGATCAGACTGCTATATTTGATGCAATTGGTCTGCAAAAACAAACACCTTACAAACATTAGTGTTTATGCGTATCAATTCCTGGAACTGTCACCCATTTATGGTGAGTTGCTTTATAAATCTTGATAGTTACTGACAGAAAATCATGTTTGGCTGAACTACAGAGAATAAGTGACTGTTTCTATGATATGATGGTCCAAAAAGAGTTTATTTACTTCCACTAGAAACACTCTGGGAACATTATAGAAGACATGGCAGAAAGAAGAATCACCAGGAACTAGAGACAAGGTATTATGAAATGATCATATTTTTCCTACTGGTCGTGACTGTGAGTCATCATGGATCTGAGATGACTTTAGTGATGTGCAAATTAGCATGAGCCCTAGAGATACTATTTCAAAATGACAAACAGCACGTAAAGAGATAGGGAAATGGCAAAAGTAAAGAGAATGTTAATGCTCGCTAAGGTAATAGAAACATAGACATTATCAGAACAGAAGACACTACTTCAGTGTGCCCACAATTCTTCATGTTTTTGAGTATAGCCATTCTATTGTATGCCAAGTAAAATGGTAAAAAGAAAAGCAGTCTTACTCTACCAAACCAATTGTACAGAGAGAAAAAAATGAATTACAGGCATAATGAATACAGACATAAAGTTTATTCAACATAATAGAAAATGACAATGGTTTAAAGAGCTAGCTTCAGATTGATCTCAGCTCCAGATGTTTCTAGCCTTAAGAAGCTTGTCTGGAGCAATGAAAGCTCTAGGATCTCCTGCCTCTCATGGTGTGGACTGAGGAAAGATATTACCCTGTATTCTCGCAGTGGAAAGAACGTGTGCCCGACTCCAAGTACACAGGGCAGAATTTAATCAGTACAAAACTGTGTTTGCCAGACAGTTTAACTCTTGCATCCTCATTTGAATAGACCATCTCTGCGTCTTTTCTCTATATAGTAGAGGCATGCCTTTTGTTGCTGTTGTGAAGCCTGCTTCTTTGGGAGCATGTGACATCCAGCAGATGTCTAAGTGTCTACAGAAGACTTGTATCAATGTGTGGTTGAATCATCTTCCTCCCATGACCTTGCCTGAAAAATTGACACTGTATTGAAGTAGTGCACTCACTGCAGGCTTCTCTAAAGAAGACTCCAGAAACTCTACTAATTAAACAATAAAGCGCCTTGAAGTGTATATGATAAAACTTTGTGGGCAGTAGAATTAGATACTTAAAGGTTTCATGAAATCTGAAAGATCTGTAAGCATTGCAATATGTTTTTCTATAGGAAAATTTAAAAATAATTTGTTTTAATCTTTTACTTTGGCCATAAATCTAAAAGAAAGGCCAAAAATGACTTGTCTTTTGTAGATGGATCAGTTCTCTCTGAATATTCTTCAGTTAGCACTCTGTTGATGTCCAGTCTAGGAGAACTTCATTGCTTTGAATGGTAAGAACAAGATAAAGCTAAGGTTGTCTGAAACCACGAAAAGAGCGAAACAAAACGAAATAAAAAAGAGCCATATGGAATCTATCAAACCTTAACAATTACTGCTAGAATTTCCACTGGTGTGTGTGAAACTACAATAGGGGGGTATGTTTAGGTGGGAAACATGTTCTTTTCCTACTGGATGAACAAGAGTCTTTTAGAGTCCACCAATAAGGAGAAAGTAAAGTAGGTTTCCGTGCAAAATTCAGAATATAGAGACTACATCCTAGAGTTGTAATGGATACTCATTCCAAATACACTTTTCACTTACTAGTGTTTCTTTCATTTCCTATTCTTCACTCATACTCTTTCAACCATACAGTGTGTCTAGAAATTCACTGAATGAATACATATTCAGATTTTCAGAATAAAATATTCATTTTAAATTATAAATAGCTTATGGAAATGGAATCTTCAGTTGACTTATATATGCATTAAATAGTTTCTGCGTATTCTTTCTTCTTCATTGATAAGTACTTTCTCAAACATATGTCCAGATGTTGGATCCAAGAGATAGCTCATTGGAAAAGAGAGCTTGCTTCTCTTACGGAGGATCCAGGTTCCATTCCCAGCACCCAAGCTGTCTAAAATCCAAATCCAGGTGAATGAGTGCCCTCTCTGGTCTCTATGACATGCAAATGATACACAAGCACACATAAAAGACAAAATCACACACACATAAAATAATTTTTTAAAAGCCCAGAATTTTATAATTGTATTTTACACCATAATCATTATTTTACCAAAACTTAATTATGCATTTCTTGTAGTCCAAACATAAGGAGGTTTATGTAACAACTTCTTCTTTTTTTTTTTGTTTTTTTTTTTGTTTTTTGTTTTTTTTGCATTTTCGAGACAGGGTTTCTCTGTGTAGCCTTGGCCATCCTGGACTCACTTTGTAGACCAGGCTGGCCTCAAACTCACAGCGATCCGCCTGCTTCTGCCTCCTGAGTGCTGGGATTAAAGGCGTGCGCCACCACGCCCGGCTCAACAACTTCTTGTTAAAGGAACCACATCATTTGAGCCAACAAGAAACATGACAATCATGAGTGTAAATCCAAATATACTAGTCTATCTTATTCACCTCCAATCCTAGAGAAAGGTAATATTTATATCCTTAGTATCTTGTAGATTTGTGTATTTTAATGCTTTATTTCTGAACAATAACTTTAGGAAGAACTAAGGAACAAGAAAATGACAACAAAGGGAAAAGGCTGCCATGCTAGAAAATTACATTGCATGTTTAAAGGAAAGAAGTAAGTATGTGGCATGTTTCATTCCTGTGCTTCAATTTTTATGTAGTTCTTCTTTTTAAAAACTGAACATTTATCAAGAATAAGCAACAATAAATGGATTCAGCAAGTGTATATATATATATTTAAACAGTACTCCTCAATGAAAAAGAAGCCAAAAATTTAGGAGTGGATAGGGATGGTGAAAATGGGAGGGGTTGTAGGATCAAATGCATCGATGATCTGGTCATAGATGTGTTTATTTAATTCTGAAGCTCCGAAAATGTAATAAGTTAATTATTCCAGGAGTTAAATTTTGCCAAGAAATTTAGTCACAGAAGCAGATACTCGGCACCCTCAACTTGCATTCTTCCCTATTACAGAAAACTGAGAGCAAGTTCTCAAGATAAAAGTCAATTTCATGCCTTGGTTGCTAAACAAGTGAAGTAGTTCTGAGGTTGGCTGTGTTATGTGGCTTCCTGGGCTACAAAAGGTGTGCTAATCTCAGATCCTATAGAAAGGAGGAAGAAACAAGAGTCAGAGGACAATCACATCACACAGTTGACAACTTATGCACCAATCCAATGTCATCTCACATTATAGTAGATTCATAAGTTGCCTGGGACCATTTTTAGTAGCACTTGGCTCATAGGATTGTCTTTAGTGTTCCCTAGGACTATTTAATGTTAACTGGACATTCCTACTTGAATATACATTGCCACATGTGTGGAATAAAAATGCAGACAGTAGTGTTTATGATGTAATACAAAAGAATCCACTATCTTGCTGCATGCTTCTTACCCAAACACTGTGTCAATTCTTCTCGGTCCCATGTCTGTGTCTTCATTATTTGTGCAGTCCTCTTTGACTGGTTTGCTTTGTCCTGAATCTCAACTAAAAATCATGTGAACTGGAGGTTCCTGTACAAACTATGTCTCTGTGCTGCAGGACAGTTCCTGTTATGATGAATTCTACATATTTTGGCAACTACAATGTATATATAAGTATTATGGAATCAAATATCTGACTTCCTGTCAAAACTAGAGTTTGATTTACAATCAAGGAGAACACTTACTCACATATGTATTCTAGAATACTCCAAAGGCAATCTATTGGCACTAATGCAAACTCTAACACTCTGTCAGGGTTAAACTGAAGATGTGCCTCATGCATGTCAAGTAAAGGCTGAATCTGGCATTAACTCATTTAAAACCCTCATCGTTAATCATTATGTCACACACACACACACACAAAAAAAAAAAACAATCAACTGTTTTCACCTTCCCCATTTTGCCTGCTCTTTTCCTTTATATGTAGTACACATTTCCTCTACAGTGACCACAAGATTCCTCTACTTTTTACATCTGAGAGGTGGTTTTCATGTATGGGTCTGACAGTTAGTCATAATGGCTATCTATTCTATCGTGTAGATATATAAGGGCTCAATTTGACTCAGTTTGAAAACCATTTGGTCCATTCAATACTGACAGTATTAGCAAGTCCTTCCTCTGAATCAGGTCCTGTGGACTTGTACTATGTCCCAACAAATGACAAGAGAAACAATCAAACAGAAGACAGATTAGGAGAGAAGATGGTAGAAAGCAAACGGAAAACAGAATGAAATCAGTTTGAGGTTTGCCTTCATATGAGAAAAAATAGTTAAGACAAGTTAGTTTTATTTCAGAAAACTGTCCTTCCATGGAATAAAATTTACATTTCTAAACAATACATTATTTATGGATTTTTTTCTGTAAATTTATTAATATCAGTAAATATTATATATTACCATTTGTGCAAACGCTGCATGTATGTACCATGCTGTAATTTACTTATTTTAAAGTAATCTTCTATCATGATAGCTTAAGCTGAAGAGCATCTGATACCAGGTATCAATATTCCTCATCCCTGGGATTCCCACTAAAACCTGTGGTGTGTGCACTGGCTGTTCTTCCAAGAGATTCTGATAATATGCTGTCAAAAGCCAAAGATGTGCAGCATAAAAATCACAAAATGCCTTATTTAGCAGGATGAGCCCACTCTTCCCATTTCTTTGCTTATCTCCTGCCTGAAAGAGGTGATTTATAAAGAGAAAGGAATTTTCAACATTTCATTTGAGAGAGTGAAATTTGGGTATCTAATTTGTTGATAATGATATTATTAAGCATCTACTTGCATTTCCAAACACCTCTAAGGTCCTTTAGGGAGAAACATAGTACCAGTGATGTCAATAGAAAGTAGTATTACCATAATTTAGATAATACCTGTCTTCCTGATGCTCAGATTCTCCATGAAATGGAAGAAAATGATTGCTCTGCTTGGTGGGGACTGGCCGATTTGCAGACATCCAACAAAGATATTTACACTTTTGCTTTTTATAACCTATTCCAATGTCTGTTCAGGAATACATAAAAGATTACCACTTATCTCAATGTCCTGAAGTACAAAATGTCCATGACAACAGGTGTTAATTGCACATTTTCTATTTGAATTGGACATGAAAGGTAAAAATTAGAACACTTTCAAGGCTTCTTCTAATATTTACCTTTCATGTCCGTGCATGCCTGTAATGGATGTCTTCTTAATTATTCTTTATAAATGTCAAATTCAAATAGAAAATTTGTCAGAATTTCATGACTCTTTGATAAAAAAAATAATCAATGCTGTTGCCACATGCCTATGAAACATTTTTGGAAATAAGTGAACATTGGTTTGCATCTAAGTCAAGCGACAACTGACTTTAGATTCACAGCAAGTAAAGGTGAATGAACTTATTAAAACCAAGGCAAGATATATTCCTGTTAGTCTTCAAATTCATTATAGCCAAAGACCAAGATGTGGTGATGGGTAATGAAAAAAATCTACCAGCTAAAAGGAAACTTCCATGTCTAAAAACAAACAGCACAAGTACAATCCTTTTGTACTATATCTATATGCTGTTTTTTTAATGAATTTTTCATTATTTCATATATGTTTCATAATAGACTTTCTCCTCTCCTGACTCCTTCCAGATGCTTTTCCCTTCACTACCTATTCAACTATATGTGCTTTTTTTTCCTAAAAAAAAAAAAAAAAATCAAAGAAATTAAAAAGAAAATGAAGAAGAAAATTAGTAAAGTAAAACAAAACAAAAGGCACATAAAAGCATGAATTCTGTTTTGTGTTTGCCTACTGCTCCTGAGGTGGACCTGCCCTGCATTGTGGCTGATGTACTCAATGACACTCCACTGGAAGTGCCTGTCCACTTCTGCACAGTGTCAATTTTAAATAGCTTCTTGGTTACAGGTAGGACTTTGTGTTCCCTTAATGCTGGAATTTTGTTTGGCTTGAATGTGTACAGGCCTTTATGCATATTGTCACTGGTTTTGTCAGTTCATATATGCATGGGCTCTGTTGTGTCTTGAAGATGCTAGTTTATCTGGAGTCATTAACAACCTCTGGCTTTTAAATCTTGGATGGAAGGACGGGATTGGGAGAGGTGTCAGTAAGTCCACAAGGAGACTATTCAAGGCTGAAGGCTTATTCTCAAAATAAAAAACACAAATAGCCAGGTGGTGGTGGTGCATGCCTTTAATCCAGGCACTCAGGAGGCAGAGACAGGCAGATAGCTGTGAGTTCGAGGCCCATCTGGTCTACAAAGTTAGTTCAGGACAGTGAAGGCTACACAGAGAAACCCTGTCTTGAAAAATCAAAACAAACAAACAAATAAACAAAAAATGCAAATATCCAATAAATAATTTAAATGTGCTAAGCATAAAAAAAAGAAAGAAACAAACAAAACCTTTCTGTCGCTTGTTCTACATAAACTTGAGCCCTTTGAGGAGAGTTTGGTAAAGACATCAAATTGAAGGCTGAGTACTCTAAAGTCATTCTGTGTGCACTATCCATTTGTAGATCTCTGTTAATTAACGTCTACTTCAAGAAGAATCTTCTCTAACACCGTTGAATGCTGCATGTATCTATGCTCCTTTCTGAGGGGAAACAGAAAGGATGTGGATTTGCTGGAAAGTAGGGGAGGGGGAGAGGGACTGGGGGGAGAGAAGTGAATAATATTGCAGACAGGATGTAATATATGAAAGAAGAATAAATTTTTAAAAAGAGGTATGGAATAGGATATTTGAGAGAAATTTAATAACCACTCACTTTCAAACTAGAATGAATATACATGCCACACCTTCTATAGTATTCTTCCTAAGATTGCTTTATAGAAATGGCTTTGCCTTCACTAATCTCTCTTTTTCTTTTATTTACAAGTAGTTCAGGTCATGTGTGTCTCTTCCAGATAAATCATATTGTTTCTTCCATTCTGTGTAGCTGTTCTGCAAGTCATTAAGGTAGCTGTTCATGTTGAAGAGTCTTTCTCAACAATCACTAGAGTGTATATATGTTTTGCAAAGAAGGTCCTAATTAATTTGTCCAGAGTCATACTGAAGCCATTGAATTGTTATTTTTCTGAGCATAAAGAGCTTTCCTGCAGGATGGAATGTTTCCCTCAGAACACCTGCTGTTTCACTTCCTCCCATTTTAACACCCAACATCATAAGAAGTTTTCTTCCAAGATGGAATGTTTAATCTCAGAGGAAACTGTGATGACAAAGGGGTTGTTTCCCAAATTCTATAACAAAAATCTGATCTCAGATGAGGCCTCATTGTTTTGACACCATATGTGAAAAGACAAGGATAAAGCCAAAACTTAAAATCAGTAAGGCTGGTAAGGCTATTCCAATTATCTGGCACACAAACCTGAACGTTCCTGTCACATAGGCAATCTCTCAAGTCCTGAACATTCCTGTAACATAGCCAATGTCTCCTTCAGAAAATGGATCAACAGATAACACATATCCTACAAATTGTTTTAAGGAAGACAAAGTAAATCAAGACCAAGACTTAAAGAGCACTCTATTATAACTTTCCAAAATGTGAAATTCATCAATCAAAGTATTCTTTATAACAACACTGGAAGTCTAAAATGGTGGATCTGATGGTAAAGTGTTTCCCTTTCTATCATGAGGGTATGAATTTGATCTACAGAACTAGAGTATAGATGCTGGACAAGTGCACATGCTCTTGGATTCTAGCCTTTGGGAGACAGATACAGGAAGATCCCAAGTCACTTTCCAGCCAGTTTACCTTTACTCATGAGTTTCAGGTCAGAGCAACAGCATACTTAGGTCAACATCATTCCTGAAAATAACTACGAGGTTGTTTTCTGGTCTCTGTGTATATAGTCATATACAGGTAAAAAGATTAGATATAACAGAGAGAAAATCAAAATCAAAAAAGGTTCCCACTTCCTTTAACTTCTTCCTCCAGTCTCAGACTTACATCATAGCAGTAGGAGAAGCCTAAAAGAAGCTGAAATTTCTTGTATTCCAACAGCAGTAGCCATTTTACCCTGAGTTTTCTTTATGGCTTACTGTGTGGTTTGAATGCTGATGTAGAGTCATGTAACTGAATCCTTGTTCTGAGTTATTGGAACTGCTTTGAAAATGATTATGAGGTTTGACCTCTCTGAAGAAGGTACAACACTGGGGTAGGCTTTGAAGCTTCAAAATACCTCATCACACTCAGTGTTTATAATTCTTCCTAGAGATTTGGTCTAAAGATATGATATCTCAGCTACTGCGCCAATGGCATGAGTGCTTAACTTCTGCCATGCTCCCCAACATGATGGTCATAGAGTTTAACTCCACATAACTATAAGGCTGAAATAAACTCTTGTCTAGTTTGTCTCAACAACAGTGTTTTATCACACCAATGGAAAAGTACATAAGGTACTGGCTTAGAACTAAACTGTACATGTTCAAGTAGGTTAATCTATAAAATTACAATATGAGTTTCAATGTCTTCTACATAAACACCCCCCCAAAAGTATTGATAAAAGAAAATGGTCTTGATTATATTCTTTGTCTAATGATTTAATTGATAGATATAAATGTATTTTTTCTACTTCTACCCTTACCTGCAGATATCTTACAGTTTAAAATATATACAATGCATGTTATCAGTCATATAAAAATGGAACTATGAAGATTAACTGCATTTTGTGGGAGCAAGAGCTGTGCGATTAAGGTGGTTCCTGTTTTCTACTATAGACAGTCTCTTGTGGAATGTAAAAAAAATTGATTCATTCCAGATTTATACAATTCATTCCTTAATATGAAGATAGTAGACGTTTCTTATCTCTTTCTAGATGTCTTTTTTGTCTCCATTTAGCCAATGTAACTACAACATAGCTGATAGAAACATTAAAATTCATCAATGAATAACCTGGCAGCAAGTTAGGCAAGGGCTGGAGCATACTATCCATGTTCAGAATATCTCTTCCCACCCTATAACTCAATCACAGGATGATGGACACTGTAGCAGAAGTTTTTGGCTCATTGAATATAAAAGCAGGAAAAAAGTAAAAGGTTCACAGAGGAACCATTGGAAGGCAAATGGTAAAAGATTTGTGTTGAGATTCTGCAGGCTATAAGGACTTAAAGTTATCTCTGAGTCACTGTGCACTATTTCCCTTTGAAGGAAGTACACTGAAGGTGAATGAGATATGCAGGCATATGGTTAATATCACATACTGAGAGATTTGCTCGAGGGTGATCTGTAAGTGGGTCTTGTATTACTGTGAGAAATGAGAAAGCAGTACAGTTGAAACTGCTGAAGCACCTTTGGGCTCTTTGAGGTGAAATTGTGGACAAAGAACAGCTTGTTGGTACCAAGTCATCTAGTACCTCTCAGAGGTACCCCATAAGGTAGCTAGTAGGGCAGTGAGTATAGCAAAACAGAAAGAGCTGCACTTTTACTTACTCCATTAATGATCTATGTGGGACACATCAACTGATTCCATTTAGTCAGCACCATGCCAGGTGGCAGCATCAACGCTCTCAGGCTGAGTGAGTGCACAGTATACACAACCAAATAGGGTACAGTTTCATACACAGGCTGAGATGATATGCTTTGCCTCTTAATCTTTATTAACGCTTGGGACCTCCTTTTACTCTATCCTACCTTGAAATAATTTTTCTTCACACTAATAGTTTTCCAACCTCAAGCTCATTACCTACTTTCTTGAAGCTGGCCACTGCATGTAAAGTAGTTGTAATATAATCCCATCGTCTACATGGTTCGTTGTTTGCAAATGATGAGGAAAAGGAAACAAAATAAAAATTAAAGTGTGAGTAGTAGTTACTTACCTATTATGTTTAAAAGGTGTCATGACTGTTACTGTCAAGGTAACTGAAGAATTACATGTGTCTTTTCAACGTGTATTTCTGCTTATCAGTAGGCAGTTACTAGACAAGTATCTACTTTGTGAAAAAGAAGGTATTTTGAGTGCAGATATGCTAGGCTTCTGTAAATGTTTGTCTCTCTGGGTCTGGATTACCTCACTCAGGATAGGATTTTCTAGTTCCATCCACTTGCATGCAAATTTCATGATTTCCCTGTTTTTAATAGCTGAGTAGTATTCTATTGTGTAAATGTGCTGCAGTTTCTTTACCCATTCTTCGGTTGAGGGACATCTGGGTTGCTTCCAGTTTCTGGCTATTATGAATAAAGCCACTAAGAACATAGTTGAGCAAATGTCCTTGTTATGTGGTGCATCATTTTTTGGATATATGCCCACAAATAATATAGATGGGTCTAGAGGTAGAGCTATTTCCAATTTTCTTAGAAAGTGCCAGATTGATTTCCAATGTGGTTGTACAAGTTTGGACTCCCACCAGCAATGTAGAAGTGTTTCCCTTTCTCATATCCTTGGCAGCATGTGCTGTCACTTGAGTTTTCTATCTTAGCTTTTCTGATTGGTATAAGATGGATTCTCAGAGTTGCAATTCCTTGTTGAATAATGGCATTGATCATTTCTGTGCTCTGAAAAGCCCCATCCAGCAAAGGATTGAAACAGATTCTGAGACTCACAGGCAAACATTGTTTAGAGGGCAGGGAGCCTTATATAAGGGTGGGGGAAGGATAGAAGGACCCTGAAATAGATAGGAGCTTCAAAAGAAGACCAACATAGCCAATTAATCTGTACCCAGGGGTGCTTGCAATAACTGAAGAAGCAACCAAGGATCATGCCTAGGCTGGACTTGGGCACCTCTACACATATGATTCTGATGGGAATCTTGGGCTCCATGTGGGTCACCTAGTAAGGGAAGTGGTGGATGTCTCTAATATGGACTCTGTTTACTGCTTTTTGATCCCTTTCTCCTGGTGGAGCTGACTTGTTGGGGGCACTCAGTTCTGATATGACAATATACTAGGGTGAGTTGGGGGTGCTTCCATTTTATGAGGGATTGGGGTAGAGGGTGGGATCTGTAGGAAAGGAAGGAGAGGATTATTTTTGGGATGTAAAGTTAATAAATAAACACATTAAAAAATAAAATTACAAAAGAAAGTTTTTTGAGGTCACGGGATACATCAAGACATTCATGTTTTGATAAAATGATGAGAATATTTGACGGTTCCTAAATGTGCCAGCCCAAAACTCAAAAGAGAGCTGATGAAGGGCCTTTGTCACCACTGAAGCACTCACGGAACCTTACATATGACAGGACAGAAAGGATAGAGGACTCTGATCTAGAGAAAAAACTTAAGTAAATATATTTTCCTACTTGACCTGGATCTGAGTCGCCATGATATTGAGATGACTTTTGTGATATCCAAAATAATTTGAACCTTGGACATTGACGCAAAATGCAAAACAAAGCAGGCAGAAGTGAGACTGTGGCAAGAGTAAGGTAGATGGAATCATGGAACTTTTACCTGGGCTGAAGGCCTTACTTCCTTCTACCCTTGACCCATATGGCCTTGGGTAGGTGCTCTTAGTATGTATATGAGCTGATACATTAACAGACACCAGCACTCAGGTGCAGTAGCTTCCTGGTGCTGTAGTCCACATGGCAATAGAACTGTCCTTCGATAAGTAGCATTTCATCCACGATATTCCTCCTAAGCTTAATTAGTGTATTATTTTATAAAGGTAAGTTTGGATAGAATATATTCTTTGGAGTTATTGATGCTGTACTATTTGGGGAACTGATATATTTTACGGCTCAACTGTACTCAAGTCAAAAGTGAGATTAGAAATACTTTTGTAAGTGTGGTGGCTGAGTCAGCATGGAGATATTTGATTTTCTAGGGGAGATTTTCATCTCTAAAAACACACGTAATGCCTATAGATATCATACATTTCTTTAATTTAGGAAGGTTTTTTTTTTAAACATAAGGATAATAGGAAACACTGTTAGAGGTTTCAAATGGCCACTTGCTTCTAAACATCTAAACATAGGACACATTTCAAAACTACAATAGCAAAAAGTTAACACAACAAAAATGTCCAAGTAGCTGAAACTGAGAAGTTGAATATTTTTGAGAATATAAGATTCAATGATTTAATTGAGTCAGTCACAGAAGGAAGTAAACTATGGGTTGCCTGGATTGTGATGTTTCTCTTGTCACTTACATAAGCCTACTTTATGGAGAGTTAGGTTCTGCAATCTTATTTAGAGAGGAACATCAGGTTTGCAACTTTACCAATTTTTTTAAACCTACAATTAATGGTGAATGGGAGACCATGCTGGTTTTAAAAAGTCACCATAATTTTCAAGTGATGTTTGCATAAAAATGAATTAATAAGCTATCTAAATTTCATTAATGAGATGGAAAATGAACATAAATTTCCAACCCTTAAATATATTAGAAGAAAATTGATTAAAGATTGTGGCTCAGGACTAATTTTATTTCAAGATGTTTACAAATTTAAAAGTTCTACAGGAGCAATCCAAAGCAAAGGTAATTCTCATACTTCACAAGCTATGCATAGGGGAAACATAGATGTTTATCTATGCTTTTTGACTAAAAAATTTATTGCATATTTCATGTATACAGAACCAAATATTATAGTGCAAGGACCTAAAAACTGATGCCCTGTACAGTGTAATTAAAGGATCATCATTTGAATGGATCATGTCAGTGTCATTTCTCTTTATAGGTTGGACAATCCTTTTGCTGTCAGTGTTAACCTGTTCCTTTGGGAGCATGTGACCACCTCACCAAATTTCCAGGTGTCCACCGGAAGCCTATATCAAGGTGTGGTTGAACATTTTACCTATACTCTTACCTGAAATGTCTTCACTGAGTTTGTAGGTCTTCCTTCTGGTTTCTTCTCTGAAGAGATAATAAAAAAGCTCTACTAGTGAAACAACAACCATTATGTACCAAATTACAAATACAACAATTTTTTTTTTGTTTTTTTATTTGAATTGACTAATGTATAAATATTATATACTAATTTTTAAATTCACTATTCATTCCTTGGTAAATATTTCCTTAGAATTCACCAGTGTTTTAATAATTCTTTTTGAAGGCATCAAGAAAATTTTATCCTTCCTTTATCATATAATTGTGTACTTAAAAGAAATATTTATTTTACAATGCTCACTGCACTACTCAGTGTCAGTGGGACCATAACATACATATGCTAGTGTATGGCTCTCTCTTCTATAAATAGATGAATGGATGCTTAAGCCCTCAGTGTCTCTGTGGTATGTGTTTTATTTAGTGCTCTCTAAAAATAACAATTAGGAATGGCAAAACAAGAGAAAGTGATGGAGAAGGTAAGTGGGCTGGAAAGTAGAAACTTAGAGTCTTTATGCAATGGGAAATAAATGTAGACAGACAGTCTTTGCTTCATTCCTCTGTTTTAAGTTTTATATATTTATCATTTGTTAAAAAATGTACTTGTATAAAGTGTGTTATTGATGTGATTATAAATGTATATATTCAATATTTAACAGTAAGAAATCAGAACTTGTACTCTTCCAGAATAAGAAGTTTGGTAGGAGCACTGTACACAGAATCTGATGTTAAGCACCTGTCCCACTGCCTCTGTCCCTACTCCAGACAACAGTGAGCACGTCCACCAAACAAAAGTAGATTTCCTCTCTGATTTTGACAAAAATAATTAAAGTAATCTAAAGGCTTGTTCTGCTATTCATCATTACTGGGATCATAGCAGGTATGGTAATCTCAGGTCCAAGAGAATGGAAAAGAAGTGACATATCATACAATATGGTTGATAATTTTGCTCTAAAATAAAAGCTCATTCACATTAAAGCAGGCCAATAAATTGACCACTCAGAGCACCATGTTTTAACAGCATATTTTCTGTGGAGTTAACCTTAAAATGGCCTGCAGAACTTTAATGTGAATTGGACATTCCAAGTTGACTATACATACATAATACATACATGCGTACATACATACAAACAAGTGTTACAGATACAGTCGTAACTATGGTATAATACTAAATTATCCTTTGAGGATATGTTACTTAAAGATCAAAAATTCAATTCTTTTGTAATTTTTAAAAAATTATAAAGCTAGCCACTGGACAAAACTGCCCCATCTCTGTCTATATATAGACAAAACTTGGAGTCAGGCTGAGTTGACTGCCTAGCTATGCCATGGCTACATAAGTAAGTCCTTCATATTTCCTGCTTTACAATTGTTCTTCCAGATATAATGGGCCAAAAGATGATGTTCCAACCCTATAGGGAGAGATCAAACGACTGACCAAGCAATGAAGTGTCTCTATCATTTCTTAGTTTTAGAAGCTGCTTGCCAGCACTTGCTATTTAAGTAATAATTTTATTCCTTCTCAATTTCTGATGGGGTTAAAGACTAGATCATCTCAGTTCCAGAGTTAGGCTTAAGTTGTTTAGGATTTCAGAGAATGTTTTAAGGTCCGGAAAGATGTTTTAAAGTTTAAATTTAAAATACAATAAAGAATGACTGAGATACAAAATTATAGACTCACCTAGATAGGGTAGATAGAATTTTCTTCAAGATTGCCAAATACACATGAGCTAAACATTTGAATGTAACATTTACATATGTCTTTCCTGATTGTTTTATAACTGTTCTTATGATACACAGTTTACTATAAATAAAGTACATATGCATTTGAAGAAAAGAGTACTTGATCCTAATTGTGCTTTTTCATGATTTATGAAGAACTTCTCCACAAGCACTCAGCCTCTACTCGTATTTTAAGTAAAAATTAGGTGAAAAGTAGGTGCCTCTGTACACTTTATCTTCTTCCTGAAGATAATTTGTGCTATGATATGGTGATGACTGCATATCCTAGCAACTATGATGTACAACTTTTACAACGTCTTCCGTCTCAGTCTCTGGCATAAACAACTGAATATGGTTAACAGAACTTATGTGTGCATATCTTACGCACATAATCTATCTTCCTTTCACGTGTATTACTAATAGCAAAAGCTACACACGAAGTCTTACCCAAGACAAAGCATGAACATAATAATGGCAATTGAAGGAAAAAAAGGTGTAGAAAGAAGTAGACATTTGCTCAGATCCACTTATTTAGAATCCGCAAAAGTCAGTCTACTGACACTGATTCTTTTAATCCTCAAAAGAGTTCACTAATACATGGTATTAGTAGGACCATAAAAGACTGAGGGACACCAGGACTACAAATGGTATAATGTAATATGAAAACAAAACATGATCAGTATGACATTACCCAGATAATTTTTAAAAAATTAATTCTATTTGAAAAAATTTATTTATGTAACAGAACATTATTTCTATAATATGCAACATGAGCTAAAATGCTGCTATATTCTTATTCATAACAAATAAACAACAGACCTCACAGCCTTCGTTCATCCACCACATGTATCAACCTTGCAGTATTTCACTTATATTGATGAGATGTTCTTCATGATTTTTTAGCCAAAAGACCTTCTGAAAGTGACCATAGGTGTTTAGTGATGATGTGTTTTCCAAGCCAGGGAAGACCCTCTGAAGCACATGGTGGCTGCAGTGGCCACTCTTCCTCGTATGACTAATGCATTGCTTTTGAGAACAAGAGACGGAGGAAAGAATGCTAGGGCTTCTGGATGGACTAAAGACCATACTCAGAAAGGTAAGCCCATTTACTCTTCACTGTCATTGCTCTATCTCTTGTATGAAAGAGGTAATTTGTTTAATGAAAGAGGTAAAAGTTAATTTTTCAATAGTTTTTTTCTGAGATTAAAATTTTGCACACACACATATGTATGCATGTATGTATGTATATGTATGTGTGTATATATATATATTTTTCAACTCATTCACAACCATGCCAGTAAGTTGCTGCTATTTGTACACCTACCTTTTTCAGGTTCTTTACTGAGAACCACATATACACACATGCTCTCAATAGAAAGTATTGAGATCAATACTTCATAATAAACTCCTCGTAATAAACTCAGAAAGTAGCTTCCGTAGGTGCACTGGATATCCTTGACTAGCTCCAAAGATCTGATAGAAGTCTTGCAATCCCCTCACATTAACTAAATCTATGAAAATGCTTCATATGTCTAAGTATTTGGAAGAATAGATTATATAAGGAGTAGATTGAGTTGAAAGATGAAAGAATAAAAAGACATTCTTCCCAAACCCATAAATATGAATGATACATCAGGGAATAGGCTGAGATAACATTAGGACTTATATTGTTCTCTGTTCAGACGCATATATACCCTGAAAAACATCCTTCAGTCACTCAGTCTACTCCTCTATGAATATGTCTATTGTAGAATGAAGAAAAGATCAGAAAATATGTAAGCCCAAATTATGTTTACTTTTAGAGGCCTAAGGTCTTTATGATATCCATAACAAACCCATTCTATACCTGTACAATTTCTATCTAGCATAATTCAACCTAAGTTTCACAGCATAAGTCTAAGGACATGGCTCACTCTATAATGTCCTTCTTTACCAGCCAGGAGTTTGATCTCAGAATCCACATAAAAATAAATGGATGTGCTATCTACTCCAGCATATCCAAACACTTGGGCGGCAGACACATGGGCATCCTGGTGAGTGTTTGATAAAATAATAACAGATATCTCGTAAAAACAAAAACAGAGAAAAGTAGATGTCAAATATAGAGGTTTAAGCAATGCTGACTTCTGATCTTCAAATTCACACGCTCTGTTAAGAGCAAAGATATTTACATATCCAAAATGTCTCAAAGACTGCTACCTAACCAATAGCCCACCATAGGCATGGATACCTGCTCCTGAAGCCCAGAAACCTGTAGCACACTGTAAAAATTGACAGAGATCAACAGGTTAGAATCTTTATTGGTTTCAGCTTGTTCCAGGCAGCTTACTTGACTCAGCCTGTTGTCCTTTTGTAAACAGATAAGCTCATGTCCACTTCTTTCAGTTATCAAATAGTCTGTGCTTCTTCCAGACAGCACACACAGCACATCGGAATGTGTGTACGTGTCTCTCAGCACCTAGCATCATTGCAACTTATACATGTGCGTGATCAAAAACCCTAATCAGGTTCAGGTATTTTTGCATATATTTGGTTTTGGGTGGATTGGCTTTGGTTTTGGTTTTTTGTTTTGTTTGTTTGCTTTTTGCATAATGAGCTTTCCAACAGTGTGAAATGTTTCCCTTCCCCTTAGAAGCCCCATTGTTTCACTTCCTCCTCCCTTTTTAATACCTGGCATCCACAAAAAGTTTCCCTCTAAATTGGACAGTTTAATCTCAGAGGAAACTGTTGCAACATAAGGCTCACTTCCTACCCTCCATAATCATAAACTCATCTCAGATGAGTCCATAGGGTTGCACACTACAAATAAGACAAAGATAAAACAAAACCCAATCACAGGAAAGCCAAAAAGGTATTTAGAATCAATCAAGAAAGTGCTCCATCATAAAAACCTGAGCTTTGCTGCCTCCTTGCCAATCTCTCAACAAATGGTCCAACAGATTATGGAATGTACATATTCTACAGATTGTCACAAAGAGAACAACATAAGTCAAAAAAAGACCTAAGGAAGTTTCCACAACTGTCCTAATCCTGAAATGCAACAATCACAGTGTTTTTTTAGTGAACGCCATCAGGACAGTGGATGCCTCTGTTGATAAACTGCTTCCCTATGATCATGTGGATATGAGTTTGATCTCTAGATCTGAAGTGTAGACAGATGCCTGGCATGCTGACCTTTTCTGCATCCTATTCATGGTGCCATAGCTACAGGAATATCTCGGGTCACACTCTTGCCACTTTACCCTAATATATGAGACTCAGGCCTATATAAAAAGACTTTTCAAAATGAAGTTTAAATTCATGTGACAACACATGCTGGCGAGGATGTAGAGAGAGAGAGGAACACTCCTTCATTGCTGGTGGGAATGCAAACTAGTACAGCCACTTTGGAAAGCTATCTGGCGCTTTCTCAGAAAACTGGGAATAGGGCTTCCTCAAGACCCAGCTATTCCACTCCTTGGAATAGACCCAGAAGATGCTCCAGCACACAACAAGAAAATTTGCTCAACCATGTTCATAGCAGCCTTATTCATAATCGCTGGAACATGGAAACAGCCTAAGTGCCCCTCAGTAGAAGAATGGATAAAGAAACTGTTGTACATTTGCACTATGGAATACTACTCAGCTACTAAGAACAAGGAATTCCTGAAATTTGTGGACAAATGGATTGAACTAGAAATGATCATAATGAGTGAGCTAACCCAGAAGCAGAGAGACTCAAATGGTATATACTCACTTATAACTGGACACTAGCCCAAGGGGCAGGTCCCATGAAAGTCTTCACCTACCAGGAAAGTGGGATAGAGGTGAGAACATCCTATTGAGACTCTAGGTGAGAAAAATATAGGGGATAGGGAAGTAGGTGGATCCAGAGGGTCCTAGAAACCTACAAGAGGAACATTATGATGGGTGGATCTGAGCCCAGGGGTTCTGATTGATCAAAGGCACCAACCAAGGACAAAACGTGCAGTCATCATCAAACCCTTACCCAGATCTAGCCAAGGGACAGAACATTCTCCACAGTTAAGTGGAGACTGGGGATTGACTTTCACAGGATCTCTGGTGCCCCATATTTGGCCATGTCCCTTTGTTGGGGAGGCCCAATGGCACTCAGAGGAAGGATAGTGGACTACCAAGAAGAGACTTGATACCATAGCACCATATTCAGGGGGAGGAGGTCCCCCTTGGTCACAGTCATAGGGAAGGGAGATTGGGGTGAAAGTGGGAGGGAGGGAGGAATGGGAGGATGCATGGGATGGGATAGAAAATGAGATATAATATGAATTACTTTATTTTTCAATAAAAATGTGTTTAAAAAAAAAAAAAAACAGGGCACAGAACCAAGCCCATGGTGCAGGGATGGTCAGAGAGTCCACTGTTTATTGGTTCTTGATACATATACAGAGATTTCAGATGACATATTTGTGGGAGGCATGCCTCTCATAGTGTGAGGCATCCATGTATTCCTGGTGAAAGAGTGATACCCATTCTTTGGCTTGGCATGTCCAATAAGACTTTGGGTCAGGTTCACTGATATAATTTTAACACATTTATTTTATTTGTTATTACTGTGTCCCTACAGTCTTATCTCAAGAAGTTCATATGGTGTCTGCCTATAATAATTCATGTATCATTATATGCAGGATGAATAGTACCTGTCAGTATGGTATGGTTTCTGGGTCTACTGTGACCCACCTTCTCCTTCAAACTAGAATTAAAAGTTCCTTGAAACATGGAGCTGTTTGGGGGCAAGGCAAAGCCTGCCAAACCTCTATTTTGTACAATTTAGAGAAACTTAGAACAGGACACTGCCTGATCCCAGCATGGGCACCGGATACATTTATCCATTCCTTTTGTTTGTTTGTTTGTTTTTGGTTTTGTTTTTAATGACATAATTCTATATGACACATGGACTGATGTACTGGAGTTGAATCACACTGATGAAGCTTGCCTTCTCTGCTTGTCACCTTTGCTCATCTTTGAACTGGTGTAGTGGCAGGCATAGGCAAGCCTAGTCCTTGAGGACTCCTAGTCTCAGACTTTTGGCTGAAAACTCCCTCCACAGGATCAGTGAGATGGTTTGTTGAACTGTCTGATATGGTCCCACAAATGTTTGCTTCTGGTCATCAATTAACAGAGATGATGGAGGGGGTGGCCACTCTGATATTGGAAATGCCTGATTGTAGAGCTCCTGTAGTTAAGGAAAATGAAAAGGGAACTGATTACACAGTTCCTTAAGACAAAGAGAAACAAATTCTAAAAATCTCTGTTGCTCTTCACCTAAGAAGTGAGCTCATCACTGAGATGTGAAGGATGTTTCTGGTTACAATCATTCTGCATGTGCTGATGCAGGTGTCTTGGCCACAATCAGCCTATGTGTGCTAATGCAGGCATCCTTACACACTGGCAAAGCCTGGTGGGCTTTTGAAATAAGTGAGCATGGTGAGATGGATTGGGTTTGTATTGATGACATTTCCAAATCCTTAACAAATTATGGAAGGCTTGCTTAGCATGTTTGCCAGGCCCTCTAGTTTATTATGGTTACAAGTGAGTTCTTTTTCTTTGTGGGAGATTAAGTAGATAACATATACTCTTTTTTTTTTCAATTTGGATTTAATAAATTCTTTCTTTTTAATGAAGTTTAAAAAAATCTTTAAAATGACAAGAAGGTTGAACTCTAGAATCTGTACTTATGCACACATGCTATTTTTAAAATTATGTGCTAAAAGACCTTGAAAAACTGGGGTGATGTAAAAATCAAAGGATCCCCTATTCTTTTTATCTGTCCATTGAGAGCTTCAGACTCAAATCATAGCCCCAAGGAAAAATCCATCAACAGCTGGACTTTCCTATATTCCAACCACAGGGACCAATTCTCTATGAGATTTTTCAGTAGGTTCTTTTGAACAAAATGGCCCATGGGTAAGCAAGTGGATCCATAATCCCATAAAATGAGCTTTTATGATTTCCATAAAAACATGGAAAAAACATGGAAATATTTGCTAGTGGAAGAAAATGAATTTCATTGTTTTCTTTATCTAATGATTTAAATAGAGGAAAGAGAAGTGAACTTTATCCTACAATTTCCTGCAAGCTTCTTATAGTTTATAAATTACACATTATTGATCATATCCACGCAGGACTATGAACTGGCTTAATCTGCCCTTCTCCGTGGTTTAAGAGAAGTCGGACCTAGGTTGTCCTATTTGTTACTGTAGATATATGTAGTTGGTTGGAGGAAATTCACATTCTTGTACTTACAGACTTCTTTTCTCACATAAAAAAGAGAATGGAAATTTCTTGGCTCATTTGGTAAGTCAGCTATGAGCAGCAAACACTTAATAGCCGAGAAAAATGTTCATTTTTTTTTTCCAATGAAAAGGTAGTAACCTGTTGAACAAAGAGTGGTAAATCCTATTATGTTTAGAATGTATTTCCTCTTTACAAAACAAAATCACTTTCTAAATGTTGAGAGATTCCAGGCTTAGTAGGAGATTGAAATGGTGGTCCAAATTGGATCAGAAGTTTTCTACAATGTTGTCTGGGAAGCTGTCCAAATCTGAAGGGTAACAGCAACAGACTCATGCAGGCCTGGTACTAGGAGGATGCAGGGTGTCAGTGTCCATTGGGAGGAATGATTCCTGTCAGGTCTGATCCAGCTGGTTCTTTTGTTCTGAAAACATAATTTCTCACAAGTATTATACAGTTCTAACATTATAATCGTATGAGGTGTGCGGGATGCACAGAACAATTACAGCTAGTTTTCTGGGCATTGTATGGGTTGACGTAAGGCATTTGCAAATTTTCCTTCATGCCTTACTAGTAGTGGCCTCTAATATCAAGTCACAGAGAATCTGTGGTCCACATGAGACCTCTCTATGCCTTTACATTCATATCTCCGCCAGTCTCAGAACTATTCCCATGTAGTGGGATTAGGAATATAAATTACCTGCTTGTTCAGTAGTTTGAGTTCTTTACATCTCAGTTGTAGCCCCCTCTCTCATTCCTTTCCGATCAAACCCCCTCCCTCATCTACCCCCAATCCCATCCCCTCCCTCACCTCCTTGCAATCACTAGATTGCTTAACCATTCTCTCCATCTTTGGGGGCACATTCCAAGGTATTATTCACCCCAATCCAACCTGAAAAAAACTTGAGAGAATGATACCCCATTCCCTCTAAGGTGGGGAGGGGGCAGTGGTATAGCTTGCTGTTTGCTTGCTTGATCTACAAATGCCTATTCTCATAGGGAGGTGGTCGTAAGTCATTATTGGTCTTATACAGAGAAAAAATTAGGGGAAATGCAGGAACATCTCTCTTCACCTTTATCTTGCATATGTATGCAAGGAGATGGGAGCTGAAAAGAAAGAAAGGGAGATTTAGGAATACAGAGGGAGAATAGAACGAAAGCTAGATGATTGAACTTACTCTTTAACTCAAGGCCTTAATTGTTATTTATAGTGAAAGTTATGTCTAAGGCATTGCTATAGAATTTAGTATATTGATACAAAACATGAGCATGTCAAATACTTGGCAGATTTTAACGCAAGAATATATATCCTAAGCCTAACAGATAGATATAATTCTACCAATAAATGTGCTAAAATAGTTGAATAAGATCTTCAAAAGCCTCAGAGAAACACAGAATATGGCATTTAAAGTTGTCCTTACAATCTTAAATTTCTTCAAAACAAGACAAATTCACTCCTGACAACACCCAGCCCACCTCAAAGAAGATGATGAGCATTAAAGAACCTCCTTATGGACATGGCTTCAAAGGTGGCAAAATAACGACTGGGCAAAATGTCCTCATCCTGACAGAAACAGAATCTGCCTAAAAATAGGCACTTAGATGCAGGCATAGTTGATGGTCCCACTCTGCCAAGTCAGGGTAAGCAAGTCCTCAATAGTTCCTGCCCTGCAAACAAGTCTGGCAGAGATATTAGGCCAGACAGCTGAAGATGAGGCTCCAACGTTATACAGTGTATTGGGGGACTGGTCAGGAGGTAAACTGTCTTAATTCAATTTGTACATTTTGGAAGCTGCTAACCCACACTGCTGGTTCACTCAGGAATTTAAATTGTATTCCTTCTCAAGTCTCTGAAGGGCATTGAAAACAAGATAGTATAGTTTTATAACCAAGTTTAGTTGGTTAGGGCACAAGATCATTTTAGATCAAGATAAAGAAACTAAGCTATTAGACTTGAGATAGGATAGATATTGAATCTCATTTGGAAATTTAGACCCAACAAGTCAGGAAAGACACTTACTTCAGAAGGCGTGAATGCAGATGGCCAAGTCACTATGAATGTAACATGTATAGAGCTCATTATTCTCATGATTGTCACATGGTTCTCCCTACTGAATGTAGTTTGTTTTATACATGTGTAATAAAATAAATGTGTATATTTAAAAAAAAAACAAAATCACAAATGATGTTTAAAGGAAAAGTTCTTAGCCTTTCTGAATATGAAAACAGTTGAGATGGACAGGAAAACGAAGGAAAAGGCTGATCAAGGGAGTCACTATGGGCAAATGGTAAATGAATCAGAATTATCTCTGCGTCACAGAACATTGAGCACTTTTCTCCTTTGAAATAACTACACTGAAGGTAAAAGAGCTATGGTTCACATCATATCTGGGGTTCTTTGCTTGAAGATGAACTGTAAGTGGAACTTGTATTACTATGAGACACAGAAATATGTAGGAGTTAAAATTGCTGACTCATACTTGGGCCTATTGAGCTAAACATTTAAAGAACAAAAAAAACCATATTGCCAAACATTCTAGTACACTACAGAACACTTAAAATAGTTAGAAAGTCAGTGAGCGTAGCTAGACGGAATGGGCTATTGTTTTATTTGTTAACTGAATAGTCTGTGTAGCACAACTGGACTCATCCAGTGAGCACCACGGCAGACGCCAGGATAAGGAAACAGTCTTAGACACTCAGACAGAATGAGGTAGTACATGGATTATTAAATAGAACCAAATATCTCACCCACAAAGATCCATCTTACTTGAGCACTCAGTCCTAGTTGTTTCTGGAAACTTCTTATCTTTAAGCCTTCATATAATTTTTCTTGTTTCTTATGTTGATTCTCAGCCTCAGTGGGGGCAATTTCTACACTTTGAAGCTGTCTAATTTACAAAATTTCCATCATATAAAGCCTCTTCGTCAAGGCTTATTTAGTTGGAAAATCCTCAGGAAAAAGAAATGAATTAGAAGTTATGGGGCAGAAGAAGGTGCACATCGTACTTGAACATCATAAATTCTGACTCTTAGAAATTAAAGAAATAGTATCTCAGGGTAGGGCTTAAACTGCATTCCTATGAGCATTTGAAAACTTTCATATGGAAAGACCATAATATAGGCCAACCTTTGTTTGCACACCAGATTTAAATGGGTAGACTCAGTTGTTTATGAGACTACATTTCTTGGTTCAATATTCAAAATACCCAATACCCAAACTAACTCAAATACCCTTCAAGGAATGGCTTACCTGGTATGGATAGTTACTTTGCAGCATATAGAGGTAAAACAATCAGCCATGTGGTAATGTGTGTATATTTTTATTAAAGTGGCAATGAGTTGTGCTTATAAGAAATAATGTAGCGAAAAGATGTAAAGCTAACCATGCTTGAGGAATTCTACAAGCTACATTTTTACAATGTAGCAAAAACACGTTTTAGTGAAGGTCATAGGCATCATCTACGGAAGTCCCCTCAGTTTTTGCAAAGGGAAATATCATATGGCTATCAAAGTGCTTTTCAAACATTTGTTCTTCTGCCTACTTAATGCTGGAGCAGTATCTACTTTGTAAAAAGAAACTTACAGTAGTAAAGCTTGCAGGTTACAGACAGAAATCTATGTTTAGATTAAATACTGAGAATAATATGCTGTTGCTGTGACATACCAGTCCAAAGCTGAAAAGGAACTGATGGATGGCGTTTCTTACAACCTGAAACACCTAGGGGAGTTAACAGATGACAGGAACAGGGCAGAAAGAATACAGAACTCTGATCTAGAGAAAAGGTATAAGGAAATATATTTTCCTACTGTACCTTGCCCTGCGTCACTGTGGAGCTGAGATGACTTTTGTGATTTTCAAAATAATTTGAACCCTGGACACTGTTTAAAAATGCAAAGGAATACGTGCAGAGACAGGATTTCTGGCAAGATAAGGCAGATTTTTCTACTTCCTAAGGGAATATAATCCTGCAACTTTTACCTTGACAAAAGACAGTACTTCCTTCTGCCTGATGACCTGCATGACCTTGAGAAAAATCTGTTAGTATATATTGGAGGCAATATGTTGAGGGAAGACAGTACTCAGGTGCAGCAGCCTTCTGGTGTTGGAGCCCACACTTTGGTAGAAGTTCTCCAAGATGCAGCTGCCTTTGACTCAACCATGCTTCTGTAAGTGGCACTTCATCTACACTCTGTTTCCTTAGTATGTTATTTCCTGATGATGGTTTGGATAGAATAGATTCTTTCTTATTATTGATGCTGCAGTATTTGGAGAACTATTGTTTTCCATAATATACAAGACAACACTGAGCTGAGAATTAATAGTTTGTCAGGAGTTGCTGAATCAATCTTGAGATTAGTGGTTTTCTAGGGGAGCCTCCTTGTCTGAGGAAGGTTGCTAATGCAAGATCCATGGATATTTCATATCTCTTTGCTGCTTTATTATTTTTTTTAACACCATGGCAGAAACAGAGCTACTGTTACATATTTCTAATGCACACCTGCATGACCTTCCAGGCATGGAACTCCATGCAGAACAAGAAACAAGAACACAAACATGACCATGTTATTGAAATTGGGAAGCTGAACTTTATTGAGAACATAGCATTCAATAGTTTATTTGTTCAGTCACAGAAACAGGATACAATATGATGGAGTTTGAGGCCTTGGATAATGTTCTGCTCACATAATTCCACCCAGGACAGAATTGGGTCCCAGAACCGTAGCCAGACAATGATAGTAGATTTGTGATCTTATCAATTTGGCTTATGCAATAAATAACAAAAAGAAAAGAGGTCTGTTTTTAACAAGTCACCTTAAGTTTTAAGTAAAACTTAAGTTGCAAGAAACAATAATTAATGAACTAATTAAAATTTATTTTGTGAAGTGGAAAATGAACATATATTCCCAATACTTCAAAATACATAGAATGTCTTGAGGACCTTGTCTCAAGATTAATCTCAGGCAAAAATGTTTACTGAATTGAGAAGCTTTGCTAAGGCAAACCCAAACTGAGGTAATCCTCCTACTTCTCAATCTATGGAGGGGAGAAACATCACTATTCAGTATGTGTTCTCATTGAACAAAATGATTCCAGTTCCATCTCTATAGAAGCAAGTATTGTAGCACAAGGAACTCAGGACAGACAGTATATTCTATAAAGTTTCTCTAATGAAACTTCATCTGAATAGGTCATTTCAGTGTCATTTTTCTTCTTATAGCTGGGACACTTCTTTTGCTAGCAGTGTCAAATCTGATCCTGTGGGCGCCTGTGACATCTTCACGAATTCCCCAAATGGCCATTGAAGTCATATACCAACGATTGGCTCAAATATCACACTTCACCCATGATTATGCTTCAAAACTGTGTACTGACTACGTAAGTACCATACTTCCTTTTGGCCAGTCTGTCTGTCTGTCTGTCTGTCTGTCTGTCTGTCTATCTATCTATCATCTATCTATCTATCTATCTATCTATCTATCATCTATCTTTCTTTATTATTATTAATTAATTATATTTTATATTATAACCCAAGCTTAGTTTTCCCTCCCTCCCTCCACCTCCCACCTCCTCCGCCTCATCCCCATCCACTCCTCCTCCATTTCCCTTCAGAAAAGAGCAGGCCTTCAAACCAAACATGGCATATCAAATTGCAAAAATATTAGGCACCTCCTCTTATATTAAGACTGGACAAGGAAACCCAGTAGGACAAGGGTTCCCAAAACAAGAAAAAGCATCAGACACAAACCTTTCTCCTTCTGTTAGGAATCCCACAGAAACAACAAACTGCATAACTATGACATATATATCGAGGGCTTGGTTAGACTCCTAGTGGCTCTCTGGTTGTCAGTCACTCTGTGAGCCCCTGTGAGTCCAGGATTGTTGATTCTGTGGATTTTCTTGTGGGTTTCTTGAAGTAGTTTTCATTCTGAAAGAGTCATCATCAAACCCTACGCATAAAACAGAAACCACCATGAAACAAATTTTAAATGCAATGATTTCGTAAGTGAAAAACAGACATTGTAACATAGAACAGGGAGATTAGGAAGTTTCATGAAAAATTGGACTGGTAAAGGAAGGAGCAAATGCTCAATTCCTATTGATGAATGTTTTTTAAAGCATTTCTTTTTTATATGAAGTCTAAAAGGCATTTATTGTATGTGCAGTAAAATCTGTCTTTGGTGAAGATCTCCTATCTAGATGGGCATTTTCACTTATCACTGTGCAGAAGTCTGTTTTATAGGAATTACCTTGCAATGAATATTAAGAGTAGAGTAAAACTAAATTACGGAAAACCATGTTAATAGGGATGCAACCCAGAAAACACAAATGATAAGGACTGTGTTTTTAATACTTCAGGAATGAATATATCATTTAAAGTGGAGGGCAGGTTTTAAATAGAAAATTCTATCCTTTTAGGTATATTCGACTGGGTTAGGACCAATCAATGAGGAAAAACAAAGAAACCTCAGTGCAAAACTGAAAATATAGAGCATATGTCTTTAGACTTCTAGTGAATAAATGTTCTCCTTGCCATATCTTATTTATGTTTCTTTTGTTACATATTCTACATTCACAATCTTTCAACTGCAGTATCTGTAGGAATCAGGTACACTTCTATGCACTTAATGATTGCCAGTATTAAATAATAAATTCTTTTTATAAATACAATCTTCTATTGATAATCTGTAGTTATTAAACAACACTTATTAAAATAGTTCTTCATTCATTCGCAATTTTTCTTTAGAATATATCTAGTTTTTAATTTTTCCTTTTTTAATATATACATTTATATTATTACACATATATACAATAAACTTCCTATAGCAAGAAGAACCACAAAAAAAAATCAGGAATTACATAAAGTTACATTCATAGTGTTTTGGCTATTTGTATTTGCCAGCCTTGAAGACCCATCTTATCTTGATGGGTCTAAAATTCTGAACGTAAATCAATATATATCATATCTCATCTTTATCAACTTAAACATCTATCAAGTCTTAAAAATTTTTAACCCCAAAACAACTAAGCTTAATTGTAAAATTAATATACCCAGAAAATGCCCTACCACACAACAGGGACATATGCTCAACCATGTTCATAGCTGCTTTATACATAATAGCCAGATCATGGAAGCAGCCTAAGTGTCCCTCAGTAGAAGAATGGACTAAGAAACTGTGGTACATTTACACTATGGAATACTACTCAGCTATTAAAAACAAGGACTTCCCGAAATTTGTGGACAAATGGATTGATCTAGAAATTATCATAATGAGTGAGTTCATCCAGAAGCAAAAAGAGACAAACAGTATATACTCACTTATATCAAAACACTAGTCCAAGGGATACGTACCATGAAAAACTTTACTTACCAAGAAAATGGGTCAGAGGAGAGGACATCCTATTGAGACTTTAGGCGAGAGTAGCATGGAAGAATAGGGAAATAGTAAGATCCACAGGGTCCTGGAAACCTACAAGAAGAACTTTATGACAGGCAGATCTGGATCCTGGGGTCCTCCTCAAACTAAGGCACCAGCCAAGGAGAATATAGGCAGTAAGCTTCGAACCCCTACCAAGACCTAGCCGACGAACATGATATTCTCCACCGTTGAGTGGAGAGTGAGATCTGACTCTCACACGAACTCTGGTGCCCCTTTTCTGACCATGTTCCCTGGATGAGGAGGCCTGGTGGCACTCAGAGGAAGGATAGAAAGTTACCAAGAAGAGACTCTATAGTCTAAGAGCATATATAGGGGGAGGAGGTCTCCCTCAATCACAGACATAGGGGAGGGGAGAAGGAGGGAAGTGGGAGGAAGAGAAGAATGGGAGGAAACAGGGGAAGGGCTAACAATTGAGATGTAATATGAATAAAATAATAAAGAAAATCTTGTCTTCAACCCCATCAGACAGTTGAGAAGGAACAAAATTAATTATATGAGTAAGCAGGAAGCGCAAGTTAGCAGTTTTCACACTGAGAAAATGACAGGGACAGTTTGATGCCTAACAGTCACTCAAAACTCTGTATAATGTTGGATCATCATCTTCAGCGTTCTGTCCCAATATATCTGACAGACATATTTGTGAGTCAGGGGCTACTGAGGACTAGCTTACCCTGTCTTGTCAGAGTTTGGCCATTGATTGTCTGCATCTAAGTTTGCCCATTTTTAGGAAGAATTCTTTCTGTCGCCAAAATGAGGACATTTTTCCCAGTGGCTTGTTTGGCACATTTGAAGCCATCTCCATAAGGAGGTTCATTGATGCTCATTTTTATGACTGATTTTGATACCATAAATAATATTATGTACTTATGAGTAATTAATTGATTTTACATTGCCTTGTTAAAGGAAAAAAGATAACCGTGTGCCAATAGGACCCGACATTTTTAACTATGGAAATGCATACATTATATTTTGGCACTAAACCGAAATCTAAAAGCAAGTCTGTTTATTTTAGTGCCTTACTTCTAAACACTGACATTTATAAAGGACAAATCAAGAGAACAGTGAAGAGGGAAGAGGATTGTAAGTTAGAATATTATATTGCTTATACAATAGGTGGAATATGTATGTAGACAGTGTTTATTTCATTCCTAATTTAATTTCTATATAGTTATTAAATGCATTTTCCTGAAAACTTTCCAGTCTATGTGCTTCTTTTATGTCTCTCACCTGTTTGGCTGCATCTATATAGTTATCATTTCCTATGATAATTTACATTTACAAAATTCATTACTAATGTTGTCATAAGTGTATTTATTCAATATTGATCCCCAATAAATGAAAAATTTCAATTTCTTCCAGGATATGATGTTTGGTACTACTTGCACACAGGACCCATTGTTAGTCCCCTGCCACACTGCCTCAATCATTACTCCAGAAAAGAGTGAACAAGTCCACCAGACAAACGTAAGTTTCTCTCATAGTTTTCATACACACAAAAAAAACTGAAGTCATAAACAACACACTTGTGCTGTATGAGGTTCCTGTGGCCATAGCAAGTTCAGTAGTCTTAAATACAAGAAAAGGTAAGAAGTGACAGACAACCATGTTTTATGGGTTGGTAATTTGACTCTAAGGCAAATGCTTGTTTCTATGATAACAGGCTAATCAACTGAACATTTGGAGCACCACGTTTTAGCAGTATATTTCCTGAGGGATTATCATTAATATACTCTGGGAAGTTCTATTATGACTTGGACCTTCAAGGTTGAACATAAATTCATGTGTGGAATACTTCCAGATGCAAAAGTATTTATAAAATTATACTAAGCCCTTTTCTAGAAGCATGTTGCTTAATGATAAATGTTTCATTAATTTTTCATTATTTATGAACACCTCTATAGGTACTCAGCCTCTTCTTGTATCTCTAGTGAAAATAAGCTGAAAGGAGTTTTCTCTTATTATAATACTCTTGGTGATAGTCTATGATATGATGGGGATTGCTTATCTCAGCACTATAATATATAACTGTTGTAACACCTTCCCTGTCAGTCTCTGACATAAACAACAGAATATGATTAATACAAACATTTTATGTGTGTATATCTTACACATGTAATCTATTTTGTGTCATGATTATGAATAATAGTTGAAATCTACACACAAGCTGTTCACAAATAAAATATGAGTATAAATATGGCAATTGAGAGAGGAAGAGGTGTAAGAAGAGATTATCATTTGCTCCGATGCTCCGATCTATTTGTCTACACTCCTTAAAAGTAATCAATTAACATTGATTGATTTAATTCTCAAAAATCTTTCTAATACAGGCCATTATTGTGACCATATGGAGCTGAAGTTCCAAAATTGTATATAGAGATTGAATCACATGACATTTAAGTAGCAATGAAACCGGGATACTTCCGTTCCTCAGATCTAATCCCTGGGCTACAAAGAGTCAAGCAATGGATTTTTCTATCACCATTTGAACTGCATTTTTATTCATATGATTTACATGTTTGCTATAAAATGTCCATGAGATTCCCTTCCTACTTCATTTTTATTCCATTACCAGGACAGTAGTTAACAGACTAGAAAGCAAAACTTGTGAATCAGATGTGTTATTCCCATATATTATGGCAGTGACTAGACACTTATAAAGTCAAAATTTCATGTCAGGATTAAAAGTAACACTGAGTTTTTGTTCTCCAGAACCTGACCCCAAAATGGGCTTCTCTGCTAGAGGCAAGAGAAAGAATTCAAGAATACTGAGTCCATTATGAGGCAGAATGGCTTCTTTTTTCATTATGCTTCTCTTCTAATATTTCATAAGGACAGAGCATATGTGTATATGTGAGTGAGCAATAGGATCATTAGTGTATAAATAATTTGTGCCACTACTCTATGAAGGTATTAACACCTATTTTATCTCAATAAAGTCTCATAGAAACCTATAGTGTGCAATCAAACCTTGGTTACTCAAGGTTGCGGGAACCACTCAAGTTAAATAATCTTACCAAGACTAGATAGTGGAGTATACAATGAAAATAAACATGATCAGTTTGATATTCTTGAAAATAATTGTTAAGGAAAATTATGTTCACTTGAGCAAATCATAATTCTGTGACATACTATTATTTGTCTATTGCACATCATGAGCTGAAATGTTTTCTATATTCGTGTTCATAACAAATCAGTATCGGAGCTTACACCTTCATTCAGCCACTACATGTATAAACACAGCTGTATTTCACTTATATTCATGAGATGTTATTCATGATTGTTTAGTCAGAAGACCTTATGAAAATGTCTATCAGTATTCTACAAGCCTGGGAAGAGCCTCTGAAGCACATGGTGTATGCAATGGCTACTCTTCCTGGTATGTCTGATGACATGCTGTCAAGAGCAAAAGAGTTGGAGGAAAGAATTCACAAGCTTTTGGAGGGACTAAAGATCTTACTCAGTAAGGTAAGCTCAGGCGGTCTTCATACTCTGTTCCTTATCTCGTGCGTGAAAGACGTCATTTGTTTAACAAGAAATGAAATTTTCAATGCTTCATTTCTGAGACTGAAATATATATATATATATATATATATATATATATATATATATATATATATATATATAATGTTCCAGTACCCAACGTATTTGTAGCTTTGCCAATAAAGATCTGCTGTTTGTAAATCTTACCTTCTTCACATTCTTTAACTAAAAATCACACACCGGTACTCCTAATAGTAAGTAGATGTTTCTCATAGTAACTCAAAAGGTAGCTTTCCTAGGTAGGATCAATATCCTTGAGTAACTCACATCGGATAACAGTCTCGAAACTCGTACACTTTAACACAGTAAATGTTTGATATGTCCAAAGATTTGGAAGAATAAATTGTATGGAGAACTGGATGAGTTTAAATATAGAAGAATAAAAGGATATTCTTCCTAAAACTATAAGTAGGAATGATGCCCCAAGAATGTCTTGAGACTTTCACACGTACACTGGTGCCTCACATTTGTCCATGTCCCCTGGATGGGGAGACCTGGTGGCACTCAGAGGAAGGACAGCAGGTTACCAAGAAGAGACTTGATACCCTATGAGCATATACAGGGGAAGGAAATCCCCCTCAGTCTCAGTCATAGGGGAGGGGAATAATGGGAGGGAGGGAAGAATGGGAGGTTACAAGGGATGGGATAACCATTGAGATGTAACAAGAATAAATTAATTTAAAAAATAAACATAAAAAAAGAAAAATAAATCTCATGAAATCTTGTAAAAACATAGATAAAAACTAAGAATACAATAAAAAAAAAAGAATGTCTTGAGAAAATACTGGCTCTTTTATTGTCATTTGCTCAAATACCAGTTAAACATTTTCCAAACTCTCTGTCATTCAGTCTATGCCAGTATGAATTTACCTCTTCTGAGACCAATGATATCAGGAAAATATGCATTCTCATATCATGTTTATGTTTAGAGGACTAGTTCCTTCCTAATACCTTTGTCCATATGCGTGACAAACTCACTGTTCAGTAATAAATTTTCCATCTAGCATAATTCAAACTTCATCAGTTTTAGAGAATGAGGCTAATGAAATAGCATAGTCAGTAAATGTCTTTCTTTCTAGCAAGGAATTTGATCTCAGAATGTACATTAAAATAAAGATATGTAGTAAATATTCCTTATTATCCAAACATTAGGATAGGATTCCTATCACTGGTGAGTGTTTGGTAAGTAAAAGAATCTGTTTTGAGAGAATAAAAATAGAGAAAGATAAAAGCCATAAGTGGAGGTTTTAAAATGTTGACTTCTGATCTTCTAATGTATGTACATGCATTCTTGTACATGTGATCTCTGTGTATATACATATGTATACACTCATATGCAACAAGGTAATATAACCAAATAATCCTAATAATGTAAATAATCCCTCTCTTTTCCATGTTTAGGCTTATCCTGGAGATGTTGAAAGTGACTATATTTCCTGGTACGGATGGTCAGATTTGCAGTCATTTTATGAGGGCACTCACTGCTATGTTGGTATCCTGTACCGCTGCCTGCGCAGGGATACACATATGGTTGACAACTTTGTCAAGGTATTGAAGTGCAGAGATGTCCATAGCAACAATTGCTGAGCATCCATTTGTGTCTTCTGTCACTGAGAAGGTCTTTTATCATCTGGAACTTCAAGGCTCTACTAAATCTCTACCTCTTTGGTGCAATTCTAGGTTTAGTTGGTACTTTAGTCAAAAATAAACTTATTCTTTGGAAATGTTACATCCAAAATGTATATTTGTCTATGTTTTATGGACATTTAATATAGAATTTAATAATGGTATTGGAATATTCATATCATATCTTCTCCATATATAAGTTTAGTTTACAAAAGTGAGTGCTTATATTGGTCAGAATGAGTGAAGATGACTGAACTTATTAGAATCTAAGCAAGAGTCTCCTAGTAATCAGTAGAGCCACTCTGTGAAGAAGATGGATATCTGGGCATAGAATATGAAAACAAATAACACACAATGAGCATTTTTTTCAAGTCTCATTACAGACAATACAATTGCTTTACAATTGGACTATACTTAAATACAGTAAACACACACAGACACAAAGACACACACACACACACAGTATTATAACATTATCCCTTGGCTTTACTTCTAAGTATTCTCATCTTCTCTTCTTGCTCTTAAAATCCATGGCCTCATTTTCATTAATTTGTGTCATATGCATTTCTATGTATGTATGCATATTGATACAGAAAATCATAAATATAACATACTCAGTCTTATACTGATATTTGCTACTGGTATGTATACTTTTAACATTGATTATTTTATAATAGACAGCCAATTGGTGTGTCTATCCTTGGGGAAATCTATCTGACTCTGAGCATGTTTTAATTGCCTGTAGTTCTTTGTGTAGAGTTCTGCCTTTTTAAACACTCTGAAGGCTGTTAAGATACATGCATGTGGTGTCTTTAAACTTTTCTAATAAATATGAAACCTTGAGCCTACATATTTCCATCTTAGACAGATGCTGCATATTTTGTGGCTTTACATTAGTATAGGTCTAACAATGCCCCATCTAGCCATTCAGCTTTTTAACATCCTACTCTGGTACTACAGTTATTAATGCCACAAATAAGGAAAGACAAATTTTATCCATTCTTTTGATGTTTCTTCCTTTTCTCTGTTCTAAATATCAATGCTCATACCTTTCTCAGGGTTCAGTAGATAAAGGTAAGTAACACATGTGTGTTATTACATAAGTGACAAATAAAGTGACTATGACACAAGTAAAACTCCTCTGAGAATCAGGTGTTTCTGTTGTGGGCAGACTAGTACAGTCCAAAAACAAACAGTGGCCACACATTAAGAGATAGTTCTTTTTCAAGGGACATGTCATGGCTATGGTCAGTTTTCTCCTCTCCAACTGCTCCACTTGTGGCATCTTAATTGGCCTCTGTTGCTAGTACTTCTCACCTTGATATCCCACTTCAGCAATCATCACTGATTCACAGATACGTCATAATAACTGATGTATGAATCTAATGCACCAGGACTCTACAGCCGCAAAGTGGCAGGCAGTACCGAATTACTGCTGCCCTGTTCCTTGGTTCTCTAAATCCTCTCCTTCCCCACTGTTATAAATCCGGGAATGATAAGAATGTCAAATAAATGAGTTTGCATTCACCTACAAAATGTGGACCCTTTTCCCCATCTTTTTATCCTCACAATTATTTTCTTTTCTGGCATCGGTTAGTGGCCACTGTCTGTGGTTGGACTATACCAGAAAGTATGAAATATAGTGTAACAGAAGTAAAATAAAAACAAAACAATATTCCTTATTCAAGACCGACGATACTGGAAAGCATTTTAAGTTCCTGTGATGTACATGGTGGAAAGAGAGAATGTACTTCTTCAAGGTATTCTCTGACTGCCACAAGAATAAGTACGTGCACACACACACTTGTGCACACACAAAGAAACACACAATACATACTATTGTGAGACAGACTTTTTCTATTGAGACACCTGTCTACTCTGTCATGAAAGTCAGAGCAATACAGGTACCACTAAAGGGCAATATGAACTATGGACACTACTAAAGTTCAGTTTGGCAAACAAATGAGTTTTCTTGGCGTTACATATATGAATATGGTTGATGGGTTAATTAAAGGCCAAGAAATAGCTCGGTGAGAGCACCATCACCAAAGCCAGCTCCTCAGGAGTGAAAGTGACATTATAGTTGAGAGCCTGAAATACACTGCACAGCTTGCAGGAAGCTGTGCAGCTGAGAGTGTGCCTTCACCAAGTATTTCAGTCCATCTAAACCTCTTCAAGCTGCGTGAGCTACTCCTTGTTTTACTTTGCATTTTCACTGATCTCAGACACTTGTAGACAATTCAACTCTTTCTTTTGCCTCTCAGATTGCTTGTCTGGTCTATTCTTCTATCCTAGGGCTAAGCTGCTCTCTGCATTGCATTGACTAAGCAGAGGGTGACTTTCAGCAGTCTACTTCTCATAAACTCGTGAGAAGAGAGAGGCATAGTGACTCTGTTTACTGATGTCACAAAACTACTTTGAGTTGTTCTCTTCATACATAGTGAAGCATTATGCAAGTTAGAGTGTTTTCCATCCCTTGAGAACATTTTGCTGTTTCACTCCCTTATAAACATCTTTCTCTGAAGTACTCTGGTATTTCACTTTACCTTTATGTCCTATGTTAAATAATGTTCCTCTCAGAGGAATCATCTACATAATACTCAACCACTTCCTTCTACTCCTACTATTTCTGCTTGCTCTCCCACATTAGGCCATCAGCCTTGGAGGGGCTAATGCTGTAGTTGACAATGGTCTTCAACTTCAGTGGGGTATTTAACCTTTATATCCTCTTTATTTATACCTGTTTTCAGAACATAACTGGTGTTTTGTGGGGTTTTTTTTATATATATAGAATAATAGGTAGAAAAGACAGAAAGAAAGCACATCATTACCACCAATAATAATAATACAAATCATTCAAATGGATATTGGCTGAAATATTAACCTAACCTCATAAATACAAATGTTGATAATCACCTTCGCTTTTGCATCAAGGCAATACCATTCTCTTTAAACCTAGGCCTATGAATTCCTGCTCACAGGATTTATCTAAACTCCCAATAACACCTGTGAATTTCCACCTATGAAGCTGCCATTACGTTCATTAAGTACTCAGATTTTAAGTTTGTTTTATTTATTTTATTTTACATGTATGAGCTTTGCTAGCATGTATCACAGAAATATCTGTCAACTACATGTATGCTTAAATGCATGAGAACGTCAAAGGATGGTGTTGGATCCTCTGAAACTGTGGTTATAGGTGACTAGAAGTCACCATAGTGTTGCTGGGAAAGGAACCTGGACCCTCTTCAGGACGATAAGTGTACTTTCCAATGAGCTCTCTTTCATCATGTCTGCCTCCCTCCTCCAGATTTTGGGAACTATGAAAAGAAAAAGCAGAAACACTGTAGGAGCCAGTGGCAATCAAAGGCACCAAGAAAACAAAGCCTTTGGGACAAAAAAGGGCATTAAGTCACAGAGACTCACAGGGCAGCATGCATAGGCCTAAGCCAGATGGGCTCCCAGCACTACAAAGGGAAGTAGATACAAGTCCATTCTTAATCCAGAAACTATTTTCAAATGACAACTGCTTGCAAGGGAAAATTAGTTTTCTTCAATGGCATGTCACTGGGTTTCCAAACCACACTCAAGGCAGGCCACATGCTCAGCGGTACATGGACAATACAAAATGACTCCATGGTAGTTTTGGAGGGGTTTAAATCTCATAATGCTTTATTTAGGCTTTTTTCTTTTGTTTTCTAATGTTAGAGAGAGAAAAAAATATATGCTGGAGAGTTCTGTGAGTGGGGAGGTGAGGAGGATCTTGGAAGACTCGGGGGAGGGAAACAATGGTCAGCACACATAGAAAAACATCTATTTTTAACAAAATAGAATTTTTTAAAAATATGATTTTATTCTTAACCAACTGTACCACATTCTTGTTGGTCCCTTCCATCATGAAGTGTGCAGAGTCCACAGTTAAGTAGGACTCTCAGTGATAATTCTCCACAAGAATTAGTAGCACTTTCCAGTGATATAACATGTAGACCACAGGGAAGGAACACTTCATGCCCCAAATAGAATTATTTCTCAAAGTACTATTACCAAAGCATGTGATATATAATCAATAGGGTCCTAATATCCAGTTCTGTAATATAACCAGCAACAATGACAATACAGTAGCCTTTTATTGTTTGAGGATCCTCTAGGGCAGTGGTTCTCAACTTGTAGGTCAAGATCCCTGTGGAGGTCAAACCATCCTTTCAAAGGGGTTGCATATCATAAGTTCTGTATATCAGATATTTATATTACAGTTCATAGCAGTAGTACCTTTACAGTTATAATGTAGCAAAGAAAATAACTTTATGGTTATATTAAAGGGTTATAGCATTACAAAGGCTGAAAACCATTGTACTGCAGAGTACATATTTTACTTTATGATGTCTAGGAAAAGAAAATAAATTACTGAGTGCAAGTGGGGCCAAATATTTATAGCTATGGATATAAGTGAATTATTGTATAGCACTCACCTCAAATATAGAAAAAAATGTTGCTTAACCTCTCAGTGTTTTTAGAATATGAGTGTTTTTTAGTGCTTTATTTCCAAACAATACCATTTAGGAAGGGCCTAAAATAAGACAATAGTAAATAAGCGAAGAATAATGGGAGGTAGAAATTTAAATTGTTTATCCAGTGGGAAGAAAAAGTATGCAGGCATTATTTTCTCAATGTCTCTTTATGAATTTATAGATAGATATCATTTGCTTAAAATATCTACAAAATGCATCAATAATGTGGTGATACATCTATTCACTCAATATTTCACCCTATGAAATCAAATATTTTCCATTCATCCAGCTTTTGAAGTATGGTAGGAATTTCTGAAATTTGTGGACAAATAGATTGAACTAGAAATTATCATAATGAGTGAGTTCACCCAGAAGCAAAAAGAGTTAAATGGTATATACTCACTTATATGGAGACACTAGTCCAAGGGGTACGTCCCCATGAAAAACTTTACCCCTTCCCTTGAAAAATTTATAAGTAAAAATATTCAGGTCAAAATGACCACCGTCCCCTCATTTTATTTTACCAATTTACTAATATGCATTTTTTTTTTTTTTTTTTTTTGCAAATGGCAGGCTCATCCTCTTCTCAGAGCACCAGAAAACATATCTCTGCGTTCCAATCCTCAGTTGTTCTTAGCAAATTTGGCAAGTTGCTTCATCTGAGTTCTGCCTTAACTAAACTTTTATGTCCTATATATACAGAAATCCACGAAGGATAGCTGGACCTGAAAGGCAAAGGGAAGCAATCAATGTCTAGGTAAGGGTGCCATTCTCAACTCCACAAGGAGTGTTTATGTCTTCATTGACATCACCACCTCTGCAAGTATTGCTTCACTTTTGTCGATGGTCTTTCTGTCATTCAAATTATTTGGTAAATCATAAGTTATCTTTGTCCTGGCATGACTCATACTCTTGTCTGGCAGGAAACACTTATTACTTAATACATTTCCCTTAATTCATGGTCCTATGGTCTTTCTGTCATGTCTTCTGCAGTGTTTCCTAAGTTCGCAGAAGGTCATAAATGCATATGATTATTTTCCAACTTTGGACCACCGTGTTATAGTCATAGTCAGTTATTCTTGGCATTTTAACCATGAATCTTTTTTCCAGGAACCATTAACACTGTCAAGTGTTTTCACAAAGTTGATGATAGTTAAGTAATATATTGGATGAAAATAAACATTTAGAAGGCATGCACGTAGGCATGCCAGGTCTCTTTACCAATTCTCTGGTTATAGTAGTATTATTTAAGTTTATGTTTTCTTCAGGCACATATTTTTGGATTTTTTTTGGAGTACAAAACACTGGGTTCTTTTTGCCTGGTTGTCCTTAAATCATATCAGAGATATAATTTATTGCAACTATAACTGTTATTCCACTCTTTAACATATTGACACACTTTCTAGACTCACCGGTAACTTTGAAATATAGATCACAAGTAGCTATTGTGTACTGTACTCTTAAAACAGCCTTCAGGGTGTCTTTTGGCACAATGGAAGAAACTCAGCATAGTATGGCTTTTATTTTAGATCAATTTAGATCTATCAATTTATTTAGATCAATCTAAGACTAGATATTTGTCAAGTTATGTGTAGTCCTCTCTGACTGGTTTGCATTCTCCTGTGTTATAATTGGAAATCAGCTGAACAAGTGGCTCCCCTAATACGGTATCAGATGCCTCAGTTTAACCTCTATTTTGATGAGGTCTTAATATCTCTGCAGCTCCAATATGTAATTGGTATGATCTCTCGAATGTGCCTCTCTATCAGATGAAATATCAGTATAATTGAAAGCAAACTTAGTGCGTATACACATATCATACATATAATCTGTTTTCCATTATTTTATTATTAGTTTCTATCTTCTAGACAGAAGCTATTCCATTAATAAAAATATGGTTATAATAAGGGGGAAGAGAAGGAGGAAAATGGGAACATATCCTCAAAGACATATACTTCAGAGAGCACTCTATTGACACTGATGCATTTAATCCTCCCAAAAGTCCTCTAACCCAAGGTATCATTAAGAAGAATATGAAGATAAGCTCCAAAGGATTACACAGACTATCTTACATCACCTGCATGCCAGGCAAGAATGTGAATTTGTGCCTCATTCACCTCAAAATATCACTTTAATCATCATGCCACAGTGCTCCTAGCAACCTGCTTTGCCATTATAGTCTGGTCTGCTTCTTACTTTGATGTCCTTTACAACTACAGAGTATAGTGTTTGTTTGGATTCCTCTTTATGATCTGGTTTAATTACCACTAGAGTTGCTAAGAGACATTACAGCAAGTATCTTAAATTGGAGAGAAATGTCATCTGTGATCTTCACAATGAGCATACACTGCCTGGGGGAGGAGTATTGGTGTGTCATCAAAGAGCTATACCATTGCTCTTTTATTGCATATGCCTATAAATGGGTTTCTTTATAATAAGCTAGGGAAAGAAAGTAATGTAGACCTCTAAGAGTCACTTATCAATGTGTTGTCATTGTAATGTACTCTTAATGTCCTAAAGCAATATAAAAGTCAAACATGGATATGAATGACCAATTGAGTTTTTGGTATGAAAATGATTTGGGCCATTTGCCACTGATAATGCTGGTGTCCTTTTATTTGCATCAAACCTTGTGATACTTACCTGGTCTCAGCAGAGTTTTGGTTTCTTTTCTTTTTTCTTTTTTTCCACTTTTTGAAGAACTTTTATTAGCCTAAAAAACATTATCTGGTTTTATTTTTTTACAAGAAGTCTGGCGTGCTAGGTTAGTATAAAAGTATCCCTCTTGATTTTTTTTTGAGTTTTTTTTATTAATTTATTCTTGTTACATCTCAATGTTTATCCCATCCCTTGTATCCTCCCAATCCTACCCCCCCAATTTTCCCATTATTTCCCTCCCCTATGACTGTTCCTGAGGGGGATTACCTCCCCCTATATATTCTCATAGGGTATCAAAGTCTCTTCTTGGCTACCTGCTGTCCTTCCTCTGAGTGCCACCAGGTCTTACACTAGAAAAATAACAAAATAGTAATGATCTCACGAGGATGGCAGATAATAGAATGCAAAGGAAAGACAAAATATAACCAGTTTTGTTTCTCAGGAGAAAATATAATCTAATTGCTTCTATTTTAGCAAACTGTAGGACTGTGGCTTAAAACTTGCATTTTTACAATGAGCCATATACCAAAACATTTTCCATACACTTATTAATTCAAATAGATATTGTAGTTAGCTGCCATTGTGCAGTTACCACATGTATGTACCATAGAGCGTTTGACTTATTTTAACTTGATGTTTGATCATTGTTAATTAGTCAGATGATCTTCTGAAAGTGATCACCAGCATTTCACGAGCCTGGTACCATCCTCTGGAGCACTTAGTTCATACAGTGGTTGCTCTTGAAGGAGTCTGTGAAGCCATGTTGTTGCAAGTCAAAGAAGTAGAGGAAAAAAATCAGGAATTTCTAGAGAAATAAAGGCAATCCTTGTTAGGGTAGGTGTCCTCTCTCTAAGTTTCTTTGCCTTTTCTCACAAGGGAAAAAAAAAGATATTTTGTTATAATTAGAAATGAATCTAGAAATAGTTAATTTTAAGAGTTAAGTTTAAGCTTTCCATTTGTTCACGGTTTGACAGTAAGGGATTGTTGACAACACCACATCTTCTGAAGCTACTTACTGAGAACCTCATGTGCTAGGAAATTCAACAGAAAATAGATCTTTAGTCAGTAGCTTGATTTTGACTGAAAACTTTTATTCCTAAATTGTGCCCATTTTCCCCCAAAATTATAAGGAATATAGACTGGGGATAAGAAGATATATCAATCCAAAAGAGCTCTCCTTGCAAGCATCTGAGTCTAATTCCACTTCCCTGAATCATAATAAAACATAGATATGATGGCTGATACCTTTAATTCCAGTAGTAGACAGTCAGTGATATGCAAATCCAAGGTAGAGGAAGAGAGCCTTTGTCAAAAAAGAAGAAGAAGAAGAAGAAGAAGAAGAAGAAGAAGAAGAAGAAGAAGAAGAAGAAGAAGAAGAAGAAGAAGAGAAAAAAAACTGAAAGGTGGGAGGAATCTGAAAAAAACTCTATCTCAATTGACCATTGTCCTTCAAATAAATGTGCATGCATGGCCATTCATGTACACGCGAGTGCACGTGCGCGCACACACACACACACACACACACACACACACACACACACACACACACACACACACACACCAAAGGAAATCATTAAGAATTGACTACTACAAATAGTACCTATCATTCTGGTGATGAGGTTCATCCTGGAGCTGAAGAAAATGTCTACCTTGCTTGGATGGGACTAGCAGATGTGAGGTCAGCCAATGAAAATACTCGCCATTTTGCTTTTAGTAACCTATTCTACTGTTTGCACAGTGATATTGATGTGGCTGCTACTTATCTGGAGGCCCTGAAGTGCGGAGTCATCCATAGCAACAACTGCTGAGCTCATATACATCCAGCAACTACTGGGATGGGCCTTGATTTTCCAGACCATCAGGGCTTCCTTGTATTTTTATCTCTTGCATGCACACATGGGTGGAATGATTTTTTTTCCTTATATAAAAACTGATCATTGAGAAATGAGTTCTTGTGGGACTCCTAATAGTGAAAGTGGGGATATCTTTGATTCCATTTCCTGCCTTTGATGTAAGGGTTTATGCCTAGCTCATTATATCTTGTTATGCTGTGTTCAGTTGATATCCCTGGGAGGTCTGCTCTTCACTGAAGGAAAATGAAGGGGCAGGGAGAAGGGAAGTGGCTGGGAGAACTGGGAAGAAAGGAGGAAGGAGAGGCTGTGGTCAAGATGTATTATATGAAAAAAGAATAAAAAAATTCTTGAATCAAAATTAAAAGCTCTTCATACCTTTTTTATCTATTTAATAGAAAATTGATATTCCTGTTCCTGAGGGGGATTTCCTCCCCCTGTATATGCTCATAGGGTATCAAGTCTCTTCTTGGCAACCTGCTATCCTTCCTCTGAGTGCCACCAAGTCTCCCCCTCCAGGGGACATGGTCAAATGTGAGGCACCAGAGTACCTGAGAAAGTCATATCCCACTCTCCACTCAACTGTGGAGAATGTTCTGATCATTGGCTAGATCTGGGTAGGGGTTTAAAGTTTACCGCCTGTATTGTCCTTGGCTGGTGCCTTAGTTTGAGCAGGACCCCTGGGCCCAAATCTGCCTATCATAATGTTCTACTTGTAGGTTTCTAGGACCCTCTGGATCCTTCTACTTTGCTATTCTCCCATGCTTCTCTCATCTAGAGTCCCAATAGGATGTCCTCCCCTCTGTCCCAGTTTCCTGGTAAGTGAAGGCTTTTGTGGGACATGCCCCTTGGGCTAGTATGCAGATATAAGTGAGTATATACCATTTGAGTCTTTCTGCTTCTTGGTTAACTTACTCATTATGATCATTTCTAGCTCAATCCATTTGTCCACAAATTTCGGGAATTCCTTGTTTTTAATAGCTGAGTAGTATTTAACACTTAAATAAACACAGATTGTAAGTGATACAGGAATAAAGCAAAGTGAAATAAAACCTTTCCTTTGTTAACCCATGAAGAAACAAAACATCAGCCTGAATTGACTCTCTTTCATGTTCTGTCCACTTTCTCATCCTGTTGCCATCATTTGGATCTGGAATGTTCCCCAGAGGCTTTCTATGCAGCCTTTTCCACCAACTGGTATGACTAGGGTTGCCCACTTAGCTTCAGTTGTGAAGTTGCTGTGGGCTGGAATTACATGAGAAATATCAAGTGAAGAATTGCCTCAGTCAGAATGGTCTGTAGTCATGTTTGTGGGACACAACTTATAATTGCCAAAGGAGTACTCAGTCATCTGTGGGTGATTCTGTTCCTGTGGAGGAGGGATTGATGGTATCAGAAAAGTGGTGTTCCTCCATGGGTTTAGGTTCTGTCTCTGCATCCAGATTCCTGATGCCCTGGCTTATCTTAGTGATGAGCTGTTACCTGGAAGCCCATTGAACTCAACTTATTGAAAAAACTTTTAATCTAATATTCAGAACCACTCATCTCACTGAATTGCCCTAAGTCAAGTAAGTGTAATACACTTTCCATGAACAAAATAGAAATACTTCAATACTGTCCAAAAGTCAATCATTCTAGTTATCACCATGGCCTTAAATTTTTATTTGCAAATACCATTTATATACATGCAAAGAAAGGGAAGAAAAAGCTGTCAGAACCTTCTAAAATTATCCCCAAATAATTTTATTGACAAATACTAATATTCACTAGATCACCCACCTTTTTAGTCGACCTATATGAGCTATTATTTGCCACTGAAATAATACATCCTAAAGATTTATATGTATATTTTAATACATGTGTATAAATTATAATAAAACATATAACCTATACTTAGGGTTTTGAGATTATAATATAATTATTTTTTTTCTTCCTTTTCTTTATGTTTCTTTGTTTTTCAAGTTCATGGTCTTTATTTCTTTAATTGCTGTTAAATGCCATCATATTTCATAATTGCTCTTAGACATACACACACGCAAACACACACACAAACACACAAACACACACACATATACACAAAACCTTCTCAGTCTATAAGTACTTTTACAGGTACTAGCTTCATGCTGATGAACAAAGACAAAGACTCTTATCTTTATGAACCTTAGACTCTTAACCGATACAGAAAGAAAATACAAATTTGAACATAAGATCTTTGTGAAATTTTCTACATTTAATTCAAGATTGGCTAACAGCTTTCTCTAAATTGCCTTTATTATGTTTATGTATGTCCTTTTTATTCCAAATCTCTCCAAGATATTTTACCATAAGTGTCAAAGATTTAGTCAGCATCTAATGAAATGATCATGTAGTTTTTTGTTTATATGATGAGTTACATGAACTTATTTTCATGTGTTGAACCATGCCTGCATCTCTGAGACGAAGCCTACTTGTTCATGGTGGATGATCTTTTTGTTGCGGTCTTGGATTTGGTTTGTGCATATTTGATTGAGTTTTTTCATCTATGCTAATGAGAGAAATTGGTTTGTAACTCTCTTTGTTCAATTTTTGTGTACCTTGTGTTTCAGAGTTACTGTGGGTCATAAAATGAAGCAGGATGGGAGGCCCTTGGGACACCTGAACAGCTTTGGGCTTGGCTTGCTCTCTGCCCACTCCTCTCTGCCTGGCCCATCTGAGGCACAGAGAGAGAACCAGCAGAGGCAAGTTGGGTGTGGACCACATTTCACATTAGCTGCCATCCTGAAGAGGCCTCTGAGACAACTGAGCAGCTCTGGGATGGGATCTCTCTGTCTCCCTACCGAATTACTCTATCTGGAACACAGCCAGCAAACCAACAGAAGAGGAGGAGGAGGAGGAAGGGGTGGAGGAGGAGGAAGGGGAGGAGGAGGAAGAGGAGGAGGAGAAGAACAACAACAACAAGGCCTCCCTAGTAAACAAACACGACTTAATAAGTTAGACACCAACCCTCATATCCAGGCTGCATATGGCAACTCAGCAGGAGAAAAAGGCTCATAGGAGCATGAAAAAGAGTAAGAGACATCCCTGATTTCCACTTGTGGGAGTCCCATAAGACTATCAAGCTAGACCACAATAATTTGTATGCAAAGGGCCTAGATTGAGTCCATAAAAGGTTCATGCTTTTTGCTTCAGTCTCTGTGAATTTTATGACTCCTGTTTAATTGATTCTGTGGGCCATGTTCCCATGGTCTCTTCAACCCCTCTGGGTCCTACAATCCCCATCCCCCTCTTTTACTGAGTTCTTAGGGTCCCCATGGCTCCACTTTGTGTTAGGCTGTGGATCACTGTATCTGCACTCATCAGTTGCTGTTTGTGACCTTTCAGATGAAAACTGGGCTAGGTCCTGATCTGAGTACAGCAGACTAGCATTAGGAATCAATCATTTCATTGATATTTTTTCCCACTTGTGTTCGGCTTTATACTGTCTCAGGGATGTCTTGCCTCTGTTTCCTTAATATTCAGGCAATGTCAGGCATGGGCTTCCTCTAGTGATGTGGACCTCAAGTTGGATGAGTCATTGGTTGGACACTCCCACGAGTTCTGTACCATCATTATTCTAGCACATCTTGCTGGCAGGATAGTTTGTAGGTCAAAGGTTAATGCCTGGGTTAATGAACCAATTCTAGTACAAGGAGATTTGCCTGGTTATAAAAGATAGCCAAAAAGGCAAACAACAAAGACTTACAGCCAACCTCCTTATCCATCAAGGAAATACAAATCAAAATGACTCTCAGATTTCAACTTACATGCATTGGAAGGGCTAAGATCAAAACCTCAAGTAACACCATAAACTGGTGAAAATGTGGAGAAACTAGAACACTCTCCCATTGCTGGTAGGAATGCAAACTTGCACAACCACTTTGGAAATCAATCTGGTTCATTCTCAGAAAATTGAGAATAGTTTTACCTCAGGACCAAGCTAAACCACTTCTGGGCATACTCAAAAGATGCTCCACCATACAACAAAGACATTTGCTCAACTATGTTAAGACAGCTTTATTTGTAACAACCAGAATTTGGAAACAACCTAGATGTCCCTCAACCAAAGAATGGATAGAAAAATCTGTGATGCATTTACACAATGGAATACTACTCAGTTATTAAAAACAAAGAAATTTTGAAATGTGTACGCAAATGCATGGAGCTAGAAGTGATCATCCTGAGTGAGGTAACCCAAACCCAAAAAGACACACATGGTAAATACTTACTTATAAGAAGATATTATCAATATAATACACAATAACCACACTACAACACACAGACAGAAATATGCTACAAAACAAGAACAACCCTATGGGGGAATGTTTAATTGCCATTTAGAAGGGCAAATAGGATGGACACCTGAAGGAAAGGACAGGACCTGATCATAGAGGTCTTCTGAAAGACTCCACCCTATAGGGGATCTAAGCAGATGCAGAGATTCACAACCAACCCTTGAGGTGGAGTGCAGAGAGTCTTATGGAAGAGTTGAGTGAAAGAAGGACCTAGAGGGGACAGGAGCTCCACAAGACCAATGGAACCAACAAATCAGGGCAGGTGGTGGTACTGCTGCAGAGACTGATACACCAAACAAGGAAATGCTTGGAGAGAACATAGCCTCTCTGTTCAGAAGTACTAGATAGGCAGCAGAGTCTCCTTGTGGGTCTCACGATCTAGGGAGTAGGGACTGCCTCTGACCTGGACTCTGGTGCTCATTAGCTGATCACTTCCCTCTGGTGGGTGTCCTTGCCAGGACACAGGGGAAGAGGATGCATGAAGTCTAGAAGAGACTTGATAGGATGAGGTCAGATGATAGAGGAGGAGGGTTCCCCTTTCTTAGGACTAAGGGAGTCGGAGAGGAGGGAGAGACTGGGGGAGGGTGGGACCAGGAGGAGACAAGTGAAGGGGCTACAACGAGGATATAAACTAAACAAATTAAAATTAAAATAAAATAAAAGGAAAAATGAATTTGGCAAATTTCTTTGTGTTTCTATATTGTAAAATAATTTGAGGAGTATAGGCATTAGCTCTTCTTTTAAAGTTTAATAGAATTCTGACAAAAATTCTCTGGTTCTGGGCTTCTTTTTGGGTTGAAAGTTTTAATGACTGCTCCTATTTCATTAGAGGATATAGTCTTATTTAAATTGATTATGTGGCCTTGATTTAACTTTGGTAAGTGGTATCTCCCAAGAAAACTATTCATTTTCATCAGATTTTCCAATTGTAAGGAGTACAGGGTTTTTAAAATTAATTTATTCAGATTACATCTCAATTGTTATCCCATCACTTGTGTCCTCCCATTCCTCCCTCCCTCCTGCTTGCACCCTATTCCTCTCCCCTAGGTCTGTGACCAAGGGGGGCCTCCCTCACCCACTATATAGCCATGCAGGCTTCATTCCAGGCATGCAGGGATGGTTTAATATATGGAAATCCATCAATGTATTCCACCATATAAACACACTAAAAGAAAAAAATACATGATCATCTTCTTAGATGCAGAGAAAGCATTTGACAAATTCCAATACCCATTCATGTTTGAAGTTTTGGAGAGATCGGGGATACAAGACATGTACCTAAACGTAATGAAGGCTATATACAGCAAGCCAATAGCCAACATCAAATTAAATGGAGAGATACTTAAGGAAATTTCTCTAAAATCGGGGACCAGACAAGACTGCCCAGTTTCTCCACATTTCTTCAATATAGTTCTTGAAGTTCTAGCCAGAGGAGCACAGGGTTTTAAAATATGACATAATAATACCTTGGATTTCCTCAGTGTCTGATGTTATGTCTCTATGCTTTGTTTCTGACTTTTTAAATTTGAACAGTCTTTCTTTGTCTTTTAATTACATGGGATAAGGATTTTCTCAAATAATCACCTCTTTGTATTAGTAATTTTTTCTATTCTTTTTCTTTCTGTGTTATTGATTTCAGCCCTCAGTTTGATTATTTCCTGATGACCCATAAGTTTGGATACTGTATGCATTCATTTTCACGAAATTCTATGAAGTCTTTCCTTTCTTTATTTCTGCCTTGACCTATTCAGTATGAAGTTGTTAAGTTTCCACTAGTTTTTATGCCATCTGTTGTTACTGTTGTTTTTGAAATCTACTTTTAATCCATTGTGGTCTGTTATTATGCAAGAGGATTATTCCAATTTTATTGTATCTATTAAGACTTGCCTTGTGTCTCAGTATGTGTCAAATTTGGAGAAAAAATCCTTAGTGAAGCAACTCAGATCCAGGAAAATAAACACTGAATGTTACTCACATTTTTGGGACATTAGTTGTCAAGTAAAGAATAATCATGCTACAATCCACAGACCCCGAAGGGCTAAGTAAGAACGAGGGCCTGAGTCGGGCGGAGACACATTCATCTCCCTGGGAAGGAGAGAGAGAATAGATTTCGTGGGTGTGTTGGGATTGGGTGGGGATAAAAACTGGAGGGATCAGGTGGGGTGAGAGGAAAAGAGAGAGGGGGGTTGTTAGGAGTGACAACTGGAATTGGAGACAGTTGGAGGCAATGTACAAACCTAGTGCAATAGAAACTCCCTGCAATCAGTGAGAATCTCTAGTAATGGAGGATATGGAGCTACAACTGGTTAGTGAAAGAAGGAAAGTAAAATCAATGTGGAGAAGAAAGTGAATAAATGGATTCAGAACTTAAAATGAAGATAGAAGCAATAAAGAAAACACAATATGTGACAATCCTAGAAATGGAAGAAAACCTAGGGAGGAAGACAGGAATGACAGACACAACTGTCATCAACAGAATACAGGAGATGAAAGACGGAATCTCAGGGTTGAGAGATATGGTTAAAGAAAGTGATTGATAGAACAATCACCCAGACCCAGAAGGATACACACGGTATATACTCATTTATAATTGGTTTCTATCATAACATCGATGTCCTTTGAGAGTCTTCATCCAGCAGGGGATTGGGACAGATGCTGGGACTGGCTATTGGGACTCCAGGTGAGGGAGGTATAGGAGAATACAGAGATAGGAGGACCCAGAGGGCCCTGGAACCCTACAAGAAGACCATCAAGGCCAGCAGATCTAGACCGAGGGGACATACACAAGTTACTATACCAACCAAAGACAATGCATACAGTAACCTACACCCCCTATTCAGATCTAGCCAATGGATAGCTTATTCTCCACAGCTGTATGGAGAGAGGGGACTTTTATATGAGCTCTGATGCTCCCTTTTTGACCACTTTCCCTTGGTTGGGAGGCCTTGTGGCACTCAAAGGAAGAAGGGGAAGCATGCTATCTGGAAGAGATCTGATAGGCTGGGATCATATGGTGGGGGAGGAGATACCCTTCTATCACAGGCCTAGAGGAGGGAAATATGGTGAAAGAGGGAAGGATGAGGAACAGGAATATACAAGTGTGGGGATAACAATCGGAATGTAATCTGAATAAATGATTTAAATAAAAAAAGAAAAAATCTAAAAAGCTCCTGCACAAAACATCCAAGAAATCTGGAACACTATGAAAAGACAAAGCGTAAGAGTAATAAGAATAGAAGAAAAAGAAGACTCCAGCTCTAAGACCAAGAAAATACTTTCAACAAAATCATATAAGATAATGTCCCAAACCTAAAGTAGGAAATGCCTATAAATACACAAGAGGCATACAGTACTCCAAAGAGAATGGACCAGAAAAAAAATCCTTCACCCACATAATAATCAAAACACTAACGGTACATAACAACAACAACAACAACAAAAAGATCATTAAAGCCTGTGAGAGAAAAAGGCCAAGTGGCATATAAAGGCAAACCTATAAGAATTGAACCTGACTTCTCAACGGTGCAACCGAATAGAAGACCCAGAAATAAACCCACAAGCCTATGGGCATTTAATTTTTGACAAAGAAGCCAAATCCATAAAATGGAATAAAGATAGCATCTTCAACAAATGGTTTTAGTCTAACTGTATGGCTACATGTAAAAATGCAAATAGACCCTTATTTATGCCCCCCCCACACACAAAAACTAAAGTCCAAGTGGATTAAAGGCCTTGAGTTCATTGACACAGGAGACAACTTCCTGAACAAAACACCAACAGCTCAGACTCTATGGTCAACTGAAAATCTTCTGTAAGGCAAAGAACACTGTAAGTAGATGAAAACTAAAGCCTAGAGACTGGGGAAAGATCTTCACCAATCCTACATTGGACAAAGAGATAATACCCAATATATATAAAGAACTCAAGAACTTAAATACCATCAAACCAAATAAGCCAATTAAAAAGTGGAGTACAGAGCTAAACAGAGAATTCTCAACAGGAATATCAAATGACTGAGAAACACTTGGAGAAATGCTCAACATTTACATTCATCAAGGAAATGCAATTCAAAATGACCTTGAGGTTCTATCTTACACTTATCAGAATGGCTGAGATTGAAAACTCAAGTGATAGCACATACTGTTAAGATAATGGGGAAAGGATAACACTCCTCCATTGCTGATGGGAAGGCAAACATGTACAACCACTATGGAAATCAATATGGTCCTTTCCCGGAAAATTGCAAATAGTATTACCTTAAGACCCAGCCATGCCACTCCTGAGCATACACTCAAAAGATGCTCCACCATTCAACAAGGACATTTGCTCAACTACATTCATAGCAGTTTTATTTGTAATAGCTAGAATAGCTGGGTTGCAAGCAGACAACCTAGATGTCCCTCAACTGAAGAATGGGTAAAACACTGTTGTCCATTTACACAATGGAATACTATTCGCCTATCAAAAAGAGAGGAAACCTTGAAATTTGCAGACAAATGGATGGAACTAGAAAGGATCTTCCTGAGTGAGGTAACCCAGACCCAGAAAGACATGCACGGTATACACTCACCTAAAAGTGTGCATTAGCCCAACATAGATGTCCTCTGAGAGACTCCACACAGCTAGGTGATCAGGACAGATACTAGGACTTACAGCCAGGCTATAAGTGAAGCTCTGAAAGTTGCATGGAAGAGTTTGGAGATGGAAAGACTGGAGTGTCAGGAGCTCCACAAGGAGACTATCAATGCTGGCAAATCTGGACCTCCGGAGACTTGCACAAACTGATGACACTGCAAGCAGAGAAATTACTGTTCAGATAGAGCCAATGGACAGCTAAGTGGACTCAGGGGTGGGTAGAGATCAGGGGACTGCCCCTGACACGAACTCTGGTGCCCTCGATTTGATCAATGCCCTTTGGCAGAAAGGAAGGAGATGAAGGCGATCCAGATGAGACCTGATAGGTTGTGTTCAGACAGTGGAGGAGAAGGACCCCACCTGTTAGAGGTCTAGGGGAGGAGAATAGGGCAGAAGAGGGAGGGAGGGTGGAAACAGGAAGTAAGAGCAAGAGGATTACAATCGGGTTATAATGTGAGAGATGGCTCAAAGGTAAGAGCGCTGTCTGCTTTTCCAGAGGTCTTAAGTTTTGTTCCCATCAACCACCTGGTAGCTCACAACCATCTACAATGTGATCTGATGTCCTCTTCTGTAGTTGTACATGCAAGCAGAGCACTGTATACATAATAAACAAACAAACACACAGATTTAGAAAGTAAACAAATGTATTAGTAAAACATTAAGGTGATTGGAAAAAATAGTTTCTCCTCTCAGGATAAAGATAGTTGATTTCAAAGTTTCCAGACTGATGTGTTTTGTATGCCCATATAGATATGTATATGTGTGTGCATACATGAGACTTATTTGGTTATCAAATAAAATAATTTACTACATGCATCTGAAATCCAAGCTTTTATATTGCTACAAGTGTGGTGGGAAATTATAGATGTGCATTTGTCTTCATTTCTATGTATAAATTTTTGAAGGACAAACTAAGTTTTCACAATGATACCTTTTATTGTTCCATCAACACTTCATCTGTTGATAAATTATAATCCAAATTTTATGATAAAATTCCTTCCGAAAGATTGCACAGCTCAAGGCACTCTGAAAATAAATCCATGATGCATTAAAAAATGAATGACACAGTAAGTATCATCACACATCAGCATTTGTGCAGCAAATTAATGAAGGTATTCCACCAGACGTTTAAAGAAGAGTGAAAATGAAAGCTTCTCTAAGTACTTAGCAAAATTCTTAAATTTGGAAGAAACAAAGTAATTTCGATGCTAACCGATATTCCATGTGGTCCTGAATACTTTTTAGCTTCTTAAAGCTTCCACTTAAAAAGGGTTTTATGTGACTTTTTCCTGGCTGCTGACAACACTTTTTTACTTTTTTCTAAGTATTTCTCCATAAAACTTCTTTCCTGTGATAGTTCAACTCTAGTCTTCTGATAAGCATAAGAAGATATGGATGTGCTCACCTTCAGCATTGGTGAGCAAGAGGGATACAAGAGGGAACTGGGAAGCTTCTGGAATGAGAAATCTATGCTGACTCTGAAACCCGTGACTGAACAAGTAAAAGAGAAACACCAAGTAAACACCAAAGACCCCAAATTTCACATAACCTAGCACCAGAAAGCAATAAAGACAAGAAAACACTCAGTAATCGGTGCAAAACCATGAGAGAAGATAAGGGATCTCACCAAGCAAAAAGAGAGTCATACTTTCTATAACACTTCTCTTTCAACCTTTTGTCCTCCACTGGGACTCTACCAATGGAAGTACCAAACTAATGTTTCTTAAAGGACACAACACCCTTCCAGAACAAGAACTTAATAGGGAAGAACTCCACAAGCCTGAAACTCCATCCAATAGCGACAAAAGTTAGCTTGGGGAAAGCACAGGCATACAAGTGGCTGAGAGGGGCTAAGCCTGGAGAACCTTATTGTCTAATAGGTACTGACTCCCCTGTGCTTCTCAGACATTTGGGGAAGCTGAGGTGGAAGCGAGGATATCCTATTAAAAACTCTAGCTGGAGCAGCCTCTTTCTCTATGTTGGACTGTGTCTGGCTGCTATAACCTAAAACTACCGTCTTATGCTATCTGCAGTAACCATTTCTGCTCCTGCAGCCAGTGCTGGTAATAAAACTGCAAACCAAAGCATCAGAGAAGTCAAGCAGACAAGGATAGTGTGACAAAAAAAAAACAAAAAACAAAAACAACAACAACAAAAAAAAACAAAACTGAACCCCCAGCTGTCCTTAGGATCACAGCTTCAGAACTGTTCCAGGAACTCTATGGCAAATGGACTGTGTTTTCTTTTGAAGTTAACATGGCTTATGAATGTAATCTCACTTGGAATCCTGTCACTAGAGCTGTAGTTACAGGCAGTTGTGAGCTGCCAACGTAGGTTCATCAGTTGAACTTGGGTCATCTGTCTGGGTAATGATTCCTTTAAACTGCCAAGCCCTGTCTCCAACCGGGAAGATCGTTTGTCCTGCAAAGGAAAATTTCTGAAAAGAGCTTCAGGCACCCTAAACCTTCTTCAAGGTTAACTACCTAGTAAGGATTATATGATTATGAAGTGATTGGAATGTTGTGAGTCCAGAGCCCAATTACAGTTTATCTTGCACTATCTTTACTTAGCTCCTTCATTATCGCTCCTTGCCTGTCTCAGTTTCTGACCTAACACTCTGCAGCTAACGGGCAAGCCATTTGGAATATAATAGCATCAAAGACCACATACTTCTCTCAACCTAAAGGCGAAGACTGTGAGCAAATACCATCTAGGACTATAGCAGAGATTTCTTTGCTCTTTTTTTTAATGCATCTACCCAATATTTCCATCAATGTGAAGCATGAACTTCAGTGTTCTGTAATTAAAGGAGATAATGAAATTGTTGTCATCTTGGGACATAGAAACCAGAGTAACCCTGAATCTACTTTCTAGGCCTGGTAACTCATATTTATCTCCAGAATAAGTTATCTCACCAAATTTGAGGTGAAACATGTTTTGCATCAACACTATGTAGGACATGGAGGCTACTCACATGACCAAAAATGCTCAGGCAACAAGTAAAATTTATTACTTATAACTAGACACCCCCAAATAAAAAGTTGAATATGTATTCTTCCCCACTACATTCCCAAAATTGATGAGAGAAGACCATTATTCCACACGGATTTTAAAGAAAGATAAAATCCATTCATACACATGTTAAATTTTTCACAAGGCATTTAAAATTATCACATTAAAGACCAAAAATTTTAAGTACACATCCAAGTGAACAGATTTGGGCCCAGGTGTCCCGCTCAAACTAAGGCACCGGCCAAGGACAATGCAGGCGGTAAACTTTAAACCCCTACCCAGATCTAGCCAATGGGCAGAACATTCTCCACAGTTGAGTGGAGAGTGGGATATGACTTTCTCACGTACTATGGTGCCTCACATTTGACCATGTCCCCTGGAGGGGGAGACCTGGTGGCACTCAGAGGAAGAATAGCAGGTTACCAAGAAGAGACTTGATACCTTATGAGCATATACAGGGGGAGGTAATCCCCCTCAGGAACAGTCATAGCGGAGGGGAATAGGGAAAAATGGGAGGTAGGGAAGAATGGGAGGATACAAGGGATAGGATAACCATTGAGATGTAACAAGAATAAATTAATAAAAAAATTTTAAAAAGAGTGAAAATTGAAAGTAAAATGAAAAAATATCAGTACATAGACACAATTGAAGTGTAAAGCCTGGGCCACAGTGTTGATGGGCTTCAGGGAGGTGCAATGACATTTTAAAATCTGAACAAGAGATGCAATGTAGACTAAAACTAATAACAAACATCCCAGAAAACAACTAGACAAGGGATGACCCAGTGACTTTACCATTATCTTCTCAATAGACAGGATGCAAAAGAGGATGCTATGAGATTACTCAAAGAGATAGATACTGGAAGATGTCTAAGTTTGGTTAGAGACAAAACCCTACAGATACAAAAGGCTTGGCCGTTTGAAGCAGCATAGATCTAAAATAACTCACACTGGTGTTCAAAATAATCAAAGTTCTGAAAAGCAAAGACAGAGAAAATGGCAATAGTCTGTAATGTCTGACAGTCTATGGTATCTCCCTGGCCAGCAACTTCAAAATAAGTAATCCAAAAGAAGGAAGCTTTTGCTGTCTACTACCGGTAATTTTACCCTATTTTAGGGTAACTCATTTTACTTCTCTCTCCCCGACCACACTAGTAGACTTCCAAATTATTTTTGAAAGGCCTTTGGTGTTATTTACCTCTCTCCATACTCCTTTCTTTACCCTATGTTCCACTCCCCTACCCCAATTTAACTCTTCCTGCTCCATTATTTATTTTCAGCTATTTATACCAAGGAATAGTTCCCCACCTCTCTCTCTCTCTCTCTCTCTCTCTCTCTCTCTCTCTCTCTCTCTCTCTCTCTCTCTCTCTCTCCTACCTTGAAAATCTCTGTACATGCTTCCTTGGTCACTTTGTGATATCTGTGGATATTTCAAATGAAATACACATATCTGAAGACTCAAAGCTAACACAAACAGATGAGAGAAAGCATGTAGCATTTGTCCTTGTTGGTCTTGAGCACTCATTCAGAATGATTGTTTCCAGTTTTGTCCATTTTCTGGTGAATTTTATAATTTCACTTTTCTTCATATCTGAGTAGTATTCTATTGTGTAAATAAAACACATTCTCAATATCTCCTTATCTGTTGAGAAGTATCTACTGTTCATAGCTAGATCAGCGAGCACGTCTCTCTAGAGTAGAAAATATAGAGTCCTTTGGGGACGTGTCCCCGAATGGAGTGTCTGAATCATGTGATAGATTAATTAATGACGTTTTGAGGAAATTTCACATTGATTACAACAGTGATTGTACCACTTTTCACACCCACCAGCAGTGTCTCTCTTTCTCAACATGGATTACAACATTTATAACCTTTGAAACAACATCAGCCCTTTTGATATGTATAAGATGAAATCATTAATAATTTTAATTTGCTTTTCTCTGATACCTAAATGTGTTGAATATTTTAAATATTTCTCAGAGATTTGTGTTTCATCTTTGAAAAGTCTGTTGAGTTCCATACCTCATTTTAATTGAATTTCTCCTTGATGTTTAATTTTTGAATCTTTGTATTATATACTAATGTTCTACGATAAGCTGTTAAGTATTTTTGCGTTCAATAGGGCGCCTTTTCATTTGAATGATGGTATCCTTTACTTTACAGATGTTTTAGTTTCATGAAGTTTTGTCTTAATGCCCATGCAACCTGGGATCTGTTCAGAAAAAAATTTCCTATGCCAATAATTTCAAATGTGTTTCTTTATTTATATTATGTCGGATGCATAGTTATTGGGCAGGTTTCATGCTACCTTGGGTTCTTGATTCCTCTGGAGGAAATTTTGTGCAGTATGAGAATTAAAGATCTGGTTTCACTCTGTGTGTAGCTACACACTTTGATCACACCATTTGTTGAAGGTGTCCTTCTTCTGAGTACATCGTGTGGGCCTCTTTTGAAAAAAAAAAGCGCTGATGTCTGTAGGAGTGGAGGTTTAGATGTGCACTTTTATTTCATTGATGAGTGTTTATGTTTTTATGCCAATAGCATGACTTTTCTCTCTAACATTGTAATAAAAGTTGAAATCTGGAATGGTTGTAACTCTTGCATTTTTAGTCTTTTTTTTTTTAACTTATAATTACATTTCTCTTTTCCATTTCCTCTCTTCAACCCTCCCATATATCCATTCCTGGTCCTACTCAAATTCATAGCCTCTTTTTTTCATCAGTTGTTATTGCATGCATGTAAGTGTTTGGATAATTTTATATATTCCCAAATATAACCTATTGAACCCACACAATGTTAGTTGTATGTATGTTTTCAGAGATGACTGTTTGGCACTGGACAAGCATTTTGAGAATTCTTTCCTGGGGAAAGTCACCTCTCCCATTCCCAGCCTTATTCAGTTGCCTGTAGCTCTTGGCGTAGGATTGCAGTTTCGTCAACCTCTGTCTTGTGGCCTGTCCACTGATGTCATCCTTGTTCAGCACACATTCAGATGCTCACGTAAGTCTTAGGCATTGTTCAACATTGCTTCCAAGTGATACTTAAGACTTTTTACAATTTCTTTAAAGAACTGTGCTAAGATTTTAATGAATGTTACATTGAATCTATAGATTGGTAGGATAAACACTCCTCATAATATTAATCCTAACAAGCATGCCCTTTTCTCTCTCCCCTCTCGGTTTTTCATTCTCCTTCCTTTTAGATAAAAAAAAAAAAAAAAAAACCTCTTTCTTTCTTTTTTCTTTTTCTCTCTTTGTCGAAAATAGATTTTTTTCTCACATACTATATCCTGATTATAGTTTCCCCTTCCTCTACACCTCCTACTTCCTCCGTGCCTCCCATTTCTTCCAGATACACTCCTTTTCTGTCCTTTACTATAAAAGAGAAAACCAAAATAAAATATACTAAGATAAAACAAAAAATTTCACATACAGTGCATAATTACTGACTGTGTATATGAGAACCCTTTTCATTTTCTACTTTCTTCAATTTCTTTCTCCAGTTTTATTGGACAAATACGTAATTTTCTTGGCTATATTTATTATTATTATTGCCGTTATGAATGATGTTGCTTCCCAGATTACTTTCTTTGTATGTTTGTCATTTGTACATAAAAATGCTACTGATTCTTTTTTTTTTCTTTTTTTCTTTTTTTTTATTAATTTATTCTTGTTACATCTCAATGTTTATCCCATCCCTTGTATCCTCCCATTCCTCCCCCCCCCCATTTTCCCATTATTCCCTCCCCTATGACTGTTCTTGAGGGGGATTACGTCCCCCTGTATATTCTCATAGGGTATCAAGTCTCTTCTTGGCTACTTGCTGTCCTTCCTCTGAGTGCCACCAGGTCTCCCCCTGCAGGGGACATGGTCAAATGTGAGGCACCAGAGTACATGAGAAAGTCATGTCATACTCTCCACTCAACTGTGGAGAATATTCTGACCATTGGCTAGATCTGGGAAGGGGTTCATAGCAGCCTTATTCATAATAGCCAGAACATGGAAACAGCCTAAGTGTCCCTCAGTAGAAGAGTGGATAAAGAAACTGTGGTACATATACACTATGGAATACTACTCAGCTATTAAAAACAAGGAATTCCCGAAATTTGTGGATAAATGGATTGAGCTAGAAATGATCATAATGAGTGAGTTAACCCAGAAGCAGAAAGAATCAAATGGTATATACTCACTTATATCTGCATACTAGCCCAAGGGGCATGTCCCACAAAAGCCTTCACTTACCAGGAAACTGGGACAGAGGGGAAGGCATCCTATTGGGACTCTAAATGAGAGACGCATGGGAGAACAGCAAAATAAAAGGATATAGAGGGTCCTAGAAATCTACAAGTAGAACAATATGATAGGCAGATTTGGGCCCAGGGGTCCCGCTCAAACTAAGGCACCAGCCAAGGACAATACAGGAGGTAAACTTTAAACCCCTTCCCAGAGCTACTGATTCTTATGTGTTGATTTTCTATCCTATTACCTTAAGAAATATGTTTAGAAAAGGCTGGAGCTTTCTGGTGGAGTATTTAGAGCATTTTAGAATTGTAACCGTATCATATCTAAAGAAACAACAAAAAGAAATAACAGTGGTCAAAACAAAAAACATCTTCTTCATAAACTTATCCAGACTTACTTGCATTCAAATAACAAGCAAGGGTCAGAGAACCATAAAAGCCTTCCCATCAACTAGGAATTTCCTATATTACAAGCACAGGGGCCAGTTAACATGCCGTTGTTTTTGTTGCTTTGATTTTGGCAAGACTGTTCCTGGCCATGTATGTCCTTATTTTCAAACAAATGAGAAAAATGATAAAGAAAAATGGATTAATTTATTTCTTTTATTTTTGTTCTGGTAAAGTTGAGGGAGACTGGGAAAGTGCTCTTTTATTGTTTCAGCATCCGGGTGGCCATCCCATAATTTACAGAAAATGTTAGGACATAGACTAGATCATATCTAAGTGTTAGGGAGAGCCACATTAGCTGGATTGTTCCTTTGGTTTAGGAGATGTGGAGCCTATGTGTTCTTTTTAACTGTAGGCACATGTTTTGTGAGAGGTAAGGTCCTCCCACATTTTTTACATGGTAAAATTCTTTTTTTTTTAATTTTTATTTTATTTTTATTTTTTATTTTTTATTTTTTTTTATTAATTTATTCTTGTTAATCTCAATGTTTATCCCATCCCTTGTATCCTCCCATTCCTCCCCCCCCCCATTTTCCCATTATTCCCCTCCCCTATGACTGTTCCTGAGGGGGATTATGTCCCCCTATATATTCTCATAGGGTATCAAGTCTCTTCTTGGCTACTTGCTGTCCTTCCTTAATAGCCAGAACATGGAAACAGCCTAAGTGTCCCTCAGTAGAAGAGTGGATAAAGAAACTGTGGTACATATACACTATGGAATACTACTCAGCTATTAAAAACAAGGAATTCCCGAAATTTGTGGATAAATGGATTGAGCTAGAAATGATCATAATGAGTGAGTTAACCCAGAAGCAGAAAGAATCAAATGGTATATACTCACTTATATCTGCATACTAGCCCAAGGGGCATGTCCCACAAAAGCCTTCACTTACCAGGAAACTGGGACAGAGGGGAAGGCATCCTATTGGGACTCTAAATGAGAGACGCATGGGAGAACAGCAAAATAAAAGGATATAGAGGGTCCTAGAAATCTACAAGTAGAACAATATGATAGGCAGATTTGGGCCCAGGGGTCCCGCTCAAACTAAGGCACCAGCCAAGGACAATACAGGAGGTAAACTTTAAACCCCTTCCCAGATCTAGCCAATGGTCAGAACATTCTCCACAGTTGAGTGGAGAGTGTGATACGACTTTCTCACGTACTCTGGTGCCTCACATTTGACCATGTCCCCTGGAGGGGGAGACATGGTAAAATTCTTGTTACTAGGATCTTTCCTTTTATGGGAAGAGGGTGAAAACTTACTATTTTTAGAGTACAAATTCAGATACCTATTTTTGTACACTTAATGAGCCATCAAAATTTTAGATTAAAGAGAACACTCTGATAGAAAAATTGAGAGGGCTGTATAACTTACAGAGCATGTTCTGCTCAGCCAGAGAATCATTGTGGAGTCACGTCTATAGTATGTGATGTTTGGTGGATCTGAGTGTTAAGACTATCAAAATTGATTCATAAAAACAGTGATCCACTGTGGATCTTTGCTTAAAATAATCCAGCAATAAAAAAGAAAATATTGCCAGATGGCCAGATGAGGTGCCATGCCTATGAACTGCTAGAAGTCATCAAAATCAGAGAAAACAGTGTATGCTTTTCGTTCCTGAAAGTAAGTGTGAGCAAAGTGGTTATACTTTGGTGATACTTATGAAAATATATTCTGGAGAGTTTGAGAGTGTAAACTATTGCTATATGTAATGGGAGTCTGTGGAGGTAGAAATTCTTCCTCAGCCATAGGCCCTTTAAGAAGATTTGTAATCAACAAAGAGCTAACGGCTACAAGGCCAAACCAGAGGCTGACAGAACTGCCAGATTTTGGGCCGGAGCAGTGGATATAGCCAGAAAGAGTGGCAATGTTTTTTCTTGGCTCATGGCAAGATGAGTCCACATATCACTCCACATGCCAGAATGAGGAGGCTGAAAGGACGTGTATTTTCCCCTTCATGCTGTTTTAACCAACATTCCTTTTCTTCTGGGCAGTATTTTGGAGCTTAGAATCTTTTTCAAGTTTTATTAGACTTTCCTAAGATACTTGTACTCTCTTTCAGCTGGCCACTCTCTATAAAATGTTCATCATATAATGTGAACTTCTACATGGTTTGGTGATTTAGAAAAGCATCTAGAAGAATAATAAGTACAGCAGTAGAAATGGGAAGAAAGCACCTGATATCTGTAGGAAAGGAAGTCATAAAGTTACTGAATACAACCTCAGCTGCTAGATCTGGTTCCCTTCTTGTGGCTGTTGAAAATGAAGACCACCAGTCATCAAGAAGAGACTCGATACTCTATGAGCATATACAGGGGGAGGAGGTCTCACTCAGTCACAGACATAGGGGAGGGGAATAGGGGGGAAGCGGGAGGGAGGGAGGAATGGGAGAATACAAGGGATGGGCTAACAACTGAGATGTAATTTGAATAAATTAATAATAAAAAAGGAAAAAAAAAGAAAGATGATAAGTCAAATAATTCCATTTCCTTACTTAAAATTTTATAGGTGGCAGTAGAAAGTCATTAAATAAAAATGCAGGTGAATGGAAAGATGAAACAATATGAATTAAAGCATACTTATTTACAGACTAAAAAAGAAAAAAAGAAAGAAAGAAAGTGAAGACCACTGGGGTTACATATTAAATAGAATATTGTCATTTCTATGGTTGCACATAAGAGCTAAGTGGTAAGACCCTGTTCGCAAATGAGCCATACAGTTTGCTTCTACAAGATGAAAAAAAATTAAGGCTTAGAATGACCTAGAAGCCCTTTCCACATTAAATGTCTTCCATAGTATGTAAAAGGATAAGCATGTTTATCAGATAAAACCGCGACCAATGATACTACTTGGCCACTTGTGCTTAGTCCTCAGCAGCCTTAGCACGGAGTGGCCAGTCGTGTAATGATGGCGCCATTTTCCATATGGAACCAAACCATTCTAAATTGATTTATTCTCAGATGCCCAGAGGAAAACCATGTTTTGTTTTATAAGATTGTAAAAATGTGTTCCTGACCAGATAGTAGATGGTAGAAGGTAGCAGTAAGGAAGCCTCTACCTTTATTTTGTTAAATGAATATGACTGGCTTATTATATTGCATATAGAACATTTGTGTTTGGGCCTGTAGATTACTGTAGCTATCACCTTAGTGTGGAGAGAGAAAAATTTCTTTACAGTAGTTTGTGATTATTTGAAGAGATTCTTATCCATTCAAACTATTGAGAAATTGAAATTGGCCATGGCATTGTAACCCAGTGCTCTCAAAAGAATTGAATATATATTTAATCCTGTAGGAGACACAGGGGCCATTGTGGAGGACAGTGTAAGAACTTCAGGAATGTGAAGCAGTGTGTGGGAATAGCTGATTTCTTTCTGAACTAACATGACCATCAGGCATCTTGAGCAACGAGAAATATTACTGCCTAAGAAATGATGCATAGTCCTAGCATGAAAATAAGTAAAAGAATACAGATACAGCCAAGTTTGTGGTGATTACTGTTAATATTCCCTGAGGGAGGAGAGTCATAGAACCCTCACCAAGAACTCTAGAATTCCCTTCCTTCTGACACACCGTGTGTGTTGCCTCTGGGGGCAAGCTTCTAGTTTATATAGGAGGTCGAATGTTAGCTAAAAGTAGGAGTTCTGTGGAGTAGTGTTCACCAGTCAGCACCGAGCTGCAGTGGGACTTTTCAGAAATGCAGCTAAGATTAATTCAACCAAGTTTCTGTAAGTAACTTCTTCTCCATGCATGAATGGAATCCTTTTTTTCTTTTCTTTCTTTCTTTCTATGGAATCCTTTTTTCTTTTCTTTCTTTCTTTCTTTCTTTCTTTCTTTCTTTCTTTCTTTTCATTCACTGATGTCCTAGAGACTTAATTGGACTTTCATTCCTGTCTCATGAGAAGTAAACCAATACAAGATTTAGGAGAACTTTTCAATCATTTCTCTAGAGAACAACTGCATCAAGGCACAAAGAGTCTTTAAACCTCATCCCTTAAACATGGTAAGCCACCATCTTCTGGACATACGTGGCAACATCCACATACATATCAAGTTTTCTTAATTGAAGTGAGAGCAGAAAGGGAACTGTATTAACAGTTTCCAGTAGTTAGAATCCACTGACACCTTTCCACATTTTCCAGTGAAGAATGCAGTTCTGAGGACAGGAATATCACAGCTCAGAAATTCACTGTCACTGAAATTGAGAAATTGAAGCTTAATCACCACATAAGAGTGATTGCATCCAATTCCTCTCACCTGCAGGGGAATGAAGCAACATTTTTAGTTTCTGGGGCTCATGCATGAATATACTCACCAGGATCAACTGGCAAGCACTCAGGTCTGAAACATAAGTAGACACAGATAACAGTTTTAATTCATAAACTGCTTATCAATGTGGTGTCAGCCAACAGTTATTGTGGAAGGAAGAGTCGGGTGGTGCTAAAATTTGTCTTTTCTTTGTACATAGAATTTGCATAAATTTTTGTTTGGAGAAAATTAAATGTTTTATCTAAAGGCAATGAAAAGTATACCATTTTGGAGAGAAAGCTTATTTTTCTCATCTAGCACCTGTCTATCTAAAATCACCATTGTCACCATCATCATCATCATTTATATGTGTGTGTCTTATAAAAGTGATGTATTAGCATATGCCTTTAAAAAACTTCCTTGGTGTTATATTTGTTCTTTCTCCATTGCCACTTTTATAACAACTGTCTTCTAAAATCCCTTTTTCTGGATCTCTTTCTTCCTCCATCTCCCTAAGGTCCCTTTCTATGTCCCTATCTTCTTTAGATATTTCAGGTTACATGATCAAATACAAAGATTCAGAACCACAAATAAAAGAATGCACATGCATTCTTCTCTCTAGGTCTGACCTATGTCACTTAGTATATATTATTGGTTCTTCTTCCATCGATTTATGTAAAAATTCGAGATTCTAATTTTTTATAAGTGAATAGTATTCCTTTGAGTATTCCTTTAGCACTATCAGCTAAAATTCATTTAGGATGTTTCCATTCCTTAGGGAAGAAAATTAGCCAAAACCTTTTGATTAAACAAACTATGCATGAGTTTTTTTTTATTGCATATCATCAAGTTCAACATATGGGGTCATTTTCATGACAAGATTCTTTTTTCTTTTTTAATTTTTTATTAATTTATTCTTGTTACATCTCAATGGTTATCCCATCCCTTGTATCCTCCTATTCTTCCCTCCCTACCATTTTCCCATTATTCCCCTCCCCTATGACTGTTCCTGAGGGGATTTCCTCCCCCTTTATATGCTCATAGGGTATCAAGTCTCTTCTTGGTAGCCTGCTGTCCTTCCTCTGAGTGCCACCAGGTCTGCCCCTCCAGGGGCCATGGTCAAATATGAGGCACCAGAGTTGGTGTGAAAGTCATACCCCACTCTCCACTCAATTGTGGAGAATTTTCTGTCCATTGGCTAGATCTAGGTAGGGGTTTAAAGTTAACTGCCTGTATTGTCCTTGGCTGGTGCCTTAGTTTGAGTGGGACCCCTGGGCCCAAATCTGCCTATCATAATGTTCTACTTGTAGGTTTCTAGGACCCTCTGGATCCTTCTACTTTGCTATTCTCCCATGCTTCTCTCATCTAGAGTCCCAATAGGATGTCCTCCCCTCTGTCCCAGTTTCCTGGTAAGTGAAGGCTTTCATGGGACATGTCCCTTGGGCTAGTATGCAGATATAAGTGAGTATATACCATTTGAGTCTTTCTGCTTCTGGGTTAACTCACTCACTATGATCATTTCTAGCTCAATCCATTTGTCCACAAATTTCAGGAATTCCATGTTTTTAATAGCTGAGTAGTATTCCATAGTGTATATGTACCACAGTTTCTTTATCCATTCTTCTACTGAGGGAGACACTAAGTCAGTTAGAAGAAAAAGTGGGCACAAGGTATGGGATAACCATTGAGATGTAACAAGAATAAATTAATAATAAAAAATTTTTAAAAAATTCTATTCAAAGAAAAAAAAAGACGAAGAAAAAGTGGGGAAGAGCCTGGAACATATTGGCACAGGAGACAACTTCCTGAATAGAATACCAACAGCCCAGGCCTTAATGTCAACCATTAATAAATGGGACCTCATGAGGCTGAGAAGCTTCTGTAAGGCAGGAGACACTGTCAAGAGAACAAAGCAACAGCCTACAGATCTTCACCAGCCCTACATCTGACAAAGGTCTAATATCCAAAATATATAAAGAACTCAAGAAATTAAACACCAAACCAAATAACCCAATTGAGAAATGGGGCTTGGAACTAAACAGAGAATTCTCAACAGAGGAGTATCAAATGGCTGAGAAACACTTAAAGAAATGCTCAACCTCCTTAGTCATCAGGGAAATGCAAACCAAAACAACTCAGATTCCATCTTACACCCATCAGAATGGCTAAGATCAAAAATTGAAGTGACACCACATGCTGGCGAGGATGTGGAGAGAGGGGAACACTCCTTCATTGCTGGTGGGAATGCAAACTAATCCAGCCACTTTGGAAATCTATCTGGTGCTATCTCAGAAACCTGGGAATAGGGCTTCCTCAAGACCCAGCTATCCCACTCCTTGTAATATACCCAGAAGATGCTCCAGCACATGACAGGGACATTTGCTCAACCATGTTCATAGCAGCCTTATTCATAATAGCCAGAACATGGAAATAGCCTAAGTGTCCATGACAAGATTCTTTTCAGTTCATTGTTGGTGTTAGAAATCCAGCAAGCAAGGGTTTATTATAGTCAGGAATAAAGAGGAAACAAACAGACAACCTGTGTTGTCCTTGTCACAGCAGGGACCAAATGCTAATATCAGATATTAAGCTTAAAATGTTACAAATTCATAGACTATGAGTATTGAAAATGAGCATGAATACCCTAAACAATAATCCATCACTTAAAACAATGCTCCATTGTAATTACTATGCATGCCTAGTGTTTGCAGCATTCAGAAGGACTGGTGGGTGGGGGCTGGGGGTAATCCTAAGCAGGAAGTCACCCACTATCAAATTATCAGTGTAAAGGTAATTACAGACCTATATGTAAATAGTATAAGAGTTTTATTCTGCATTCCTGCGATACAGAACCAAATCATGCATAGGGCCCCAAAGATGGCCAAAGGTTTCCTTCATAGCATTACTTTTTATAGCCACACTGGTGAGATCAACATGAGTGACACCTCCTTTTATTTAGCAGGGAAAGTCCTGGTATGGATCCTGTCAAGCCTGCTCCTGTGGGATAATGTGGTCTCTGCATCTTTGTGCCCCAGCTGGGACAGTTCCTGCCAAGGGACTCTCACGAATATGTTTGATTATGCCCTGAACCTGTCTCATGAAATGCAGACCCAAACTACACAAATGTTAAATGACTTTGTAAGTATCTCACTTACTTCTGCCTTCTTTCTTTTTCTTTTTTAAAGTGCTCTCTTTTTTTTGGTTTTTAATTAATTCTGTTTTACACATACATTTATATAATTACACACATATATAATAAACTACATACAGCAAGAAGAACCAAAAAACAATCAGCAATTATATAACTGTTACACTCATAGTGATTTGCCTATTTGTATTTGGCAACGTTGAAGAAAACATCTTTTCTATCTTGGTGAGTCTAAAAATCTGAATGTAAATCAATATCTATCATATCTCAGCTCTATAAACTTAAAACATCTATCTAAGCCTAAAAATATTTTAACCCCAAAACAACTAAGCTTAATTGTAAAACTAAACTATCTAGACATCAACCCAATCAGAGACTTGAGAAGGGATAAAAATAATTACCCGAATAAACTAGAAGCGCAGGTTAGCAGCTTCCAAAGTGGGGGAAAAAAAAAAAAAAAAAAAAAAAAAAAAAAAAAAAACCACGAGACAGTTTGATGCTTGAACAGTTACACAAAACTCTCGATAACGTTTGAGTGTCATCTTCAGCCTTCTGGCCGAGTGTATCTGTCATACACATGTGCGAGGTAGGAACTATGAAGGACTTGCTTACCCTGTCTTATCAGGAAAGAAAAAAAAGGGGGGGAGGATATAGAAATATATAGGGATGATAGGACAAGAAGCAGATTATCAAATCTACTCCTCAAATTAAGGCCTTAATTGCTACTCACAAAGTTATTTTTAATTAATTGGTATAGAATTTTGTGTATTGATGCAAAATAAGCTTAATATTGATGCATTGCTACAGACTTGAAATTTAGGATGATACTTCTTCCTTCTTTCTAATGGGGGATTTCATGCCCATGACTAGTTTGGTCTAAAGATTATATGCAAATAGCATCATGGACCAAATTTCATAGGGAAAAGAACCCATCAATGACTGAGTGGATCAAGAAGGAACGAGTTTCATGGAGTCCCAAAGTGAATAATTAAGAGAGAAAGAAGCTGAGAAGATAGGAGAAAAAATGTGCTTACAAGCCCAATGGTTAAAAAAAATAGGTAAAAAGTAAATTTTCTTAATTATTTATTTTAGTTTTTAATTCTTTTTTAAAATTACATATCTAACTTTAGGAAAATACATCAGTGCATATGTAAAAAAATTGAGCAAACACAAGAACTTAAGAACTCTAAATAATGTTTGCAAATCATAGCACAGTAAGACTTATCTATAAACAATGCCCTTCTGCAGAGAGATGGGAGGAATGGCAAGAGAATTTCTGAAATTAACTGGGCCAGTAGGCTAACTTATGCAGTAGTCTACAACAAAAGACTGTTTCATAAAAAGTGGAAAGCAAGATAAAACAACTAAGGTTGTCTGTCCACTGATCACTGCACTTCTACCTTTATGCACACAGAAGCTCGTTTCCATTCATGAATATGCACACATACAGAAACACAATTAAATACCCACACATACATCATTATACACATGAAGATTTAAAAAATTATAAACATTGTATGTATTAATAGTTTAATCATGCATAAATTTATTCATTTTCAAATGTAAGATAACTGAATCCTTTTCATCAGTTGCAGGATGTACAATACACACCAGGCAGGTGGTACCTTGATGGGGCACAAAGCAGCTGCCACACTTCCACTTTTGCAATTCTGCTACCTAGGAAGGAAAAGAATCACATTCAAGTGAGTCTTCAGTTTGTACTTTAATCTAAAGAACTAAGCAGTTTACTAGCTTGGTCTTGAAGTTGGTCACTGTGGATGAAATAACACATGCAGAAAAATGCCAGATGGGGGAGTAATCAGGGATCAATCTGCATTATACAATTGATCAGTTGTAAGAAAACTGAAAGCTAAGTAACATTTAAGCAGGTCTATAAATTGTTCATCCAGAGAACCTGTTTTACCAATGCCCACACTTTGGATTGTGTTTATTATTATGTAGGATACTTTGAACTGAATTGCATGCGTACTTAAATATATTCAAGTATGTTTATAAGAAATGAAAAGACAGTTTCACTTATTATATGTATAAAAGGCCCTTGTGATCGCAGCTTTGCATATTACTGATCATCAAGGCATTTACTGACTTTCAAGATCTTCCTTTTTCTATATTTGTCTAACCTCCATGTTCATTCTTCATTGAGTTCTATTATTTCATTTGTGCTTTAATTGAAAGTCAGCTGAAAAAGAGGTTCTTTAAAAATACTACAATTCTCAGGATGCAACTATCAGTGTTGTGATCACAAGGGAGATATATGTCATTCTGGCTCTGCTTGCTTTAACCAAACTTAGCATGATTTAAACTGAGTATCAAAAAAGTACACATCATAAGTAATTTTTCTCACGTCAGGATATTGTTGGTTCACCATTAATTTGTACAATAATGAGAACAATGAGAAAGATGAAGAGTTAATGTGTGTAGAAAAATATTTCCTTGTTAGAAAGGGCACAAAGAAATCTGCTGACATTATTGCATTAGAGACTGTTAAAATGTATTACACAAGTTTCAGTTGTTGCAGTGGCTGAGATATGGAAACTGAAGCCCAGAGATTGTACAGAACACATTCTGCATGCAAGCTGACTAACAATCATTGTGTTGAGGTGCATCCAACTCAAGCCCTCGCTTTTAACTATGTCATACTGCTTCCAGAAAACATCTTTTCCATCACCATTCACTCACCATTTCATAACAGTTAAATATTTTCTATGCTTTACCTAAGGGCCATGTCCGAACTGTGCCTTAAAGGGTATGTTCACGCTAGAAGACTTATGAATGTAGTTTAAGACATTTGGACTTTATATCCTACCACAATGTAAACATTTTGGATACAAGTGGATCAGTGAAATACTTTCTAATCTTTTCCTCATTACCAATAGAGTAGTTATATTAAATCATCAAAGTAGCAGTTTAATTGGAGACAGGTTTTATGTGTTTTCTTGGCAGTGAGCATGCCCAGGATAGTCAAACATTTTTATGATTTCCATCACTTCTCATTCACTTTGGAAATATTTATTTTTGTTTGTATATAATGTGTGTTGCCTGAATGCATGTATGTGTATTACATGTGTCCCTGGTGTCTGAGAAGACAAAAAGAAATTGTAAGAAGAGCAGTGACAGAAGCTGTGAGTCACTGTGTGGACATTAGGAACCAAACCTCCATCTTTTGAAATAATAGGGAGTGCTCTTAACTTCTGTTCTCTCTCCAGTATATTTATCAATACTCTTTTGAAGGCAATATTGTCTGATTGTCTTTCACCTGTGCATGCTTAAACATAGCTTCCTCAGCTAGAAGGAATGGGTTGCCTTTTATGTAAACTGATAAGAACAGCAATATCAAGGTCAGATTACTTTATTGGATATTTATTTTAATGTGTTCAAGTACTCTAAAATTAAATAAATGAGTATATCAATGAACAGCTTGGATTTTTACTGTACAGGAAATTCTATGAGAAAGGATTTAGGCCTCCACTGGCCACTGAAGTGTTAGCTTCAATTTTATGTTATTTCTTGTTCTATGACAACCTATTCAGTGTCTGTTCCCACTATTGGTTCATTGTGGACAAGTAAAGATACCAAAGACTGTTGTTTTGACTAAGAAAGCAGATGGTAGAATTTCAGAGAAGAACGAAATACTATTAATCATATTCACTATTAGAAAATGTAGTAAGTCAAATAAGACCTATTTAAATATTATTCAGTCAAACTACTAATCGATGACTGAAATTACATTTCTATAACATGTAATATCTAAAAAGTTAATTCACAAAAATATAACACATACATGTTTAATTTAGCTGCTCTTTGTTTTAGCAAGGGCTACATAAACAATGAACATTGTTTATTTCAGAAAATGTAATACAATTGTTAAACTGTGGTATTATGGTTGTGTAGGCTATATTTCTTCTGCAAGAGATAATCACTATGTTGGGAGCTTGGAAAAACCCTCTAGGTCACATAGTGACTGAGCTGAGGCGTATGGAAGAAGCTCCCACAGCGATCATAGAAAGAGCCAACGTTGTCCAGAGAATAATGAATGGACTTCAAGAAGGTGTTAGGAGGATACTCCGCAGGGTTAGTAGTCTCCTTATTTTCCTTTGTCTTTCTTGTTCATCAAACATAAGCCTTGTAATAAAAAATCTGATATCTAAAATTTATTCATCTGGTCTTTTAGGAAATCTTGCTTCCAATGATTTACTGGCAATGCAAAATTTCTCTGGTGTATGTTATTCCATACTTCAGGATTCACAATACACAGTAGACATTCCTCATAGTCCTTTAAGAAACTACCTCTCTGGTGGGGACTGACTTTCATATGAACTAGGGTATACCATATTTGACCATGTCCCCTTGATGGGGAGGCCTGGTGGCACTCAGAGGAAGGACAGCAGGCTTCCAAGAAGAGAATTTATATCCTATGAGCATATACAGGAGGAGGAGGTGCCACCGCAGTCACAGTCATAGGGGAGAGGAGTAGGGGATAAGTGGAAGGGAGGGAGAAATGGGAGGATACAAGGGATGGGATAACAATTGAGATGTAATATGAATGAATTAATAATAAGAAGAAAAAAGAAATTACCTCTCTGTAGCAGTGGGAAAGACTCCTTAAAACATCACCAGATCTTCTTGTCACGACAATCCATGGACTATTTCCACCTGAAAGTGTCAAATTCAGTCCTTACTAAATCTGTGATTTCCAATCCAGGTACTATGTGAACAATAGAGTTACTGAAAACTAGACAAAAGCAACAGTTCCCTTTAGGATCAGGAAAGTAGAGACCAGGCCAATGCTGAGGATGTCTTCAAATGCCCTCATGAGAGAACTGAAACTATCTTTAGAATTATTTCTGGGCAAGTAGCACCTTCCTGCTTCTCATCTGCCTATATCTGAAAACATCCTTAATCTTCAATGCAGGAAGTATATCCAAGTGTCTCTCTTGTAGAATTTTGTGGCTGAGGCATTCACACTATTCTCACGTGAGTTTATTAAATCCCATGCCTTTGTTGGAAATGTTACAATTTTCACCACTCCCAAATATTTATTCATCATTTAGAATGAATAGTAGCCAGCAAATAATAATGTATAATAAGTTACTTTTTTGGTGAACAGATTGATCCTAGATTCAGAGAAGTTGAGGAGTACCCCGCCTGGAATGGCCTGGCGTCCCTGCAGTCACCGGATGAAGACCTTCGTGTTTTTGCTTTTAATAGCCAGTTTCAGTGCCTGAAAAGGGATTCCCAGAAGATTGTCTCTAATCTAAAGCTCCTGAAGTGCCGATATGTCTATGACACATATTGTGTCCATTATGCTGAGCAGCTCTAATTTTGACATGAATGTTAAAAATCTTTTCTTTTAGAAGTTTGTTTTTGTTTTATAACTTTTGGATATAATGGATTCTTTGGACATGAATAAAAGTTCACTATTTAAGAAGATAATGTCTAAAACTCCAGTTTTTGAAGTTTTCTTTTGTTTATACATAAAAAGTCTATTAAGAGCATTGGGATGTCTGTATCAAAATTTGTCACCACTAACTGAAATTTTGTTTGCAAACTTACTTGGAACCACAGCAAGTTACTGTGGGTCATCGTATTAAAGCCAAGATTGAAACTGCTATTGACTCATTCTACTAAGAACTGGGAAAATCCTGGATTCTTTAAGAAAGAAGGCACTGTACATGAGCTATCTTTTGTAGTAAAATAGTAAGTAGTTCATGTACTATGATGACCCATTATGCCAAGTGCCATTAATTTTTAATTAAAACGTGATGACTTTGTTTGCCTAATCTTCTGTGCCCATTCTTCCATGCATCCCAACATCTCCTCAAATTGATAGCTTCTTTTTCTTGTATTATTATTGTTAAACACACACACACACACACACACACACACACACACAGACACACACACATACACACACTTACATCCAAGTCTGTTTAGTGTTGTTGTATTTGCCTTTCTAGGGCAGACCATTTCATATTAGATAAGCAATTATGGAGCTTATACCTGAAGAAGACGAATTTATCCTCTCAGTAGTGATTAATTGCCAGTCACTCTGCAACTGGAATGAGAGTCCAGTGAGATTTCTGCCATATGTCTTGGAGTGTCAGTTCATATTGGAATTTCTAAGTCTTGTTTAGGCATCAATATTGCTAGTATTTCATTGGTGCAGTTTTCTTGTTGTATATTGAAAACAAAAATCTCATATTGACATTCTGGTTCCCTGGCTATTAAAATCTTTCTGTCATCTCCTTCATAATCATTTCTGAGCTTTAGGTGTAAGGGTTGTATTTTAGATATATCAAGTGACAAAGGGCACACACGGCTAATTTTTTTCTGTATTTTGATCAGCTATGGCTTTCTATAATGGTTTCTGCATGGTGCAAATGATGTTTCTTTGATGGCGATTGCTATATTCAACCCTGAGTACAAGGATAAGTGCTTAGAACGCAATTCTTATTTATCCTTATTAAAGAGACGGGATCTGCTGTGAGATCCAGGACCATACATCCGAAGGCAGTTGACTATATTTCTAGTACACACATTATTTCCCTTCTATTGACTGGGCCTAACCCATTTAGACAGCTGTTAGTGATGCAAAGATAGACATGACACTCTAGCACCTTTAGGGATATATTTTCACGCTGGTAATTCTTGTACTTTGTAGATATTGCATCTTCGAAAGAGGAAACAGTGATTGTTTTCCCCTTTGCAGCTTGAGGAACAACTATCTGATATTATGAAAGGTAGTTCACAGGTATGAGACTTCCAGAAAATCTTCACTTCGATTCCACAGAGTCCATTGTCAAAGGTGTGTAGTGTCTTAGGAAATAGGAAACTAATTTCAACATCTGTGAGGTGGCCAAAATAACAGCAATATTGCATATTGCATGAGGCTTCTGGACTCCTCAGACCAATAAACTAGGGGAAAGTAGAAAAATGATGGAAGCTTTAATTGGGAAGAGATGGAGTAGGAATAAATAACACCAAGGATACTTTAAAAAGCATTAACATCCTACTATTTTATATTTATCTAAAATTATATATAATACATAATATTATTCATACATTTTAATTAATTATAGCAGTTCGAATGATTATTCTCTTTCCCAAAGCTATAAACTAACAAAAATCACTACCTTGATGTTTTTAAACAGTACAAAAGATGTTAGGATACCAACATGTTGTGTCTCAGATTTACTGACATGTTCCTCTGAAATATTTTCTTAATATCAACCAAGGCACTACCATGTGTTCTTTCCACTTGCTGTCCAATAGGACTTACTTTGTACAGATTCAATTGAATTTCCTTTAAGTTACTTAATACATTCCACTTCTATTCCTGTTTCTCAAGTTATACCCCAAGGAGACAGAGATGATCAGTCCTGAAAACATTTCTGGACATGCACTCTTTTGATGTTGTCAGAAGGAAAGATAAAAATAAAAAAATCCTGAGTTGCTGATCCAAGATGTCCATGTCAATTGTGCAGAGTATTGAACAGCAGAATATCAGTAATTGCAGAAAGACCGACAGGGTGTAGTAACTGTGTTTCCATGGTGAGGAAAGCCAACAGTGGGGGAAATTCCAGATTCAACCTCAAGTCACCGAGTTAATCCTGGGAAAATCCCTGAGTTCCGGCAGAGCATTGTCTCAACCTCTGGCCACTAGCATACTTCCACCATCCCATGGGGTGATACTGTCCAGTTACCCACGTATGCTCCAACCTTGGGCCCCTTGACACCTAGCATACATTGAAACAACCCCAGCTACTTCTCCAAAATTCATCCCATCTCTGCAAGGAGAGCAACCAGATCTCTGATCTCACTGGTTCTCTACTTCCCTGAAAACAACCTACCAGTCAGAGACCAAATCCTCCAATCAGAGAAGGGCTCCTGAAGGGACATCCAGCTTCCTGACCAGGGCTCTTCCAGCAGCCATGTAGAACTCCAACAAGCACCAGGAAGTACCAGCCAAAGTCAGAGCTAACCAGATGGCTAAAGGCTAGCATAAAAACACAATCAATAAAAACCAGAGAAATATGGAATCCCCAGAACCCATTTTTTCACTAGTCATCAGGCATGTATACCATAAAACAACTGAAACACAAGAAAATGACATTAATGATATTCTAATGAAGATGATAAGGGCATTCAAAGAGGAAACCTTTGGAAAAAAAAATATAAGAAGATACAGTCAAACAGATTGAGGCTTTAAAGGAGTAAATGAATAAATCACTCAAAAACAATACAAGAAATATAAACAAACAGGTAAAGGAAATCAATAAACTGGTTCAGGATCTGAAGATGGAAATTCAAACAATAAAGAAAGCATGAACTGAGGAAGGCCTGGAGAGAGGGAATTTAGGGATGAAACATGAGCTACAGAGGTATGTGTGTAGAAGATATAATTGAAGAAATTGATATATCCATAAAAGAAAATGTTAAATCTTAAAAAATCGCTGGCACAAAACAACCAAGAAATAAAGGACAACATGAAAAGACAAAATGTAGGGATAATAGAAGTAGAAGAAAGATTCCCTGCTCCAACGTGCAGAAAATATTTCAACAAAATCATAGAAGAAAAATTGCCCAATCTAAAGAAAGAGATGCTTATAAGGCCTACAGAACACGAAATAGATTGGATCAGAAAAGAAAATCCTCCTGCCACATAATAATCAAAACAGTAAATGTACAAAACAAAGAAAAAATATTGAAAGCTGCAAGGGAAAAAGGCCAAGTAACATATAATGGCAAACTTGTCAAAATCACACCTGACTTCTCAGCAGAGGCCATAAAAGCCAGAACTGTCTGAGCAGACATCTTGCAATCCCTAAGAGACCACAGATGTCAACCCAGACTACTATACTCATCAAAACTTTTAATCACCTTAGATGGAGAAAACAAGATATTCCAAGACAAAACCAAGTTGAAAAAATATGTATGCACAAAACTAGCACTACAAAAGATACTAGAAAGAAAACATCCACACAAGAAGGTTAACTACACTCATAAAAAAATAGACTATAAATAACTTCACTGTGAAAAAAACAAAAGGAGACAAACACTAAAACACACTACTACCACCAACATCAAAATTTAAAAAAATAACAGTCACAGGTCAATATCTCTCAACATCAATGTACATATCTCTCTAATAAAAAGGCACAGACTCATAGAATGGATGCATAAACAGAACCCATCATTCTGCTACATACAGGAAACACACCTTAGCCACAAAAATAGACATTACCTGAGAGTAAAATGCTGGAGAAAGCTGAAGCAAGCTGAAGTAGCCAATCTAATATCTAATAAAATAGATATTCAACCAAAATTATTAAAAAGAGATAAGGAAGGACACTTTATACTCATCAAAGGAAAAATCCACCCAGATTTCTCAATTCTGCACATATATGCCCCAAATGCAAGGACACCCACATTTGAAAAATAAACATTGATGAAGCTTAAACCACACATTAAAAGTGGAAGACTTCAATACCCCACTTGCACCAAAGGACAAGGTAAAAAAAAAAAAAAAAAACAGAAACCAAGCAGAGAAATGTTGACACTAACAGTTGTCATGAATCAAATAGATCTAGCAAATATCTAAAGAACCTTTCACCCAAACACAGAAGAATATACCTTATTCTCAGCTCCATACCAGAACTTTCTCCAAATTGACCATATATATATAGTTGATCACAAAGCAAGCCTCGACAGATACAAGAATACTGAAATACTACAGATTCTTTGACAATAAGACAGGTTAACTCCTGGCCACATGCAACCTACCTCAAAGAACATAATGAGCATCAAAGAACCTCCTGGGCAAAACGTCCTTGTTTCCACATCCAACAGAATTCTGCCTAAAAATTGACAAGCTTTGATGCAGGCAGAATTGACGGCCAAACTCTGCCAAGACAGGGTAAACAAGTCCTCAATAGTTGCTGCCACAGAAATATTTCAGTCAGATACACTAGGCCAGATGGCTGAAGATGATAGTCAAATTTTGTAGAGAGTTTTGGCTAAAACTCAGGTCTAAGTGGATCAATAACTTTAGCAGGAAACCAGAAACATAAAGTCCATTAGAAAAGAAAGTGGTGAAAAATCCTTGAATTCCTTGGAACAGGAGACAGCTTCCTGAACGTGACACCACTAGCTTAGGTTCCAAGAGGAACAACAAATAGTAGCTCATGAAACTGAAAATCTTCTGTAATATGAAGGAACATTTCATTAAAACAAAATGACAGCCTACAGACCGGGAAAAGATCTTCACCCATCCTATATCCTCGGGGTTAATATCCAATATATATAAAGTACTCAATATATTAAACACCAACAAACCAAATAATCCAATTAAAAAATATATAATACAGAGCTATACAGAGAATTCTCAACAGAGGAATTTCAAATGGCCAAGAAACACTAAGAAATGTTCAACATCCTTAACTATCAGGAAAATGCAAATCTAATGTATTCTGAGAATTCACCTTACGCCTATCAGAATGGCTAAGATCAAAAACTCAAGAGCACATGCTGGCAAGGATGTGCAGAAAGTAGAACACTCCTCCATTGATGCTGGGGATGCAATCTTGTACAACCACTTTGGAAAACAATCTCACACTTTCTCAGAAAATTGGGAAGAGTTCTACCTCAAGAGGCAGCTATAACCACTCCTGGGAATATATCCAAAAGATGCTCCACCATACAAGGACATTTGCTCAACTATGCTCATAGTGGCACTCTTTATAATAGCCAGAATCCGGAAACAAACTAGATGTCCCTCAACTGAAGAATGAATGACAAAACACAATGCAATATTATTCAGCTATCAAAAACAAGGAAATGATGAAGTTTGAAGGCAAATGGATTGAACTGAAAAAGATCATCCTGATTGAAATAACCCAGACACAGGGCATATTGGATATACACTCATTTATAAGTGGATATTAGCCATGTAATACAGGATAACCATAATATAATTCGCAGATATAAATATTTCAAGTAACAAGGAAGACTCTAGGAATAATGCCTAATTCTCAATCAGAATGGCAAATAGAACAGACATTGAAAGGTGTTGAAGAACTGGGACAGGTTGGGAGCCTACCATAGAACTCCGCTGAAAGACTTCAGGCAGCAGCGTATTGAATAAGAAGCTGAGTCTCACAGACAATCTTTGGGCAGAGGGAAAGGAGTCTCATGGAAGAGTGGGGTATAGAAGGACCCAGAGGAGACAGGAGCTCCATAAGAAGAACAACAGAGCCCAGAAACTTGGGCACCAGTGGAGACTGATGCACCAAAAAGGACCATGTCTTACCAGGCCACACAGGAAGAGGATGTAGGCAGTCCTGATGATACTTTGTAGGTTGGGGTCAGTTAATAGGGGAGAAAGGTCCTCCCTCTCTGTGGACTAGGGGAGGGGTATGAGGGGAAAAGGGAAGGAGTGTGGGACCAGGAGGAGAGAAGGGATAGGCCTAAGATCAGCATCTAAATTGAATAAATTTTTAAAAATAAAATAAAATTTAAAAATGCAGATTCACTAACTTTCTTGGTGATACCAAACCCATACTACTGACAAGGTCTCAATTTTAATTTCCTGTAGCTTATAATAGCTTATAATGGTCTCTCATACGGAGCACACTACTGTTTCCTCAAGAAACTTAGAAACAGGAATACATTAATGGATAGTGTCTTTGCCAGGAGACGTGCCTAGCTCAAATCTCTTATTGACTCTACTACCCTGCAGTGTATTTCATCTTTTACAGTTTTTATTGTTGCTCTCCTCTTCTGGAAACAAATACCAACTCTGCTGGAGAAAAAAGACTCACTAAATTAGATGAGAGTAGCATGCTTCAGGACATGTCAACAGGAAGTCAACACTATTCAGTCACTGCATAACCTTTCCTCGCATCTCTACCATTTCCGGTCCCTTTCTATTGTTGTAGAGTTATAGCAGATCAGAAAGTAAAATAATACATGCATTGTAATAATACTGGAAAAATAAACATAAAATGAAATCAGTCCATGTCTCTACGGGTGCGGCCACAAGTAGAAATTAAAACGTTCACTTTCATGTTCTTTTCCACTTTCCCTAAGCATTCCTCATTGCCTTTGCTGTCCTTTGGAAGTAGGGTAGCCACAAATATATTGTGCTTTAACAGCTTGGCCCTCGACCTGTGAGGTCACAGAAATCTTACAAGAAACAACATTGTAGAAAACAATGCTACTAGGTGTGCATTAATTCTCGGGACACTGAGATACCAGTTTTCCTTTCCTCCCTTCCTCCGTTCCTCTCTCTTTCCCTTCCTCCCTTCCTTTCTCCTTTCCTCCCTCCCTCCCTCCCTCCTTCTCTTCCTCTTTTCTTATCTCCTTTCCTCTCTTTCTATGTTCATCTCTCCCTATCCTTGTCTCTTCTGTTTTTCTCCTACATATAGTGCCAGCATAGTTTACTATGTTGCCAATTGAGCAACGCAGTCTGTTGATTATTGTCAGAAAAAAACTGTGAAATAAATATTTTCTCTTTTTAATATCATTTTCTCTAAAATTTTCTCACAGCAATGGATAGCTAACTAATCACCTATTGTTCACAACCAAATCTACATGTTATTGTCAATTTCTCTCTCACACTCAACAGATAATCAAGAACGAAATTAATTCCTTTGAAAGTTATTTCTACAATGTTGTTCTTGTTTTAAGATTGGTGACAGAAAAACTTTTAAGTATCTGACAAGAGGTGTCTTCCTAACATAATATCCTCTCCCTAACACCTTTCCACAAAGCCCAGTAAACAGCCATATACACTCCTTCTGTATCAAAGTCTTTCAGCACAATTATGACCAGTACAAATAGAAAGATCAGTCAGAAACTCCAATTAGCAAAGACCTTGGATGCACTTCATCCATACATGGAAATGCTACTTAGTTTAACACAGACCACCACATGCCTAAACACCATGAAAAAAAGATGGGTAGGCTGACGAAAGTGGCTCTCAGAAAAGACAGCTGTGTGGGAATTGCTTGTAGAAACTTATCCAGGTCCAGTTTAAATTGATTTCCTGAATTTACTATTCAGAGGCACTCATCTCTTTTAATTGCACCAAGACAAATAGGAGCTGCAATGTTTGACTTTAAATACATCTTTTGTACCATTTTATGAATGTTTAACCTGGATAGCACAATAGATTTATCAACTGTTTTCAAATGTAGCTTGGAGTCATACTGAGAAATGAAAAAGAAAATACCTTAATTAGATTATATTAATACTATTTTATCTGCAATAACCAATTTCTATAGAATCCCCAAATTTAATAGATTGGTCTAAACAGTTGTCATTGACCCAGTAACTACCATGTATTTCCTTATCCATTTTCTCAGGCACTTATACAGCCTTTGTGTCCAAACTGATTAGCAAAATAGCAAACACATCTCAACTCATTAAACATATATTCTAACTGGAAAAGCCACAGACACAAACTAATCACATAACCACTGTGAAGCAGATGTGCAGGTGACCTCTGCTCGAGAAAAAAAAATAGCAGATGCCCTAGAGGTTCAGGGAAAGCAGGTGGTGGGAAAGGGATGCCTGTAAGGTTCAAGAGAGAACTCAAGGAAAAAGTAATCCCCATTTCCTGTGTTAATTCAGATTATAATCTGCTCTGTTGGATCACAAATCCAGGTTTTGTCCTGTATTTAAATCCCTCCTAAGAGATTTCAACAATGTGCCTTAGCAGAATCTAACCTTTAGATGTGCACTTTACTTCATGTTAACCTGAAGAAGACTTTTTTAAATCACTCAAATTGTTTTCATATGAATGGTATGTATTATGAATAATTGTATAACACACTCCTGAAAATTGACCATATCCTGAATGCAATGATCTCAACCTGTTTCTAGATTTCAGGAAAATGAATGTAGCTTTATATATAAAGCCCTACCAATACTCAGGTTATGTAACATACACTGTGACACACTATTTCTGTATTATGTCTCTCTTTTATCATTTTTGTTATTTTTCTTTTCTTACATATACATTTCTATTATTACACATATATACAATAAACTATCTACAGCAAGTTGAACCATGAAACAATCAGGAATTATATAAATGTTACATTCACAATGTTTTTGATTATTTGTATTTGGCAACCTTGAAGAAAACATCTTTCCTATCTTGGTGAGTATAAAATTCTGAATGTAAATCAATATCTATCATATCTCATCTCTATCAACCTAAAACACCTCTCTACACCTAAAATCTTCTTAAGCTTTAAACAACTAAGCTTATTTGTAAACTAAACTATCTAGTCTTCAACTCCATCAGAAACTTGAGAAGGAATGAAATTAATCACCATAGTAGACAGGAAGTGCAGGTTGGCAGGTTCCAAAATGAGAAAAATGACAGAGACAGTCATTTAGAACCCAGTTATCTGAACTTATACAGTGTTAGTCACTGGAACTCCTAGAATCTCATCTTATCATCTCTGAGATAATTAGGTAAATAGCTCTCTAAGTGATGTTCGGTCAGGCCTCCATTCTTCATCAGTATAGTACAGACAGACAGAAATGACACGTGAATATTTACATGATACAGCACTTTCTCATTTAAAAATAAAGAAACTTCACCTAGAATTATCTTAACAGAAACCTTTATATAACATAGATATATTGTTTACTGTGCTTTCAAACATCACAGAACAAATATTAAAATTTATTTAGATACAAATGTAAGCAGATAAATTCCCTAACCCTCTGAGTACCTGAATTCCACAATTTGTAAGTAGGCAGAATCCCAACTGCTCCTCCAACCCTGACAGTTGAGAAAAATGACCTCACCCCATCATCTAATACGCAATGTCATCCAATATGATAGGCCATTGATTTTCATACTCCTGTTGACAAAGAATGAATTTAAAGTTAGAAACTCCAACATGGACTATACACAGCAACCAAGCAGGTGAGGTATCACTTTATCCAAAAATATCTAATCTTCCATATTACATAACCAGCCATCTGTTCAACAGTAGCTCCAAACGTCCCTGAATGCATATGTGTTAATGTCTGGGCTGTGAACAAGCCAGAATGTTGGAAGGAAGGACTGGCAAAGGAGAGTATGCTGCATCTCCGAACTCCAAAATATTTAAAGATAAAAAGAGAGAACAAACAACTTTAGGGGTCAAAGATGAACCAGGGATTTTCACTACACCCTTTAGTGTGCATGAAGTTTTCAGGAGTGGTAACTAAGGCAAAGCCAGAGTAAGGTGCAAATTTCCCCTGCACACAGCGCATTGCACGAAACCTGTGGATCTTATGTTTTAAAAAAGGAATGCAAAGAAAAGATAAGCTGAGAATATTCCAGTTTTTTTGCAAGACCTTAAAACCAAAACCTTCTGAACTATAGACCACAATAGACGGATAAGTACAGGTAAATGAAGATGAAAATTGTTAAATGTGTTCTAAGTGTGGACAAAGATCCTTTTCCCAAAGAGCACACTGCGTACAATTCTAACTTGAGCACAAAATGCTACAGTAAAAATGTTGATCAGGGTATCTGCTGCACAAAATATTTGCAGAGTTTTGCTTGACAAAGGAGAACTGTTAAGTGACATTTGATTGTCCTGAAATAAATCTGTGAGGATGTGATTATTCATCCAACCCAAGCCCTTTCAGAAAACTTTTATTGCCGATGAATGACTCATGAAGACATAGTCAGAAATCAGGTGTCTATGATTGCAAGAGAGGATCACTGAATGGGAGTGGATACTTTGGGCCAAAGCTAGCCCACCTACAACTTGACCTAACATTACTGAGTCATGTAAATGACTCTGGAGCATAAAGTCAGGAAGGTCAAATTCAATGGCTCCTGAAGACAAATAGTAGAATACATGTTGCTAGACTAATTAGGGTCTGATATCCATATTAGTAAACTCAACTGTGCCCCTCAGAAGAAACAATTGATAAGAGAATGCAACCTGTTCATACTTTCGAAGAGCCTTATAGAGATCTGACTTAGAATCCAGATAGATGAAAAATTCAGTTGCTGTTTTACATTACTAGGAATTTAGCGAGATAACTGACTGTCTCCAAAGCAGTCTTATAAAGCTGACCTCTGCCTGTCATAATCATTTAGCAAATTTATCAGGAGAAAATTCATAGATTAGAAGCTGAAGACAGTTGTTAAGGAATCAGAATGATGTTATACACATGCATGGGGAAAGGTACTGTTGACAGCTTTAAGGTTTTTTTTTCATAGAAAAGTGAGAATGCCTGAGATATGCTATCTGATTTATTGTATATCAAAGTCTCAAAGAATACTTTTAGCATGGAGGATGTTGAAACAACAACTGGGTAAGTATCTGCAGGAATTGATTTAACAAAACTGATGAAGATGCTTCATTCTCTGGTTCCACGACATGGGAAACTCAGGCTGGTGTTAAACTGAAAACTTTCTCCATGCATACTGGTTTCCACAGTTCCAAAGATGATAAAAAATTCCTGTCTCAGAATTCACACCAATTAGAGAACCCAGTTAAATGTTAACACCAGGTACAAAGCACAGGAAGGTAGACCTACAAAAACAAATTGTGACGCAATAATTCTGGTGGCAATCAACAACTTTCTCATTTTACTTAAGACGCCCTACTACAAGAGGAAAGAGGAAACCCATGTTATTTTGCATGTGTGCGTGTGCCTCTGTGTGTGTGTATTTGTGTGTGTGTGTATGTGTATTTTTAAAGGCAAAAATATCAAATGTGTTTGCAGACTACACTAAGAAAGTATTCTTTCCTTAAATGGATGAAATGTGCCTGACAAATTGCCTTCTAAAAGTTTCTGGTTAGGCCTACTTTGTGTAGAAACAATCTCTACAGTAGTCATACGTTACAGGCCAAGTATAATACCCAGCTAAACTGTTAAGATGAAGCAACTCTTGCTTTTACATAGTGACTCAATATTCAGTAAAATTCATGTATATATAATCTTCTCAGGGAGAAAACATTTAAAAATGTTACAGAAAGAATGCAAGAGTCTGAGGAAAGGGGGTGTGTGGTAAAGAACAACAGTATAAACCTGGCTTGACAAGACCATCATTACTGGTCATGGAGTGGAGAAGGCTTCAGCTGTGTAGATTTTTAAGTCCGTACTCGATAATCATAGTCTGCAAAAGGCGGAATCATACAGATACAGCAGGTGTGGGATAATAGTGGTGACACTGTCACCATTCCCTGAAGCAGGACAGTAATTATACTCAAAGATTTACATCTTATTTCCTTCCTGTCCCATCTGTGAGGAGCCTTGGGGAAGTCTGCCAGAATACATAGAAAGTAGAAGTTAGCTGAGACCAGGACTCCCGTGCGTCTACCATTGTGGAAGTTTTCCAAGATGCAGTTGTTTTCCCTTGAACCTTGCTTGTGTAAGTAAGCTCTGACCAATGTCCTCATAAGTAAATGGTCAATTAATTTGTTCTCTGTGGTTCTTATGATTTTTTCCCATAGCGTTCTATGTTGTATACTTGGCATTAAAGGACATATATAATTGAAAAATAACACAACAAAAGGCTTAGAAAAAATTGTAATCTAGCAGGAACCTGAACAGGAGCAAGTAGACCATTTTAGAGCAGTTTCTAAAAATGAAGATTCTCTTTCTCCTTAATACAACTGGTAATTCAGCATCGTATCTGAACTAAAGGAAGCAAGAGGAGGATGAAGGGCCTGAGGAGTGGATGAAGCTTATAATTACAGTTCTGGAGGTTGGCAAACAGAACACCCTAGTCAACTATGTATTGTGCAAGTTTTTCGGGATTTGGATTCCTGAAAATTACGTTTTATTTCAGGAATGATTTAGGTGTAATGGTAAGAAATACAAAAGTTGATTTCAGCTTGCTTTTATATCTTAACTTCTTTTACATTTGGACTGAGACTGTTAATATTGTAGATATTTGCCTGTCCGTCTGTCATCTCTCTGTCTGCCTGTTGGTCTGTCAATTCACCAAATTAAGAAAGAATCCAATCGCCTAAGTGTCCCTCAGTAGAAGAGTGGATAAAGAAACTGTGGTACATATACACTATGGAATACTACACAGCTATTAAAAACAAGGAACTCCCGAAATTTGTGGATAAATGGATTGAGCTAGAAATGATCATAATGAGTGAGTTAACCCAGAAGCAGAAAGAATCAAATGGTATATACTCACTTATATCTGCATACTAGCCCAAGGGGCATGTCCCACGAAAGCCTTCACTTACCAGGAAACTGGGACAGAGGGGAAGGCATCCTACTGGGACTCTAAATGAGAGACGCATGGGAGAACAGCAAAATAAAAGGATCCAGAGGGTCCTAGAAATCTACAAGTAGAACAATATGATAGGCAGATTTGGGCCCAGGGGTCCCGCTCAAACTAAGGCACCAGCCAAGGACAATACAGGAGGTAAACTTTAAACCCCTTCCCAGATCTAGCCAATGGTCAGAATATTCTCCACAGTTGAGTGGAGAGTGTGATACGACTTTCTCACGTACTCTGGTGCCTCACATTTGACCATGTCCCCTGGAGGGGGAGACCTGGTGGCACTCAGAGGAAGGACAGCAAGTAGCCAAGAAGAGACTTGATACCCTATGAGAATATATAGGGGGACGTAATCCCCCTCAGGAACAGTCATAGGGGAGGGGAATAATGGGAAAATGGTGGGGGGAGGAATGGGAGGATACAAGGGATGGGATAAACATTGAGATGTAACAAGAATAAATTAATAAAAAAAAAAAAGAAAGAAAGAATCCAATATTGAATATTGTCAAAAGCTTGAAGATGATTGTTTAACAGAGCTAGAAATAAATGTAGAAAAAATGAAGATTAGGGCTTCTGTGCTCATGTGATCAAAAGTAAATTGGTGCTTTAGAAGCAGCAACATCTGCTGTACTGAGTCTCAGCACCATGGGCTGGGTTCTGCTACACAGATATTCAAGAGAGCCCAGGTGTGTAAGCCTCATCCCTGTGGAGTAGAGAGTCCATAGTGTATGTATCTGTTCATAGGACTTAACAAAAATCACCTAACTCGGTAAGACTCTTCTTTCATTGGTACAGTTTGATAATATTACATAGACCCATTATACTCGCAAGTCTTTGTAAGGTTCGACTTCATAGAAAACTCAGTGTGAGTTAGTAATGGCAGCATACAGTATCCTTCCCTGACTAGATTCTTCTCACTCTTAGTATTAGAAAAGATGCAATCAACTACGTGCTTGTTTTTATAAGGCACGGGAATATAACAAACAAATAAAGAGTACTGTCCTAGTCAAATGCATCCACTGCATGCTGAGTTAGAGACAGCGTCTTGGAGAATCAGACCGCTGGAGATCAGTGTAACTCCCAATATGAAACTGTCAGTGGACAGTGATTTTTTTAAAGCCTCAATCAGAAGGCCACCCTCGCTGCTGCTCCTGTAGCTTCCTGTTCTCTACATAGACTTAGCTGTCTGTGGGTAGAGGCTGCAGTTCTCTAGTCACGGGTCCAGAGCTTCAGCTGCATGGACGAGTCCAACTCTGAAGATTTCTCCATGTTAGAGGGGGATTGAGACAATGTGCACTGAACGAAGAGCACAGGAAAGACGATGTGTCGGAGAGGGATGATGCAGCGGACGGCGAAAAACTGACTGAGGAAACCAAAGGGGAAAAGATTCAGCCCAGAGCATCTCAGCCTAGAAGAGAAAAGGAACCGGCCTCTTGTTAGATGATGTAGGGGAGGATGGTGAGGAAGAATCTGAAGGTAGCAATGAAGAATATGAAAAGCAAGAAGGAAGCCTTGGGTCAGATAATGCAAGGGAAAAGGAGGATGATGGACCGTGGTCCAGTTTCGTTTATGCAATGGAACTGATATAAAAAAAACTGGAGCTAGTTTACAACTTAAGGCAACAGAGGCGACTGAAGAGTCAAGTTCAAGCTGGAGTCCGAGATGGACAATCTGGAGAGAACTAAAGGGTGAAAATCACCAAAGTGTTTGTCTCGGCTGGTGAAGTGGTGACAATGACAAAGGAAGTGGTGGTTGCATTTAAATACACAAGCAAGATGGGGGCGAAGAACCAGAGGCTGATGTCACTTCAGCGACCATCACTCCCTACTGGGTTTGGATGCAAAGGTCAAGTGGAGTGAACAGCCATTTCGGGGAGAAATTGGATCCCTAAACAAAACAAAAGATTAAGTTGAACACCCTTGAGGAGTCCAAATTGGATTGGCGGAGCTTCAAGCAGGAAGAATAGGTAAAGAACTGGCATCCATAACCTAAGGCAAGAGGGAACATTGAAGAGGTTTCTGGATCCCATGGACCACAGGCAGTTTGAAATTAGGGGAGATCTCAGGCTGAGCAAAATGAAACCTTGGCATTCTGGGTAGCAGCCTCATCTTCCTGATCATGTGCGCTCTTCTGTGCATCTGTAAAATAGCTCTGCTGTCCTTTATCTTGCATCCTTTTTTTACATTGCAGTTTGGATTATGTATCTTTATCTCATATGGTATTTGTTTTGCTTTTTAAATTTTGTCTCTAAGTAATTAATCAAATAGAAAAAATTTTAAGAAAGTAAATAAAAAATTTACTAAGAATTGAATTCAAAATGTTAAAAAAAATTCACAGTTATTTTGAGAGCAATCCAAAATTTTGACTAATAAATATTTTTATATAGCTATGTAAATTAATTATGTAATTGATTCTTTCATTCATAGATTTTTATTTACTACAACAGCTATTCAATGACACTGGGTAAAGATCTTAATAATGTTGATAACCTCAAATAAACGAACCTCATCTTAGTTCCTGTTTCTGTACAGCACGGACTCTCAAGATGCTGTTGGTATCAAACCTCCTTATGTGGGAGATTGTGGCCTCTGTGCCCATGCATGCCAGTTGGGCTGGACATGGTCAGATGTCTCTAAATGATGAACTTGATGACACCATCACACTGTCCTATAACATCACTGAACTCACTGCAGAAATGCACAGGATATTTGTAAGTGTCTCACTTATTTTTGGCTTCTTTACAAAATGGACCACCAAGTCAGAAGTGGGAGAGTGCTATGTTTTTTTAGGAAGCTTGCTTCAAGACATTTAGGTAATATATATGCCATGCATAAAACAAAGCATGCTTAAGTAATAAGGAGAACAGTCATCAAAGATATTCTTGAAATCTCAAGGAAAATACTAAGTGGCTGAAGTGTTTGGGAGATCAGATGGGTGTGAGGTGAGAAATGATTATTGAATTAACATCAAAAATAGGTGAAAATGTCAGATTCTTAATTCTCCCATTTAATCTTTTTAAATAGTGCTTATTTTGTAAAGGATACAGCTAGTGAGTGCTAGGGAGGTAACAAAGAGATGCTATGCAGGTTTGAGAACCTCACGATCCCTATAGTCCACAGAAGGACTGATTGCACAAGTCTGAAGGTCAGCTGTACTATGGTGATATGGGGGGCTACAACAGGTTAATCTCTGGAAATGCCAATCCAGTTAGGTTGATGTCTGTTGTGGTGTACAAAAAGAGATGGTATCTCAAAAAAGATAGCAACCAAAAACCAAAACCTGAACACAACATCTGAGCTCCATACTTGTATTATGGCTTTCTTACACCCTTGTTAACTCACAAAAACCTGTATGTGTATGCGAGTGCACATGTGTGTGTGAGAAAGAACACACACACACAGAGACATACACATACACACAGAAATAAAAATATATAATTAACAAATGTATCAATATTCATGTTATGGATTAATTTACTCATGTCCAAACTAAATTTTTTTTTTTTACCCGATGGAGGATGTACAATATAGACCAGGCAGATGGTTCCTGAAAGAGAGCTTATTGGCTGCCAAACATCTGCCCTTGCTATTTTGATGCCTAAAGAGGGAGCCCAATAGATGCCGGTAAGTCTGCAGTTTGAGCTTTAAGCTGGTGAATCAAGCAGAGCACTGGCTTTGCCTTGCTGAAGAATAGTTTTGTCTATCACACATGCAGAAGAATGTAGGAGGTATTAATCAAAGAACAATCACATTATGCAGTTGATAAATTCTAAGTAAAATCAAACATTAAATAATGTCATAGAACCATAAGATGTGTGTGCAGATGAACTATTACAAATGCATATACCTAGGATTATATGTATAATTTTATAGGAGACTTTGAACTGAACTGCACACATGCTTAACTATATTCACTTTTAGGTATAGGAAATGTAAATATAGTTTCATCAATTATACATATGAAATGCTCCCATATTTTCTGCTTTGCATATTACTTAGCACAAAGAAATTTCCTCCTGACTTTCACAATCTTTCTGGTTCTACTGTTCTTTCTAACCTGCATGTCCATTCCTCGATAAATTATCTGTATTCTTCCAGGCCTTACTGAAAGTCAGCAGAACAAGGGTTTCCCAGGAAAACACTACAGCTCTCAGGATACAAATAGAGCCTCAGTTGTAATGACAATGTTCATGTATCAAACCATCTTCAATTTATAATTGTTATATTTTCTCCTTTCTGATTCCCTTCTTTAATCAAACACATATGTACTTGAGTTATATCACAATGTCAAAATATTGGACATTGTGCATCAATGGAATCCAACCTAGTTTTTGTTTTCATTTCAAAAAGCCAAACTACCACACCACAGCCCGGCAGCATTTTATTCAGAGTTTAGCTTCATATATGACCTTGGCAGTGTGCACACACTTGCAGATCAAAGTCTCTTGTGCTTTTTGTCATTCAGTTATTAAAAAGCAATGCCGTTATGTTGCTTTTTCACCTGCCCATACTCCCACATAGGCTACTCAGCAAGTAGCAAGTTGTTCGTTTCATGTAGCTTTGAGAAAACACATATATAAAGGCTTATCTTCATTGAATCTTTTTCCCAGTGTCTGAAAGTAAATTAAAAATGAAAAATGAGTGCATCAATGAAATATGTTATATTTTACTATAGAAGCATTCCTGTGTGGAAACCATTTGGTCCACTTGCCCCAGACATGGCACACTGTCGTCAGTTTTATCTGAGTCAGGTCCTGTAATCACCTTTCTTGGAAAGCCTTGGCTTTTAGTGAAGAAACAAATAAACAACTCAAAGACTAGTAATTTCACCAAGAGGACAAATAGTAGAGTTTCAGAGAGAAACAACAATATTATCAAACATACTATCGTTAGAAAAAGTAGTTAGTAGAATAAGATCTACTTAGTGTGCGTAAATCAAACTATAGACAAGATTTCAAAAACAACTGGTATATGCAGATTTGTTTCACATAAAAATAATAACTGGATATTGTAATTCCTTCTCTTTATACATATACCACATGGGCTAACTCTTTTATTTCATTAATCTTGATACAATTAGTTATTGGTGTTTAGGGTGTTTTCCTTCTGAAAGAGTTGGTGAGTATTCTGGGAACTTGGAAATACCCTCTGTATTACATAGTAACTGAACTGAGTCGTTTGGAAAACGTCCCACATGACATCATATCAAGAGCCAAAGATATTGAAGCAAAAGCCCAAGTTCTTCTAGAGGCCCTAAGAAGGATACTCAGCAAAGTATATACTCTTATATTCCCTTGATTTTCTCATACATCGGAGAAATGACTACTGTAGTAAGGAATGAATGCAAAAGTACACTTTAACATAGAAAAAAATAGTCAGTTAGTCTGTGTGTCTTTATTGGAGAATTGAGACCATTGACGTTGAGAGATATTAATGACCAGTGATTGGTAAGTCCCTTCATTTTTGGTATTTGTAATAGTCGAGATTTTGTGAGGTTGTGATTTTGCAATGGTATAGTTACCTATTTCCTATGTAGTTTTGGTTGTAGTTTTACCCATTGGGGTGGAGTTTTCCTTCTAATAACTTCTGTAAAGCCGAATTTGTGGCTAGGTACTGTTTGAGTTTGTTTTTGTCATGGAATATCTTGTCTTCTCCGTCAAAGGTTACTGATAATTTCGCTGGGTATAGTAATCTTGCCTGGTATCTGTGTTCTCTTAGGGTTTGCAGAACCTCTGTCCAGGTCCTTCTGGCTTTCATGGTCTCTGTTGAGAAGTCCGGAGTAATTCTGATAGGTTTGCCTTCATATATTACTCGGCCTTTTTCTCTTGCCACTTTTAATATTTTTCTTTGTTCTGTATATTTTGTGTTGTTATTATTATGTGGCGGTAAATTTTCTTTTCAAATCTATTCTATTTGGTGTTCTGTATGCCTCTTGTATGCTCATATGCATCTCCTTCTTCAAATTGGGGAAATTCTCTTCTATTATTCTATTAAAGATATTTTCTGGGCTGTGGAGTCAGTTGCCTTCTCTTTCCTCTATCCCTATTATTCTCAAGTTTCGTCTTTTCATGGTGTCCTTGATTTCTTGAATGCTCTGTGCCAGGCACTTTTCAGATTTAGAATTTCCCTTGATGGATGTTTCCAGTTCTGCAATTTGATCTAGTTTCAAATTCATCTCATTCAAATTATTTAATACATTCCTCTTGTCTTCTTCTGGCTCAAGTCACACATCAAAGAAGAGAGAGGCGATATGTCCCTACAACATTTCTTTTCACCTTCCTGCAACTGAATATATATTCATTTAATGTCCTTTAAATAGGATACTAGATTAGGAGAAATGGAACAAATGTCCTATTACTAATTTGTGTAGTCAATTTCAGCAAAAATTAATGACAAGCTCTCAACTTGAATTGGGACTATTTAACGCATAAAACCCAAGCACACTCAATCACTACTGAACCCTTCCAGTAATCTCAATCACTTTTCTTCCCTTCCTGTCCATAGAGCTTTACAATGGATCTGAAAGTAAAATATGATATGTGCTGTAACTCACTATATTATGACTGGGAGAATTAACAAGGATTAGTCTACATCTGCATCAGCCACATATTGAAATTAAGCTCAGTTCTCTTTAAAAGTTTCTCTATTTTTCCTAAGCATTCCTCTTGCTCTTGCTTAGAACTGGGGTAGTTATGTTTTGAAGGCCTTTAGCACTGTGATGAATTGGTAAAGACTCAACAAGGAAGAACATGGTGGAAAGATTCACTGGAGTGTGTGTAAAATGACTCTGGATGTGCTTAAATTCCTTGAGACATAAGGGTTCTAGTTCATTTTCTTTCTCTCCATGCATCTCTTCCACATGGTCCCAGCACAATGAGTTATATTTTGATGGGACAATACATAACCTTCAGGGTACAATGTTCTAAAGCCACATTAAACTGTAAATTGATTATACAATTTCACCTTTGAATGCGATTTTCCATTGTTTCAGCAATTGGAAAACTGACTAGTAATATTTTGTTTGTTTTCTTCTTCAAATTTGTGTTTTTTTATTCAAGTCTTATTATCAAGAGATGGTCATCTAACCAGTAATGAAAATAATTATGTTCTACAACTATTTTTAAATTATTGTTCCCTTAATTGATAAGCAAAATCACTTTAATATTTTGTAAAATCTATATTAGTAGCATAATGTTTCTATCCTATCATCTTCCCCACATTCCTAGCAGGCATTCAAATATAAAAAGTGCTATGCTACAATCAAGACCAATATGCATGGGAGGATAAGACAAGATCTCCAACTATAAAATTCATGAGAACCACTTCACCATTGATACATATAAGTTCTTTTACTATATACTACTGTGTATATAGAACTATTTAATACTGTATCTACTACTGTGTAGGCACATAACCTGAAGAAATATGGGTGAGTCCCACAATGGTGACTTCAGTTATAATGTCCATGTGAGAACTCTGTTGAGAAGTGTATCTAGTTCAGTTTTTAAAATGCTTTTCTGAACTCCCTACTCAAAACCACTCATTTAGCTTAATTGTAAAGGCCAAATTAAGCAAAACAGAACCTTTTAGGAATCTTTTTATAAATTTTCATTCTGGCTAGCACAAATGAATTGCAATTATTTTTTAATGTCCTTCATGGTCATGCTGAGAGACTAAAAATAGCTTAGCTTTGTCATATTAAGTGAATAATGCTTCATCAACAATAGGTAATAACTACAGGCCATCCAACCTTAGATATCACCTCAGTAGCAGTTGTTGGTCACTTAACTAGTTTGTATTTCCTTGCCTAATTACTCAACTGTGCAGGCAAGTGTTATACCCACACTGATAAGCAGCCAAGAAAAGCAAACATGACCTCATCAAATGTAATTTCTAACTGAGAAAGACACAATGCAAATAGGATACAAGCCCATTGTGAAGTAGATGAGCAGAGTCTGGGGGTGTGTGACCATGAATGTAAACTTCACTTATGTCAGGCTACTGTGTGTTCTCTCGGATCACAGATCAAGATTTTTTCTGTCCTCCAGGATTTAAGTTCCTATTTCATGATTTTAAAATGTCTCTTTCTAGCACATGCTAAACTTGAGGATGTACTTCAAGTTGACTTAAACAAGAAAAGTTCCATTTATATAAACTTTTCAATTGAGTAAAAGATTTATAAATATGTGTTCAGCAAATTCCTGAAAATTCAGTACATATTGAATGCAATGATTTGAATTTTTTTCCAGGGTATAGAAAGTAAATCTCTCTTTATTGACCAAGTATTACCAGTACTAAGCATTAAGTAATTTATATTGTAACATACATATTTCTATTATTGCATTATAACATAATTTATACAAAGTTTGAATGAAGAACATAGATATATTGATAATAGAAGTGGCTATTCTGAAGCATCTTCCAATCAAGGTAAAAAAACACTTAATTTTAATATGCTATATATACATAAGGAAACATGAACTTTGTATAGTCATCAAACAGAATAATATTTTATATGTATTTAAATATAAGTTCTTATAATTTTAGAAATAGCATAGAGTAAAATTATGTCTTTATATACATGGATGAGACTTAGATCAGGGACTAATCAACATAAGGCCTTTTAATATCTAATTGCTGTTCTGTCAAATTACAAATTTTATAATTAAAATTTCACATTAGAATCCTTTCTGGAAGAGTGCAAATTTGGAGATATTCTGAAAGCAAACTAATGATATAAACTATTAAATAAACTCACAATGGTTATCTTTATACATCTCCATTTGGACAGATGATTAAGGAAGAAATGATAAGTACTCAAAACAGAAGCAATAAAAATCACAGACAATCAGGCAGGGGTAGATATTAATGTGTTATAGTGTAGTTTTTCAGCATTCCAAGACTTTTCAGAGAAAGAATGCTTCTTGAGTGTCCACTTCTATCTGATTAGGGTTTTTCCTTTGATTATACATATTACCTAGTCTTATCATTACACAAAATCTTAGTCCTGTTTGGTATAATTCTTTCCAGGAAAGATGCAAAAGAGAACTAAGATGTTTGGTTAATCATGTGAAAAAAAATTAGCTTTTATGACACCCAAGGACCAGAATAACAACTGGAGAAACACCTAAATTATACCTGGTGGTAAGTCTAGCCAAGTTAAAAGTCTTTACTTTCAAATTTTAAAGCCCTGAAGCCAAAATTAGAGAAGATACTATATTGTAATTGGCAGATTCTGGTTTGTGAAAATGACTACAGTGGCAAAAAACAAAACAAAAAACAAAAACAAAACAAAAAACCAGTTTGAAGTTTCAATGGTCTTCCTCTCAGAATTTCAGTTTTATTCTTCTAGGAACAACAATAACAACAACAACAACAACAACAACAACAACAACAAAAAGCCTGAGAGATAAGACAGGAGCATATGATGGATGAGAAAATAAGTTCTATGTGTAATAATAAATATTTACTGAAGTATTGCAATCAAATGCATTATTAAATGAAATAATTTAAAAATCAATAAAGAGAATAAATAAATGTGCAGGTAGGAAATCAATGGGAAAAAGAATGATTCCATTATTAATTAAAGAAAAATGTCCCTCACAGGCTCATGTGCCTGAAGTCATCATATTGCCTTTCAGTTACGCCTCTATGGTAGATGGTAGTGCCTTAAAGTCTTTAGTAAGATTATTTAAATCTATATGTCTCTCTCAGATTAAGACTTTAAACAACCAACTGATTAATGGAAGTAACAGCACAAAGGGAAACAAAAGTAAAAGAAAGAAAAGAAGAAAAGAAGAAACTAAAGAAAGAAAGAGATGGAGATATTTTTAAAGGTCAATGATGTGGAAAAATGGGAAGGAGAACTCGAAAATTAAAGATGAGTGGAGAGTAGGTGAGAGAGGAAAGGAGGAGAGAGGATAGGGAAGGGAAGAAGGGCAAGGGAGAAGCAAAGTAGACGAACAGACTATGTGTTTAACTAGAATTTGAGTCAAATAAATGTTTTATGAAGTGCCTGAAAGTCTGATACCACTAAAGATTCTAGGGGGAAGCTGAGTTCTCTATTGCCATAGCATGAAGCTCATCCTCCTGTGTAAAGAGGAATCAATGCTGGCAGTTCAGTAACGTGCGCTGCTGAGAGAGATTTCTTACCAAGATTTCTTCCAAGGATAGCGTGTGTACTTGTAAATTTGAGGATGCCTTTAAGTGTGAATCTCAGTAGCAAAGGCTGATTTGTAGTTGCAGATGAGTTGTCATAATCACACCCAACAATGAATGGTATGTTCTTCCGGTGTGTCTCTAGGAGACCATTACAAATTTCTAGGAAGACAGCCTCACCATTATGAATCATGTTCCCTTCATTCATGAGAGTTGAGCACTGAGAGCCCTGGATTATACTCTGCACATCCAGTAGACAATAAGGTAGATTAATCTCTAAGGAGTTTGTTGCTTGAAGAATTGAATAGTAAATTTCCACAAAGTGAATATTATGTACAGATAAATTCACAAAAATGACACATAAAAATATAGAATGATACAGACAACACTCTTAGATTAAATAAATGACTCTTCATTAAAAGATCTCTTACCAAAGCCATCAAGATAACAAGGATATAATATTTTTATGGTCACAAGTTCCACAGTATACACATTCAAATCTTTTTTTTTTCAAATTAAAATGTAAACAGGCAAGTTCCTTACCTTCGTAACATTTTTTCCACAAAGCAAGAATGCTCCTGAAAAGCACAGATCAGTATTGAGTTTTTTTCCACCATAGCAATTTTCAATAATGTCCTCTAAGCGGCAAAATAGCCTTTTCTGCATGAAAATCGACTGTCACAACCACAATTCGTTTTCTTAATGGAGTCAAATAAAGAAAAGAAACACTGGGAACCGTCTTTAGGGCCCAACATTTCTATTATTGGTGATCCAAAACTTGCAGGATACACTAACCTCGAAATGTACCTACATTTGAAAACACAATATTTTCAGTTATATTTATTTTCTCTCTTTTAAGTTTTATTCCTTAAATTTATTTGCTTATCCACTTTAATCATTATTGCAGGCCCTCCCTCTTTTCCTCCCTTTCCCCTTTCCCAACACCCCTTCTCAGCAAAGGGGAGCAACCCCTCACTGACAATCCCCAATATATCAAGTCTCATCAGGATTAAGGGCATCCTCATCCACTGAAGCCTGAGAAGGCAGTCTGGCTACTGGAAAGTGATTCAAAAGCAGGCAACAGAGTGCATGTCAGGGACAGCTCAGCTGCACTTGCTGGGGGCCCACAAGAAGATTAATCTGTCCACTAACTACATATGTGTAGGGGACCTAGATCCAGTATATAGACTCTCTTTGGTTGGTGCTTAGGTCTGTAGGGACCCACATAGTCCTTTGTCAGTTGACTATGTTGGTCTTATTGTGTAGTTCTTGTCTCCCCCAAGTCCCTCTGTCCTTTCCCCAACTATTCCACAAGACTCCCCGAGTCCACCTAGAGTTCGACTGTGGGTCTCAGCATCTGTCTCTATCCACTGATGAGTGTAGCCTCTCAGGGCTTAGTTATGTTAGTCACCTGTTTGCCAGTATAGCTGAGTATCATTAATAGTGTCAGGGGTTGGCTCTCTTGAATAGGGTAGATCTTAAATGGGGCTAGTCATTGTTTGGCCCTTCCTTAGGTCTCTACTCCATCTTTATCCCTGCAAGATAAATTTGGGGTTAAAGAATTTGTGAGTAGATTAGTTGATGTCCCTATCCCTCCATTGGAAGTCCTACCTGGCTATAACATGTGGCCAGTTCAGCCTCTATATCCCACACAGCTAGGAGTCTCAGCTAGATTTATCCTATATCCTTTCAGGAGCCTACACTGTCTAGGGTTTCCATCTTGTCCCAGTTATTCCACCCCACCTATCAGTTTCATGCTCTTGAGTGGGGTACATGCCTTTAATATCTTTAATCTCAGCACTTTTGAGGCAAAGTAAATTGGATCTCTATGATCTACAGAGCAAGTTCCAGGAGAGCCAAAGCTACAGAGAGTAACCCTGTCTGAAAAAAAGAAAAAAACTAAAACAAAGAAACAAAAAATTTCTACAAGAACAACAACAACAACAAAAAATTTTAAACAAAAAACAAAACCTAATCACCACGGTGATCTTCCTGCCTTAATGGTCTCTTGAACCATCTGGGCCATTCTATACACACATTATTCCATCAGGCAGCAAGTCCAAGTGTATGACTTAATCTCCTACTGAACAGAGTCTCTCAGAGGACATCTATGTTGAGGTAATATCCACTTATAAGAGAGTATATACAATTCATGTCTTACTGGGTCTGTGTTACATCGCTCAGGATGATTATTTCTAGTTCCATTCATTTGTCTGCTAATTTCAAGATTTACTTGTTTTGATATCTGAGTAGTATTCCATTGTATATAAGTACCACAGTTTCTTTCTCCGTTCTTTGGTTGAAAGACATCTAGGTTGTATCCAGATTCTGGCTATTACAAATAAAGATGCTGTGAACATCATTGAACAAATGTCATTGTTGTATGATGGAACATTTTTGGGTATATGCCTAGAAGTGCTATGGTGGGCACTGGTGGTAGCACAATTCCAAATTTTCTGAGAAAGTGACAGATTGATTTCCAAAGAGGTTGTAGAAGTTTGCACTTCCACCAGCAATAGAGGAGTGTTCCCTTTTCTTCACATTCTTGTCTGCATGTGCTGTCACTTGAGACTTTGATTTTAGCCATTTGGGTAGGTGTAAGATGGAATCTCAGAGTCATTTTGATTTGCATTTTCCTGATAACTAAGGGTGTTGAGCATTTATTTAGATGCTTCTTGGTCTTTCACTATTCCTCGGTTGAAAATTCTCTGTTTAGCTCTACACCCCATTTTTTCCTTTTCTTTATTAGTTTATTTAGATTATATGTCAATTGTCATCCCCTTGCTTGTCTCCTCCCGTTCCTCCCTCCCTCCATCTTTCATCCTCCCTCACCGTATGGTCACAGACTATCAAATCTCATCTTGGTAGCCTTCCTATTTTTTCTCAGAGTGCTACCATACCTCCCCAGAAGGGGGAAGTGATCAAATATGGGGCACCAGACTTCATGTCACAATCAGTCTTCACTCTCCACACAACTGTTGATAATGTCCTATCCCTCAGCTAGATCTGAGTAGGTGTTCAATATTTACTGCATGTATTGTCCTTGGTTGGTGCAATAGTTTGAGCAGACACCCCTGAGTCCAGAATCACCCATCATGATTTACTCCATTTTTAATTGGATTATTTGGTTTAGTGGTGTTCAATTTTCTGAGTTCTTTATATATTTTGAATATCAGCCCTTTATTCTGATATAGGGTTAGTGAAGATTTTCTCCCAATCTATAGGCCATTGTTTTGTTTTGATGACAGTGTCCTTTGCCTTCAAGAAGCTTTGCAGTTTCATGAGGTCCCATTTACTAATTGTGTATCTTACAGCCTGAGCTACTGGTGTTCTCTTCAAGAAGTGATCTCCTATGCCAGTGAGTTCAAGGCTCTTCCCACTTTTTATTCTAACATATTTAATGTGCCTGATTTTATGGTGAGGACTTTAATCCACTTGGATTTTAGTTCAGTGCAGGGTGATGAATATGGATTTATTTGCATTTTTCTATAAGTGGACATCCAGTTAGACCAGCACCATTTTTGTAAATTCTATTTTTCATCCACTGTATGGATTTCCCTTCTTTGTCAAAAACTAAGAGCCCATATGTGTGTGGGTTTATTTCTGGGTATCATTTTAATTCCATTGATCAACCATCTTATTTCTATGTCAGTACCATGCAGTTTTTATTACAGTTGCTCTATAGTAAAGCTTGAGATCAAGAGATTCCTCCTGAAGTTCTTTTAATATACAGGGTTGTCTTAGCTATTCTAGTGTTTGGTTTTGTTTTATTTTTTCATATGAAGTTGAGAATTGATCTTTCAAGGTCTGTAAAGAATTATGTAGGTATTTTGATAGAATTGCATTGAATCTGTAGATTGCTTTTGGTAAGGTGGCCATTTTTACTATGTTTATCCTCCCAGTCCACAAGCATGGGAAATCATTTCATCTTCTGATATCTTCTTCAAATTCTTTCTTCAGAGATTTGAACTTTTTTCATACAAGTCTTTCACTTGCTTGGTTAGAGTTACAACAAGATTCTTTATATTATTTGTAGCTATTCTAAAGGGTGTAGTTTCTCTAATTTCTTTCTCAGCCATTTGTAGTTTATGTACAGGAAGGCTATTGATTGTTTTGAATTAATCTTGCATCCGACCACTTTGCTGAAGGTATTTATCAGCTGTAATAGTTCTCTGGTGGAATTTTTGGTGTCACTTATATACACTAGCTTATCATCTGCAAAGAGCAATACTTTAACTTCCTCCTTTCCTATGTGGATACCATTGATCTGCTTTTGTTGTCTTATTGCTCTAGCTAGAACTTTAAGTACTATATTGAAGAGATGTAGAGGGAGTAGGCAGCCTTGTCTAGCTCCTGATTTTAATGGAATATCATTGAGTTACTCTCCATTTAATTTGATTTTTGCTATTGGCTTGCTGTATATAACCTTTATTATGTTAGGTATATACCTCATAGTACTGATATCTTCAAGTTATTAAACATGAATTTGTGTTGGATTTTGTCAAATGCCTTTTCAGCATCTTAGGAGATGAGAGATGATCATCTGCCTTTTTTATTTCAGTTTGTTTATATGATGGATTACTTTGATGGATTTTTGTAAAATGAATCATCCCTGCATGTCTGGGATGAAGCCTACTTGGTCATGGTGAATAATATCATTGATGTGATTTTGGTTTAAGTTTGCAAATATTTTATTAAATATTTTTGCACCAATGTTCCTAAGAGAAATTGGTCTGATTCTCTTTCTTTATTGGATCTTTGTATGGTTTAGGTACCAAGGTGACTGTGGCCTCATAGAATCAGTTCAGTAATATTCCTTTTGTTTCTATGTTGTGGAATGATTTGAAAAGCATTGGTATTAGCTCTTCTTTGAAGGTCTGGTAAATTTTTGTGCTCAAATCATCTGTCCCTGGGCTGCTTTTTTTTTTTTTTTTTTTTTTTTTTTTTTTTGGTTGGCAGGCTTTTGATGACTTCTTTTATATCATTAGAAGATATATAAAAATGTAATTTGTTTACCTGATTTTGCTTCAACTTTAGTAAGTAGAGTTTATCCACAAAGTTGTCCATTTCATTTAAATTTTCAAATTTTGTGGCAGACAGGCTTTCGAAATAAGACCTAATGAGTCTTTGGATTTTCTCAGTGTCTGTTGTTATGTTTCCCTTTTAATTTCTGATTTTGTTGATTTGGATAGTGTCTCTGCCTTTTTGTTATTTTGGCTAAAGGTTTGTCTATCTTGTTGATTTTCTCAAAGAATCAGCCCTTGGCATCATTGATTCCTTGAAGTGTTCTTTTTGTTTCTTATTCATTGATTTAAGCCCTGAGTTTGAGGATTCCTAGCCATCTATTCCTCTTTGGTGTGTCTCCTTCTTTTTTCCCATAGGGCTTCCAAATGTGCCATTAAGTTCCTTGTATGAGATGCTTCCAATATGTTTATGAAGGCACTTAATGCTATGAACATTCCTCTTAGCACTGCCTTCAAGGTGTTGCATACACTTGGGTATGTTGTACCTTCATTTTCATTGAATTTTAGGAAGTCCTTAACTGTTTCTTCATTTCTTCTCTGACTCAATTATCATTGGGTAGAGAGTTGTTCAGTTCCCAAGTCTGTGTAGTCTTTTTGTTATATTTATTTTTATTGAAGTCCAGCTTTAGTTAATGGTGGTTAGACTGTTTACAAGGTATTATTTTAATCTTCTTTTATCTGTTGAGGCTTGCTTTGTGACCTACTATGTAGTCAATTTTAGAGGAGATTCCCTGAGGTTCTGAGAAGAAGGTATAATCTTTTGTGTTTGGATGAAAGGTTCTGTAGATACATGTTAGGGCCATTTGACTCATGACATCTGTTACTGTTATTATTTCTCAGTTTAGGTTCTGTCTCATTGACCTATCCTTTGGTGAGAGAGGATTGTTGAAGTCTCCCACTATTAATGTGTGAGGATCAATGTTTGGTTTAAGGTTTATTAATGTTTCTTTTACAAATATGAGTGCCCTTGTATTGCAGCATAGATGTTCAGAATTGTGATGTCGTCTTGGTTAAGTTTCCCTTTCATGAGTATGAAGGGTCCTTCCTCATAGCTTTTGATTAAATCAGGTTGAAAGTTTATTTTATTAGATATTAGGTTTGCTACTCCAGCTTGCTTCTTGTGTCCATTTGCTTTAAAGACCTTCTTCCAGCCCTTTACCCTCAGGTAATGTCTATCTTTGTTTCTGAGGTGTGTTTATTGTATGCAGCAGATTGTTGGGTCTTGTTAGGCATCTATTCTGTTAGTCTGTCTCTCTTTAATGGGGAGTTGGTACAATAGATGTTGAGAGAGATTAATGACTAGTGACTTCTAGGTCCTTTTATTTTGAATTTGGCTGTGGTAGTGTGTTTGTGTGCTTGTTTTGCTAAAGTAGATTTATCTATTTCCTGTGTTTTCCTGGATTTAATTAGCCTTCTTGAGTTGGAGTTTTCTTTCTAGTATCTTCTGTAGAGCTGGATTTATGGATAGGTAATGTTTAAATTTGGTTTTGTTATAAGAGATCTTGTTTTCTCCATCTATGACTATTGGAAATTTTGCTAGGTATAGTAGTCTGAAATGGCATTTGTTGTCTTTCAGGGTTTGCAAGACATCCACCCAGGTCCTTCTGGGTCTTATGGTCTCTGATGAAGAGTCGGGTGTGATTCTGATAGGTTTACCTTGTATGTTACTTTTCCTTTTTCCCTTGTTGTTTTTTAACATTTTTGTTTTGTTTTGTGCACTTAGTGTTTTGATTATTATGTGGCAAAACTATTTTATTTTCTGGTCTACTCTATTTGGTGTTCTGTAGGGCTCTTATGTGTTTATAGGCTTCTCTTTCTTTAAATTGAGGAAATTTTCCTTTATGGTTTTGTTGAAAATATTTTCTGGGCCCGGGAGCCAAGCATCTTTTCTTTCTTTAATTCCTATTATCCTTTCATCTTTTCATGGAATCCTTGATTTCTTGGATGATTTGTGTCAGGAAGTTTTTAGATTTAACATTTTCTTTCATGGTCCCATCAAAATCTTCCATTGTATCTTCTATACTGAGATTCTTTCCTCCACCTTTTGTATTTTGATTGAGATGCTTACCCCTGTAGTTCCTGTTTTCTGCGCAAAGTTCTCTCCTTCCAGGCTTTGCCCAGTTTGTGCTTTCATTACTGTTTTCATTTTCATCTTCAGATCTTGAATCATTTTACTGATTTCCTTCACCTAATTGTTTGTATTTTCTTGAATTTTTTCCAGTGACTTCTTCATTTCCTCTCTATACGACTCTCTCATATTATTTCTACGGGCCTCAATCTGGTTGCCGGTATTTTCTTGTATTTGTTTATGAATTTTATTCATTTCTTTCATTATCATCTTCATTAGGAAATATTTAGGTCATTCTCTTGTGTTTCAGATGTGTTAGAGTTTCCAGGGGTGATTGCTTTGGGGTCACTGGGTTCTGGAGATGCCACAATATTTTGTCTTTTATACTTTGTGTTATAACTCTAGCTTTAGCCATCTTGCCTTTTCTGGCATTGGGTGGTAGTTTCAGTTGTCCTATATTGGTCATTGAAAGCAGTTTGTAGGTGCATGGCTATAGGTTGAGACCCCTCATCTGTGGGGATCAGGGAATTCTTTTGGTGGATAAGGCAGCTGACCTGAGATCACACATGGGAACTTTTTGTGAACCATCTGGGTGGCCTAAGGTCAGATCTACCTATTTTCGATACCATGGTATCTCTCTCAACAGGGAGACTCAGACACTGGTGTTTTGTAGCCCATAGTTCCTTCTGAGACACCGAGCACTGGTGTTGGGTGCTCTACCTGGTATGAAGCTAGTCTCTGGAGCCCATGCCCATGCCTGAATGGACCCTGGAACTTTCTGTGTATTGGCTGGGTGGCTCAAGGCCAGACTTGATCTTGCTCTACACAGTGTAGCCACCTCTCATGTGGGGATCACCAACACTGTAGTTCTTAGTTTGGTCCTTAGGTCCCTGTGGAGTCACTGCTGTCCCACTAGTCAGACTTGTGTTTCTTAGGTGCCGCCATCTTAAGAACACTAATGCATTTTTAAAAAATAAAATAAAAAATTATTACAAGAGAATTGAGGTACCAAATTTGTCCAAATATGGAAAAAAAGAAGTTGTTAATTTTTATTTCCTGAATTTCAGATATTATAATATATTTTGAAAATATCTGAGGAATCTTTCTGTTCTGATCCTAATTATACAATGGGAGCATATTTTTGTCATATCTTTTGTCAGCATTGTGTAAGCCAAAAATATTGCAAATAGACTTTTCTGAAAATTTTGCTTTGTAGGTATATTAACAAGAAAAAATAATAATGGTGATGCAGTTTATTTAACAAAAAGGAATATGAATAAAATCTTGCATTTACATAAATCCAAGCTCATTACACTTTAGTCATTGGTAAAGAATCTGAAAGGATCCTAAAGACATCTGTTAAAGAATCTGTGAGACTGTATATACCTGTAGGGAAAGAGATTCCTGAGAACCATATTCTTATTGAATTGAATACAGGAGATCATCATGATCCTGAGATCAGAGCGATATTCCCAAAAGATATTGGACAGTCATGCTTCTGAAGTCACTCTTGCTTCTGTATCTTCTTTTGAATGCACACCAGAACTAACTGGTTGGTCTAACCACCTTAGGCAGAACTTACTCTCTTTCAATAACAAGAGGAAATTTGAATGGCATTGAAATGGAAGAACGTTCTATGTTGACTGGCTGCCAGAATCTGGAAGCCATTGTGGAGATGAATTTTGGAGAATTGTTACCTGTTAAAGTTATTTTTATAAAATGTTTGTTGTTGTTATTGTTGTTGCTTTGCCTTGCTCACTGGATCTTGACCTGTTGCTCACTTTGGGATGTCATTGGGTCCACAAGTGTTTGCTACTCTGGCCTGCAGGAGTCATACCTACAAGAAACTCTTCTCAAAGGGATTTCGCTTCCTTCGTAGACTAGAAAAGTCTGACTTTGAAAAGTTTGCTTATGTTAAAAAGCCACTGTTTTTCTTTTACCTAAATAAACTACTTCTCTGGGGTGGTGTGTGTGTGTGTGTGTGTGTGTGTGTGTGTGTGTGTGTGTGTGTGTGTGTGTGTTTGTGTGCATGTGAATTTTTGTTTTCTGCAGCTGGTTGGAGGTCTTGCTGCTCTGGAGGGCTGTCTCCTGATCAGGAATGTGTGTACTCCTGCTTTAGAAATTGCTGTTGCTCTATTTCTAAGCAACAGAACTAAGAAACTGTTCTATCCTTTTACTTTCTATGTAAGTTCTTGCTAGATTACAATAAACTCTGCTCAACTTGTTGTGCCATTTGTTATAGTTATTTTTATAAAACTATGTTTGTTTCTCAATTTATCTTTTAAAGTAGGTAACACACAAATAATTGGCACTACTTTATATTTGTTTAATAATAAGATTCACAGGACAAGAACTGAGCAGTTATTACTCTAATATTAATTCCCTAAGGTAGTTTGTCTCAGTACCAATATGCATCTGAGTGATACATGCACTTTGTAGCTTTCCTGGGTTCCATCTCCGTCCATTTCTTGGACCTCTGCCTGTGGCCAAATCCTCTGGCTCTATCACCTACTTCCTTGTTTAATTCCTTCTACCTTGCCTGATAGGAAATAAAACAATATTCTCTGGCTTGCTCGGGGATTAGCTATAAACTGCTTTATTGCCACACAAGGGGAGTAATTAGGGAACAGAGTTTATACAACACTGAGTCAAGAGGTTCTCAGATTAAGGCTTGTTGCCACTAGATATGGGAGACATAGCAGTTGATTTATACAATAACCTTATACCAACAGTCACAGTGGTACTATAGTCAAAAAATGCTAATCCTAACAGTGAATGTATAGATGTATACCCACCAGGGAAATAATGGCACAATTGTTTTTGATGCAATAAACTTGTGCTGTAATTAAGACCAAATCCAAGGAAGAGTCCATACTTGATATTTTAAGCCAATGCACAGTCATTGATTTGAGAGGATACAAGATCTAGACCTAAAGGAGGTTTTTTTCTTAAGTATATCTGCTGTTTTTCAAACTGACTTCTAAGTATCTAAATTAAGCAGGGTGATTATTATAACTGTCAGCTTAGTTTATAGAGAATTACTTTTCACAATAGTCAGTTACTACTGGCAAACATTCATGCTATCACTATGGATAATTTACTAATGTTGTGGCATGGTGGTCAAATATTCAATAAAGAGTACCTCTCTGGCCGTAAACATAATGAAAGAGATGATAGGAAAAAATAAGAGTCTAAGGAAAAGGAAGTAATTATGAACAACAATTATCTCCTGATCTCTCAGGACTATCTGTCATCAGGAAGCTAAGATGGCTTCAGAAGTATCAACACATAGGAATGAGAAAAAAAAATATCATCTGGAAACAGAAGGTATGTGGCAATACAACAGTTAACATTCCCTGAACTTAGACAACAGTTTTCTCTTATGTACGTGACTTTTTGCTATAGCATGGCTATGCATGCGCTTGGGGCTGTCTGCTATAATAAATAGGAGGAGAAAGCTAGCTGAATATATGACTTCAGTGAAGCAGATACCCAGAGTCAGCACTCATCCTGCCTGGGAACTCCTCAGCGATGAAGCTGCCGTTGAGTCGACTTCACTTCTGTAAGTTTTTCTCCCCTCTGCCTCTCTGAGTAAAAGAATTCAGTTCAGTGATTCATTGAGTTTAATTTAATGGAATTCTTAGTAATTTTTGATATTCAGTCTGGCATGAATAGATATTTATTCATTGTTTATCAGGAGAAGAACACAGCATAGACTTTTGAATATCTTTTAAAAATATTTTCTTGAAAGCAACTGTACAGGGACCAAGAGAAAATTGTATTAGTAGTTTCAACATCCGTTAGCTTGAGACTTGTTGTAATATTCATAGATAATCTGAGTTGTCTTCTCTGGTGATGTGAGAGAAGGAGGGGGGAAGTTTCACTGGTAGAAATGATGGGGATCATTAAACAGCTCCCAATACATAGGATCTCCCCCCAGAACAAATACAACAGACCCAAAGGGCAATGTTTTGTAGTTTGAGACACTGGAAATTATTGAGTGTAAAGTCAGCATGTCCAACTCATCTTATCTTAAGGCAGAAGAAACAAACTTCTGATTGTCAATATTATATATAAGTCTTCTTTTTGGGATAAATCTCAAGAATATTAAGTTCTGAAACATGAAGTAGATCAAGATGGCAGATTGTGTCTTATTTTGTTTTACAGTTTAGCACAAGCTAATTGATATCACAAAAAGAAGAGCAAGTGGGTGCTGAAGAAGTGCAAATTTTGTAGTAGAGTTTTCTATAAAAACGAGATCATGACAGAAGATATTTTTAAAACTAAAATAGGAGAGCATTTTTATGCTTTTAATATTTCTTGAGATTTTCTTTCATGAGTATTCTGTTATATCTTTCACCCAATACTTTAAAAGTGTTTTCCCATGGTTCCTCTTAAATTGAAGGCTGTTCTCTTTTCTTCAGTAATTACCATTATATATCTTCCCCTTACTGTAAGATGTTCTCTCAGCTTTATATGTAAAGATAATGTTCTGATTCCTATTGAGCAGCAGTTTTGAGGTTAAAACTAACCCTGATCATTGCCAAAACTTTTAAAAATATTTTTTATTTTTATATTAAATATTTTTAAAATATACATTTATATTATGACATACAAATAAATAAATAACATATAGGAAGAAGAACCACAGAACAATCAGGAATTATATAAATGTTACATTAATAGTCTTCGAGTAATTGTATTCATTCCCAAAACTTTTAAAAGTGAGTGTTTTAGAGAAAAAAGAAAAGGATATCAAATCAATATTCAAAATATTATATAATGCTGCTATAATATCATAGTGACACAATTATTCTTTCTACGTAATGACAATGGCCTCTGGTAACACTGAATCTCAGAACTGTGGCTGTGCTCTTTGCCTGAAACACGGGCAAATTGGACAGTTTCATGAAATTTCAAAGAACTTAATGATCTTTCTGTATTTTATCTATTTTTCTTTAAAAACTTAAAAGCATAAAACTATGATCAAAACCTTTAAAATGTGCCTGGCAAAGAACTCTCCTTTCCCATTGTTGCATTCGGATTTATGAATTTCTTTTGGTCATGTATATTTAGGACACTGCAATATTTACTGTAAAAGATGTACATTGAAGTGAACTATACACTTAGAACACAGATAAGGAAGAGAAAGTGAGAGAGACAGAGAGACAGAGACAGAGAGACAGAGAGACAGAGACAGAGACAGACAGAGAAAGAAAGAAAAAAAGAAAGAAAGAAAGAAAGAAAGAAAGTTTAGCTTCTCAAAAAGTCCTTATATACTGGGAATTATGGTTTAAATATTTTCACTTCTAATGTTTATCTAATATCTGTTTCTTTCTTTATGATTGTGACACATCATTTTTTTCAAGGTCAGAAAATACAAAGGAAGATAAAAAACAGCAAATTTTCAATATGATGGACATAAGGAGAATATGACTGTTTGAAGTAAACATAATTTCACCTTTTTTTAAATTGACTAGATGTTATTTTTTCCTTTTAACATGACTCAGTTGTACAATGAATTCTTTTCCATATATTTTGGTACCTTCTTAAATCCTTAATATCTGTTTTTTTATGAAATACTTATAGTTAAAATGCAGATGTCCATCAAAATGGAAAATATTCTGGTCATGACATCATGTATACAGTTTCTGAACTCTATGTGAATTTTGGTTTCTATATTTTGCCATTTTCACAACTGATTAGGGGGAATAAGGCTGTTCTCTGAGGCAGAATTCACTGCCATTCTAATATCATGAACTACTGAGACAGACAGACAGACAGATAGATAGACAAAGAGAGAGAAAGAGAAAAAGATAGACAGACAGACAGACAGAAGCACAGACATAGAAACAGACACAGAGACACAGAAAGACAGAGTACATTTTCTCTAAAATCTCAGATCTTGAGAAGATGACCATGCTCCAGTGCATATCCCTACAACCCAGAGTTTGGCAGCACAAATTTGTTAAACAACAGCTACAAAAGAATACAAAGGTGATGAAGGTCAGTAGGTAGGATGTAGGGTAGATCTAGGTAACAGTTGAGGAGGCAAATAAATATAATCAAAACATGTTGTAAAAAATATCAAATAACTAATCTTTTTTAAGTTGAACGGAGGATGAGTAAAGAAGCAAGAGATCATCAGGGAAAGAAGGGATACAAAAATGCAAAATACCCAGTAAAATATTCACAAACTGAATACAGGAATACATCAAAGATATCATTCACCATGACCAGATAGGCTTCATTCCAGGCACGTAAGTATAGTTTAATATATAGAAATTCATCAATGTAATCTACCATGTAAACAAAGTGAAAGAAAAAAACCCACATGATCATCTCCTTAGATGCAGAAAAAGCATTTGACAAAATCTAACATCTATTCATGTTTAAAGTTTTGGAGAGGCCAGGGATACAAGGCACATACCTAAAAATAATTAAGGCTATATATACAGCAAGCCAATAGCCAAAATAAAATTAAATAGAGAGATACTCAAGGAAATTCCTCTAAAATCAAGGGCCCAGGAAGGCTTCCCCACTTTCTCCATATCTCTTCAAAATAGTTCTTGAAGGTCTAGCTAGAGAAATAAGACAACAAAAGGAGATCAAGGGGATCTAAATGGGAAAGGAAGAAGTCAAATTATCCCTATTTGCAGATGATAAGATATTGTACATAAGTGATCCTCAAAATGCCACCAGAGAACTCCTACAGCTGATAAACACATTCAGCAAAATGGCTGGATACAAAAATTAAGGTAAAAAAGTCAGTAGCCTTCCTATATACCAATGACAATCATGAAGAGGAAGAAATTAGGGAAAGTACACTCTTCACGATAGCCACAAGCAATATAAATATCTAGGAGTAACCCTAACCAAGAAAGTGAAAAAGTTATTTGAAAAACAAATTCAAATCTCTGAAGAAGGAGATTGAAGAGGACATCAGAAGACGGAAAGATCTTCCTTGTTCATGGATCAGGAGAATTAACATAGTAAAAATGGCCATTTTATCAAAAACAATTTATAGATTCAATGCAATAACCTATCAAAAAAACCTACACCATGTTTTAAAGACATTGAAAGATCAATTCTCAACTTTATATGGAAAAACAAAAAACCCAGAGTATCTAAAACAGTCCTATAAAATAAAAGATCCTCCAGAGGAATCTCCATCCCTGACATCAAGCTTTGCTATAGAGCAACAATAATTAAAACAGCATGGTACTGGCATAGCAATAGGCTGGCTGATCAATGAGTTGATTGAAGACCCAGAAATAAATCCACACACATATAGTCACTTGATTTTTGGCAAAGAAGCTAAGCCCATTCAATGGACAAAGGATAACATCTTTAACAAATGGTGCTAGTCTAAGTGGATGTCTACATGTAGAAAAATGCAAATAGACCCGTATTTGTCACCATGCACAAAACTCAAGTACAAGTGGATTAAAGACTTCAACATAAAACCATAGACACTAAATACGTTAGAAGAAAAAGTGAGGAAGAGCCTGGAACTCATTGGCACAGGAGACAACTTCCTGAACAGAACTCCAACAGCCCAGGCCTTAAGGTCAGCGATTAATAAATGAGACCTCTTGAAGCTGAGAAGCTTCTGTAAGGCAAAAGACACTGTCAACAGAACAAAGCAACAGCCTACAGACTGAGAAAAGATCTTCACCAACCCTACATTTGAGAAATGTCTAATATCCAAAATGCATAAAGAACTCAAGAAATTAAACACCACCAAACCAAGTAATCCAGCTATGAAATGGAGCTCACAAATAAACAGAATTCTCAACAGAAGAATATCAAATGGCTGAGAAACACATAAAGAAATGCTCAACTTCCTTAGTCATCAGAGAAAAGCAAATCAAAATGACTCTGAGAGTCCATCTTACACCCATCAGAATGGCTAAGAGAGGAAGGACAGCTGGTAGCCAAGAAGAGACTTGATACCCTATGAGAATATACAGGGGGAGGTAATCCCCCTCAGGAACAGTCATAGGGGAGGGGAATAATGGGAAAATGGGGGGGGGGAGGAATGGGAGGATACAAGGGATGTGATAAACATTGAGATGTAACAAGAATAAATTAATAATAATAAAAAAAAAACCTCAAGCGACAGCACATGCTGGCAAGGATGTGGAGTAAGGGGAACATTTCTTAATTACTGATGGGAGTACAAACTTGTCCAACCACTTTGGAAATCAATCTGACACTTCCTCAGAGAACTGAGAAGAGGACTTCCTCAAGACACAGCTACTCCACTCCTTAGAATATTCCCAAAAGGTGCTCTACCACACAACAAAGACATATGCTCAATCATGTTCATAGCAGCCTTATTCATAATAGCCAGAAAATGGAAACAACCTAAATGTTCCCCAGTCAAAGAATAGATAAAGAAACTGTGGTACATTTACACTATGGAATACTACTTAGTTAATAAAAAGCAGGGGACTCCTGAAATTTGTGTGCAAATGGATAGAATTAAAAATGATCATCCTGAGTGAGTTAACCCAGACCCAGAGAGACTCACATGGTATATACTCACTTATATAAAAGGACACTAGTCCAAAAATGATTTCTCCTGAAAGTCTTCACTTACCAAGAGATAGGAGTAGATGTGAAGACTTCCTATTGTGACTCTAGGTGAGAGAAGTATGGGAGAATGGTAAAACAGAAGGATGCAGAGCGTCCTAGAAACCTACAAGAATATTATGATGGGTAGATCTGGACCCAGGTGGGTCTGCTCAAACTACTGTACCAACCAAGCACAATGCATACAATAAACACTGAACCCCTACTCAGATCTAGCCAATGGACAGGGCATTTTTCACAATTGTATGGAGAGCAGGGACTGACTCTGATATGAACTTTGGTGCCCAGTATTTGACCACTTTGCCTTGATGGGGAGGCCTCCTGGCACTCAGAGAAAGGATGAGCAGGCTACCAGGATGAGAATTGAAACACTGTGACCATATCGTGGGGGAGGAGGTTCCCTTCTGTCAGAGACCTAGGGAAGGTGAATAAGGTCATAGAGGGAGGGAGGGAAAAATAAGAAGATACAAGTGAGGGGATAACAATTGATAGGTAATCTGAAAAATTAATTAAATAAAAAGAGAACACATGTGAAAAACCAACAAAAGACATTAACAGAATCAGTTTGATTGAAATACAAAATGTTGGAATAAAATAGATTTTTATCATTTTAATGTATGCTAATACATGTTTAAAGGGACAAAATTGTGTCTAAGTATAATATAAATAATAACTACATCCTATAAACAAAAACCTCTAGCCTTCAGATAATACTGGATGGATAAGTAGAGTGACATAAGAATGAACAATGTTGAATTTATCCTAAGTGTGGAAATAATCCCCTATGCAAAGGAGACTTTGTGTGCAGTTCTGTCCTAAACATAGGAATGCTGCATGAGGGTGTTCACTGGGAATCTGCTGTACACCTTCTGGAAACTTTTCCATAAGGGTCAGAAATGTTAGGCAATCATTTGTTTTCCCGGAAAATTGTTTGTGGGAGGAAGTTGCTCACCAAGATCCAGACATTTTCAGAAAACATTCATCCCAGTTAAACATCTCCTTACACAGAGCTAATAAAAAGCCAAAATTTGGTAACTGACTGTGACATGTGTGACCTATATTTAGCAAGGTTGATGAAACCATCACAAAGCATCAGCTACAGAAAAAAAAAAAAAAAACACCTCATGAGGAAATGGGTTAAAGGTTATGGAAAATATATATAGACATCCATTCTACAACACCTGAATTTTTGCTTTAGAGTAGTGGTTTTCAACATGTGGGTCACGATCCCTTTGGGGGTAAAGCAGTTCTTTCACAGGGCTCACTTAAGACCATTAAAAAACAAATGTTTACATTACAACTCTTACCCTGAGAAAAATTATAGTTATGGAGTACCAATACAAATAATTTTATGATTGGGAGGAGTCACCACAACATGAGGAACTGTATTAAAGAGTCACATATGCAGTCAGGTTGAGAACCACTGCTTTAGAAAAAAACAGTAATATGAGAATGGGACCTGCTCATGATGTATTGAACACTTATGAGGATTTTGCTTAGAATGTACATAGAGGAAAAATTCAGACGAAATTCTATACTTTCATGAAACAGGCAACATGAGGACCGAGGAGAGTATGCTTACTTTCTCCAAAGTTATCTTTATATTAAGCTAACAGTATGGATCTTATTAATTTAGCAACGTATTAGGAGAAAACAGATAAGTTAACATCTAAAGACAGCTGTTAAAAATGGGTACAATATTATATACAGGTATGGGAAAAAGCACTCCTGAGAGGTATAGCTTTATTAAATCAATTGCCACTGCCTGGCATGTGGTATCTTACTAAGATTTAGTAGACACTATGGTCTCTACATCTTCTAATATCACTCATGCAGCTGAGACTACAGGTGGACACATATTGGAAGGAGCCAATTGGACTCAGTTGCAAAGACATTTCATTGTCTCATTACACGCCTTGGAAAAAAATGTGACAGGGGTTGAACTGCCATCTTCCTCTATGGAACGTGTCTCATAGTTTCAAAGGCACCAAGGGATCAGCATGGGGAGAACTAACATCAATGAAAGGACTCGCTTGCCTGTTAATACCCAGAACAAGCACAGTATGCCATGTCCAACAAAACAGTTGTGACACAACAATCTGGTCACAGCAGTAAAGACAAGTTAAACTGCTACAAAAATTTGACTGATGCTGTGACATATTGGATCACGATTGAGTAACAAAGTGAATACATATGACCCTCTCTCTCAAAAGCCCTAAAAGATTGCAAGAGTATTGAGGAAGGAGAAGATGTGACAAAGTACAGAAATTTACAACTGGTCTGATATGTTTATCAGTGATCATGTATCAATGTGGCTTTGGAGAGCTCTGGAATGACTTGGACAATAGCTATACCATGCAAATAGCAGATGGATACAGATATAGGGGTTTTGTGGTAATTGTGACAGCACTACTAATATTTCCAAAAGCAGCAAAGCCATTAGAACCTTATCTGGGGTTCTAACTTTTATTTCTTCCTGTTACTACACTGCATGGCATATGCTAAAGGACCTAGGGAATAGAAAGTTACCTGAGGTGAAGACTCAGTGCAGCAGTGGGCCTTCTTCAGTGGCCCCCCTTCTGTAATGGAACTATTCTGAGATGCAGCTGTCATTGAGTCAAGCATGCTTCTGTAAGTAACCTCCCAGTGGTGCCCCTATGAGTAAAGCTGATCGGTTTGGGGATTCTCTGAGGTTATTGGATGAGAATATTTTCAGTCTAGTAAGAATCGTCGCAGGGATGTTACAGACATTTTTTTTTTTACAGTGGTTCACCAACATGGGGAAGCTTTTCTTATGATTTTCTAAGATTCAGAAATGGTAATTTACAAGGAACAAAAGAGTCAATGCTTTCATATTGTCACTACTGAGAAGGAAAGTGTAAATCCTTTCTTGTTTCTTGCATCTTAAACATGCATTTGCTCACTTGAATTAATCTTCAAGACATTAGGTAGGTGCTGAAGACTAGAGTAGATAATGACAACAGATATGAGTCTTACACTCTTGACCAATCAGAGGTTTGGGGGTTAAATGAATAGTACTGCTATATTTATTATCAGTGGCTGGTAGTAAAACTCTGTAGATGACAAGGGCACGAAAACACAATGAATAAGATCAATAAATTTTAGGAAATAGAGAACAAAATCGTTTGTCCACTTCATGTTAGATTATAGAAATTTTTTGGGTAAAATTGGATACCACTAAAGGTTTTTTTTTAAATTTCAAAAATTAGTTAGGACATATGTCAAGAAATGTAAAAAGCAGTTTAATTTGTTTTCTATAGGTTACTTCTTTTGTATTCAGAGTATAACTGTCTGTCCATCTGTTGAATCAGCAAATTAGGGAGGAAACCAATAGTAATTACTGTCAAATGTCTAAAGAGGATTGGTTTCATGAAGAAATAAATATAGTTAAAATGGAGATTACTGGGGCTTATATGCTCATGTGATCAAAGGTAAAGTTAGTGCTCTAGAAGTAGCAACATCTGGAGAACTGAATCTCAACACCATGGCTAGAGTTCTGCTACACAGATATTCAAGAGAGCCAGGTGTTGGGTAGAGAGTCCATAGTGCAAGCATTCAGCTTCCTAGTCTCTATTAATAGGACATTTGCCTGTGGGTCTCTGCATCTGTTTTCAGCTGCTGTTTCCAGCTGCAGAGTGAGGCAGAGAAGATATTATAGAGGATACCACAAGGACACCTATAGAGTCAATTAACTTGGGCCCATTAGGGTTCACAGAGACTGAACCATTAACCAAAGAGCATAAATGTACTGGTCCTAGGCCCCCAGCTCATAAGTAGTTGATGCATGTGGTTGGTGAGTTGGTCTTCGTGTGGCTCCTCCAGCAACTGGATCAAGGGCCCTCTCTGATTTTGATGCCTGCCTTTGGATCCTGACTGGGCTGCCTTCCTTGTCTGGCCTGAGTGGGAGAGGATGCACCTAGTTCTGCAGCAACTTAATGTGCCAGGGCAGGTTAGTACACATAGGGTACCTCCCTCTTCTCTGAGGCGAAGGAGAGGGGAGAATGGAAGGAGGAGTATGTGAGAGGGACTCAGAGGAAAGGAGGGCAGCTGTAATCAGGATGTAAAGTAAGTACTAAAATAAATACATGGAGGAAAAATAGGACTTAATAAAACTCACATAAATTTGTAAGACTTTTTTTTAATTAATTTATTCTTGTTACATCTCAATGTTTATCCCATCCCTTGTATCCTCCCATTCCTCCCTCCACCCCATTTTCCCATTATTCCCCTCCCCTATGACTGTTCCTGAGGGGGATTACCTCCCCCTGTATATTCTCATAGGGTATCAAGTCTCTTCGTGGCTACCTGCTGTCCTTCCTCTGAGTGCCACCAGGTCTCCCCCTCCAGGGGACATGGTCAAATGTGAGGCACCATAGTACGTGAGAAAGTCATATCACACTCTCCACTCAACTGTGGAGAATGTTCTGTCCATTGGCTAGATCTGGGAAGGGGTTTAAAGTTTACCTCCTGTATTGTCCTTGGCTGGTGCCTTAGTTTGAGCGGGACCCCTGGGCCCAAATCTGCCTATCATATTGTTCTACTTGTAGATTTCTAGAACCCTCTGTATCCTTTTATTTTGCTATTCTCCCATGCGTCTCTCATTTAGAGTCCCAATAGGATGCCCTCCCCTCTGTCCCAGTTTCCTGGTAAGTGAAGGCTTTCGTGGGACATGCCCCTTGGGCTAGTATGCAGATATAAGTGAGTATATACCATTTGATTCTTTCTGCTTCTGGGTTAACTCACTCATTATGATCATTTCTAGCTCAATCCATTTATCCACAAATTTCGGGAATTCCTTGTTTTTAATAGCTGAGTAGTATTCCATAGTGTATATGTACCACAGTTTCTTTATCCACTCTTCTACTGAGGGACACTTAGGCTGTTTCCATGTTCTGGCTATTATGAATAAGGCTGCTATGAACATGGTTGAGCAAATTTTCTTGTGTGCTGGAGCATCTTCTGGGTATATTCCAAGGAGTGGAATAGCTGGGTCTTGAGGAAGCCCTATTCCCATTTTTCTGAGATAGCACCAGATAGATTTCCAAAGTGGCTGTACTAGTTTGCATTCCCACCAGCAATGAAGGAGTGTTCCTCTCTCCCCACATCCTCGCCAGCATGTGGTGTCGCTTGAGTTTTTGATCTTAGCCATGTTGATGGGTGTAAGATGGAATCTCAGAGTTGTTTTGATTTGCATATCTTTAAGTGTTTCTCAGCCATTTGATATTCCTCTGTTGAGAATTCTCTGTTTAGTTCCAAGCCCCATTTCTCAATTGGGTTATTCAGTTTGGTGGTGTTTAATTTCTTGAGTTCTTTATATATTTTGGATATTAGACCTTTGTCGGATGTAGGGTTGGTGAACATTTTTTCCCAGTCTGTAGGCTGTCGCTTTGTTCTCTAATTTGTAAGACTTTTAAAAATCAGTTCAGTTTGATACTTTTACATAGACCCACTCCACTCACAAGTTATTATGAAGCCCGATTCATCTGGGGCTTTGGTGAAAGAGCAGTCCATGGCTTTATTGTGAGTTAGTAATGATGATGTACAGTATCCTTTCACGACTGGACTTTTGTTCTTATTACTAAGCACCAAGTAATTATGCATTTAAACTTTAAAAATTTACTTTACATCCCAGTCATAGCTCCCTGCCTCCTCTCCTCCCAGTCTCACTGTCCCTTCCTCTTCACCCTGTTCTCCCTTCCTACACCTCAGAAAAGAGGATCCTTCTACCAACCCACCGCAGCACATCAAATAGCATCAGGACTGAGTGCATCTTCTCCCCTGTGGCCCGGTGAGGCAGTCTCACCAGGGGGAAGTGATGGAAAAACAAGCAAAAGAGTTTGAACTAGAAAAAGCTATCCTGAGTAGGGTAACCCAGACCCAGAAAGACACACATGGCATGTACTCACTTATAAGTGGATATTAGCTATATAGTTCAGTATAACCGTGCTACATCTCAAAGACCTAAAGAAGATAAGTAACAAGGAAAATCCAAAAGAGGTGCTTGAATCTCACTCAGAGGGGGAAATTGAATAAACAGTGTGATTTGTTGAAGAGACGGAACAGGGAAGAAGAGGGATTGTGGAGACAAATAAGGGCTGAGATCAGATGTGGGGAAAGGGGGTGATAATGCAGGAGGACAGAGGGCTTGCAGAGAGATGAGAAACTGTCAGCAGGGACATTTCTGTGACAAGCTGGAGACCTAAGACAGGGTAGGCTCCTGGAAGGATATGAAGATAACTCTAGCTAAGAATCCTAGTAGCAGGGGTCATGGAAACTGAAGAAGCTACCCTCTAACTAGACAGGCCTCCTAGTGAAGGAAGAGGCACACCAATCCACCCACAAAAAAACTTCTACTGTGCATTTACTTGTATCAGTGGCGAAGATACACAGATAAAGTGTGCTGTCTTTGTTAAAATACAAACACTGCATGTTTAGTAGGAGACAAAGTCTTGGAAAATCAGACCACTGAATATCAATATAAATTTTTATCATTAAACTGTCTGTGGTAAATGAGTTTAAGTGTCCCACTTACAATTTACTTATCACCAAATGTTTAAATCTACTTTTTCACTTCTCATAGCCAACCAAAATTTTACCTTCTCCAAATATATACTGATGTAAATAGGTTATTTACTTAATTTTACTGTGTAATATGGTTATTCTTTAATACAGCAGTACAGTAGGAAGCTGTAGCAAAAAGGAAACTAAATAAGTTGATAGCAGTGTTTTTATAATAGTCTTGATAATCTCAGAAACATGGATCTCAACAGAACTTCTATTCCTGTATAGCAGTGACTATCCTGATGCTATTGATGTCAAACCTGCTCCTGTGGGAGAAGGTGGACTCTGCATCCATAAATGCCAGTGCATTGGGCAATGGTGAGGTGCACCTCAAAGAACTCTTTGATGATGCCATTATAATGTCTAAGAACATCAGTGAGATGGCGACAGAAAGTCGCAGGCTATTGGTAAGTACCTCACTGCCTCCAGGCATCTTTCAGCATTGGATGGCCCTGATTGTAGTGATAGTACATATTGTTAAACAGAAATCATCATAAGTTAAATTTCAGGTAACACATCTTCATATGTGAAAGCAAGCATCCATCCCCAAGAAACAGGAAAAGGAGTATCTCGTGATTTCCTTTTTGTTAAAATAACTTATTCAGATTACACCTCCTCACTTGTATCTTCCCATTCTCCCCTCAATCTTTCACCCTATTCTCCTCCCTTAGAGCTCTTAAAGAAGGGGACCTCCTCCCCTACAATATGATCACAGCCTATCAGGTTTTGTCTAGATAGCTTGCTCTCCCTTCCTCTGAGTGCCGCCGTGCTTCCCCACCAGGACTCCGAAACAAATGGCTTAATTAAAAGAAAACACCTGCCTTAAACTTTCTAGAACCTCCAGTTGCTGATCTTACATGTAGGAAGCCAAACCTATTGGCATCTTCACTAAGGAACTACAGTTATTTAAAGGAGAAATGTACAGCCATGAACTGGGTGAATGGAATAGAGCTAAATTAAACTGTAGTAGATTCGAGATGAGAAAAAAATGCCATAGCTTTTCCAGAACTAATAAGTCCTAGGAAGTGTTTTAAAACATTCCTGGTACATGCCTTCAGAGAATGCATGGACAATAGGGGGGCTGGTTGACGACAGCAAACAAGTTGTCTCTTTTGGGTAACTGTATGTTATATGATCAAGATTAATGAAGATCAAGGCAGAAAGGAGGTAAGGCTTGAGTGCTGCAGTGGGCATTCCGAAATGTGTCTCTACATTTGTAGGAGGTATGCATTCATGTGATTGTTTCATTTATGGTTTTTTTTTTCTTTCCTCCTGCTTCAGATCACCGATGCCTTCTCATCAAATATATTCCCTAAAATTGTAAGCATTGCCCTACTTCCAGATGATTTTCACAAAAACGCTAGAAGCCAGTAATTGTTCTACACCATACCTAGAGGAGAAACCATCATGAGTCAAAATTTTAACAGTATACTTCCAGGAGAAAGAAACCATCGCTCAGGAATGTGGGAACAATAGTCGAACCATTCAAGGAGTCTCTGACTTGTAATGATGAGACATTTCAATGTTTTCTCTAAATTTATCTTACCACAAACTTATATTAAGTATAATATGAATACAATACTGTATGTGACAATAAGCTCTAACAGTTGTCCAAGGGGAAATACTCTGCTGTCCTGACTGGGCTTGTAAGGAGCCAGTCTCCTTTGACATTTTTATTGAGTACACTGCAGATACACATTAGATGACAATTTCTTTCCTGTACATTGGACTCCATGTATTGAACAGATCTTAAACTGAACCCATGCCAGGTATTTGATGGATTAGCTTTTCACAACATCCTAAATGCTAGATGTCACTGTGTAAGATTTCTTTCTTATAATAGAGTTTATTCAACAGGAGGACTGGTTTAGAAATAGGCATAATCTCTGAATGCTTATCTGTGTATCTACTTGTTGTGTCTTGAAGAAGCTGGTTCCAGGACTCTTTCATCATCTCAGGCACCGGCTCTTTCTTTTACTTTTCAACATGGATCTCTTAGTCTCAATGAGAAGGGCACAAAGTCCCACTCCTAACCGAGGAGAGATTTGGAATTGATACCTGCTAGAAAAGATACAAATCTGTTTTCTCTGATGTACTGCCATTGAATACATCAACCACATTGCAGGACAGGCTGCATAAACAAGAGCAGATAGCACCCCATATTTAGTAGACTCTGTGTTGTTGAGTTTGGGGTGCTAGGGAGAATTATGTTTTAATTTTTTGTTTTTTAAAATATTTTTGTCTTATTTTTTATTTGTTTTGCTTTTAAACTTTTTTGTTTTGTTTTGTCTTCAAAGAGAAAGGCAGAAGAAAGCAGAAACAGTACATGAAGTTGAGTGAGTGTGGAGGTGGGGAGATTGATAACTATTTGGAATAGGATAAAGAATATGATAAGAGAGAGAGAGAGAGAGAGAGAGAGTAGTTTCTGTCTGCTTGACGGTTGAATGTCACTTGTACACGGTCATTCAGTGTACAAGATAAGAATACAGATCAGGCACAAGGACAACAAAAGTACAACAGACACTAGATCTCAGCTTTTGGAATAAATATCGTTCTTGATTACTTTTTATTCATATGTTTTTCTGTATACTAGACTTGTAGTCTTTAACTTGTTACACTTCTGAGTGGTTCATTTCAGATTCATAAAATATGTGAATTTTAAAAATAACAGATATTTTAAAGTAATATAGTTAACTAATTTTTAAAAATATAGTTAACTAAGTATGTATAAATACTTATATATTGATTAATAAAAATAAGACACTTTAAATAATATATGTTTAAATATCTAAATGTCAATTAATACATGAATACTGAGTCTTAATTTTCTACTTTAACTACTCCTAAGTTAGTTTTTTTGAGGAGATTTCCAAACAAGGTTTCTCTGTGTAGCACTGACCATCCTGAATCTAACTCTAGACCAGGCTGGCCGCTAACTTAGAGAACTGCTTGGACTGTGGTTAAAGGCCTGTACTTCTGCTGCCTGGGTTATATCATCATTTTTTTTTTATGCCAGATTTGTCTAGCAATGGTAGTGTAAACCTGTAATCCCATCACATTGGGAACAGAGGCAAGCAGATCTCTGTGACTTTGATACCGGCCTGCTAGACAAAGTGAATCTAGTACAGGCAAGGCTACACAGAAAAACCCTGACTCAAAAACAAAACAAAACAAAACAAAACAAACAAACAAACAAACAAAAAAAACAAACAAAAAACATCAGCTTTGGTAACTACTTTTTTCCACACAGTTACATTCAGGATTTATGATTAACTTTGAAAAGTATAATTGTAAATCTTCAATGTTGCTAGAAATAATTGTATCTAATTTAACAGGACCTAGTTAAAAGAAACATCAGTTTTGAGCAACAGAAAACAGGAGAGTAATAAGAATAGATGCAAGCTGGGTGTGGTGGCACATGCCTTCAATCCCAGCACTCAGGAGGCAGAGGTAGGCAGATCGCTGTGAGTTCAAGGCCAGCCTGGTCTAAAAAGTGAGTCCATGACAACCAAGGCTACACAGAGAGGCATTGTCTTGAAAAACCAAATTAAAAAAAAAAAACAAATAAAAAATAAAAAATTAAAATAAATAAATAATTTTTTAAAAATTAAAAATACATAGCTGCATATATACTGGATCTTTAACTCAAATCCCAGAGTAAAATGAACTTTAACATATTAATTATTCTGTTATTTTGTTATTTGAAGACCTTCACATCAAAACATAAATACAAACAGGGTGAGGGTATACAGGAACAGTGAGAAAGGAAATGGCTCAGACATTAGACACTTAATTGAAAGATAAACGAGTTCTTCAGAATTAAGGAGAAAAGAGTAGGTAAGATAGTTATTTTCTTCCTCAACTTCAGGTTTATGTAACACTTGCTTTAAAAAATATACATGTATTAAATGCACTCATATTCTAATTATGAATTCATTTGCTGAACTCCAATTAACTCGGTTTTTATTTTAACATTTACAGACACTAGAATTACTCGAAAAGCAAGAACTCATGGTCAAGACTTTCAACAGCTGCCACACATTTTCACTCAAAACTCCAGAAACAATGGAGGAAGCCAAAAATATTTCAGTGAGTCCCCAGTCCTTGAATTTATCTTGAAGAGCTCAAGCAGCATACTGGGCTGGCCACTCTGTAGGGCATTGTGAGCACTCTATAGATGTCATATCACATCTGCAAGGAAATGCTGAAAGAGTGAGCAATGAAAGAAAAAAACGTTATATGATATATAAATTATAAGAAAATACATTTTTAAGTAATGTTGTAACTGAGTTAAAAATTGTCCATTTAGAGGACTTTAGTTTAGCAATGTCTGGCTACCGGGTTTTCTTTACTTATTCTGTAGGAGACTGACCTGAATTGGGAACTAATGTTTAAATATACATCTGTTTATATGGATGAGAATGAAAATGCAGTTGTATTTATTATATGTTACTAATGGCACATTATTGGTAACATTTTATACTACTGACAACTAAATCAGCTCCTCATGATTCTCAAGAATCTTCTAGTTCTGTGTTTGCATCGTATTTATATGTTAATCTTCTCTGATCTCTTGGTCATTTCCTATGGCTTTACGGAAAGGACCAAACCATGAGGATCATGCAAATAGTGTATAACGTCCCTCAGGATGAAACCATGCTGCCAAATGTGATGGAAAGGTCAACTTTTTATGACAGCTATAACGTAATTGCTATGAAATAATTTGTTTTGAGAATCATATGGAAGTAATCATGGGAAGTGAAGGTAGAAGAAGATAACATTTTTTTTTTTATGACATTCAACATTGGTAGACACTTCATGAACTACTGTATTGACTTCCCTGCAGTGGCCCTACAAAATAGATTATTATTACAATAGCTGAGAAATGTAAAGTGAAGATTTGGAAGAGTAATACAGCATTACAACCACCACTGTACCCCTAAGCCTGAGAGTCTGTGCTTCCTCCAAGTCAAGCACTCACTATTAGTGATATGACACAACGCCTCCAAGATCCATCACCATTTGGTGTGGTCTTCCCTCTAATATCTTTATAAGTTTTTCTTCACAAGTTTGCATCATACCTTTCTACACTTTATGTTTATCGCCACAGAGTTGCTTAAATGGTACCAACACAGCAAGTATTTTAAATCAGAACTGAGCTGCATGTATGGCCCTAACAGTGAGCACACATTGGGAGGTCAAACTCCATGGAGATTCCTACTGGTGCTGGTAATGAAGGCAATACTGTGCCACTGATCGTCATGTGCTCATGCTGACAGATGGGCTGCCTTGCTAGAGGCATGGCATAGAGTAAAGTAGACTGACGGAAGCACAATCATGAATGGCATGAGAATGGTGGAATTGCTATGATGAGTCAGACTGAAATGATTTGGACCGCATGCCATTCATGTTGGTGACAGTTTTCTTTCTGACTCAATTCACATCCTTTGGGTACCTACTGAATCCCAATGACGCATTGTTTTCTTATAGAAAAACACATGATAATGTGGGCAAGAGTTGAAATGGGGTTCCAATTGCACAATTTCACAAAGAAAATATAAGAGCAACATGATGTTTCATTAGGAAAAAAGTAGTTACTATTTAAGATAATGTGCATTTTGCAAAATGTAGGTAAATTTATTGAAATTAGCAGTTCTAGGTTATTTTAACTTAAAAAATGTTGCATCTCCATAAAATCACAAATACACATCTCAGTTATCCTACTCTTATTAAAAAACAAATGTTAGACATCGAGATCAACCTCATTTCTGTCAATATGATTGCTTGCTTACTGTTGCATAGCGTGAAGGCTTTCTGAAAATGATACTCAGTATACTGCATGCCTGGGACGACCCTCTGCACCACTTACTGATGGAACTCGATGCTCTACCAGGAGCCCCTGATACTGTGCTATCAATAGTTAAAGACATTGAGATAAAGAACAAAGGGCTTCAGGAGCACATCATGAGGATGCTCAGCAAGGTGAGCCATCTTCTTACTCTCCTACCTTTTCCTTCTTGAATGATGTAAAGTAGACTGATGGAAGCACAATACTTTTGGAGAATGATAAACTTTGAAACACTTCACTTTTCAAGAATGCAGTTTATGAGAAAAGTCTCATCTGCAGCCTGGCCACTAAGCAATAAAGCTGAGTGGGATATGACTTTTTCATGTACTCTGGTGCCTCACAGTTGACCATGTCCCCCAGAGGGGTGGACCTAGTGGCACTCAGAGGAAGGACAGCAGGTTACCAAGAAGAGACTTGATACCCTATGAGCATATACAGGGGGAGGTAATCCCCCTCAGGAACAGTCATAGGGGAGGGGAATAAGGGGAAAATGGGAGGGAGGGAAAAATGGGAGGATACAAGGGATAGGATAACCATTGAGACGTAACAAGAATAAATTAATAAACCCCCATCCCAAAAAAAAAGAAAAGAAAAGAAAAAAGCTGTCCCTCATAGTCACTGTGAGAGTACCTTGCTGGTTAAAATAAATTATTGCAAATTTCATATTACTCCTACCCCTGGCCTCTGTGCATATTAACTAAGAAACGTGATACTAACAGAAGAATATTTTTGTCTACAGTAAGATGCAGGTAACAGAACATATATTTGAGCCATACCTCTACTTTTTAAATGACCGAGGGATATTTATGGTACCCAGGTTTATGCACATGGAAATTCTTGCTTTTGACTGAGGATTTATATTACAGACATAATCTTACATATAATAAAATGCTTATAAGGAAAAATAACAAAAACATAAAATAGTAATAATGTGGCTGTCGATTTTGTCATTAGGTTCATCCTGGAACTAAAGAAAGTGAAGACTATCCTGTCTGGTCAGGGCTTGCGTCATTAAAGTCAGCTGTAAAAGAATCACAGTTTTTTGCTCTTTATAAATTGTTCTACTGCCTGCATGTTGACACAGATAAAGTTGACACTTTTCTCAGACTCTTGAGGTGTGTGCATGTTCGTGGTGACATTTGCTACGACTTGGAGGATCGAGATGCATTTTAATGATTCATTTTTAGTGATTTTTAAATGTATACCTGAGTATAACCCACCGCCATAAAAATAATAAAGTGATCTATATATGCCAATGTGTAATATGATAAGCACTAATGTTTTCCACTCGTGCTATAGATGAACCTACTTCTAACAGGAAGAATAGACGTTGTTTGACAAATGGCTTCCTACTTTCATTGAGGTTGATCCTCAAAAATTTACGTTCATGTCTTTAAAAAGTATGTAAAATTAGGAGACAATTTATTTAATGGCAACATACTTTATAAAATCAGGCCACTGGTAATAATCCTAATACATTTCATGGTCCATAAACATTATTTGTCACATAGTCAGGATCCATTTTGACATGGGAACCAGGCAGCCCATGTGTAAATTGAATTTCCAAATGCCAGGAACACATGGAAGGTGGTCTGTACAAAGATCGTATCAAATGTTGCACTGGTAGCAGCTCATCTAGGGTTTCCCCTCCAAACAAGTGCTTCACATACAGAAGAGTGTGCTGAGTTCATAGATTCAAGCCTCTACTCTATAGTTGTATATATAACAATTTGAGGTGATTTTGTGATTAAAAACATGACATGAAGGGGGAAAATGTAATTTTATAACCTCATTGGGGTGGAGAACTCTGACAAGTTGTCCTTATAACCATCTATTATGACATACAGTACAAACCTTTCATGGCACAGTTACTTTCCAAAGATGGACAATGGTGAGGTATTAAGTTGATATGAACCACAAAATGTTTTTTTAAAAAATGGTATCTAAAAATTTCCTACCAAGAAGAGACTTGATCCTCGTCAGTCACAGTCATAGGGGAGTGGAGTAAGGGGAAAATGGGAGGGAGGGAGGAATGGGAGGATACAAGGGATGGGATAACAATTTAGATGTAATATGAATAAATTAATAAAATGTATTTAAAAAATAAAATAAAGTAAAAGAAATTTCCAGTTATTATAAATTTCCATTACATTCTTCCATTGATTCTGTGTTGAACTTTTTTGTAATAATAACACCTTCTTTGGGTACAGATATTTCCCACTCACTGTTCTGGTGTGAATGTAAGCTTTCCTGATAGGCATACATGTTGGAACTCTTGGGCCTTAGCTGGTAGCACTATGTGGGAGGTCTGTGGAAACTTTACAACAGGGTGGGAGCAGAGGACTGGATCCCGGGGAAGTGGAAAATAGCTAGAAGAAGTGTGTGTCGATGGGATAGGCTTTGAGACTTACAGTGTATCACCTTCTGCTTTCTAAGCCACCCAGTTGTGTGATGTCTTTGCTTTTATTGCTCTAGTCAAGAGCTACTCCCACCCCCGACGCTCCCTATCGGTATGGAGTTTACAGCCAAACTATGAGGCAAAATAAACAAAGAATCCCTTATGTTTTCTTCCTCAAGTGTTTTTTTCCACATAAAAATAAAAATAAACAGTAAATTATGTCGTAGATGAACTTATTAGAACGAGAGTGAGATCACTAATAAGAGTACAGTTTTGGGGGCTTCCTGTTTCCAAAGCCTTACCCTGCCATGTGCTTTCTTGTCTTCCATGTGTCTGCGCTCTGTGCCAGCTTAAATGGCTTGGATTTCGCTCTTCATCAGATCCATTCCTTCAAGCAGAACGAGGTTTTACAGTGTATATGCCTCAGAGTATACTTTTAATCTCTATTAATCTTTGTTATTCAATCAAAAATGTTTATTCACACTGATTTTAGAGTGGCTGCACCTGTATTAAATCCTAGGAAGATTGATTGAGGTTTCTTTTTGCTCACATCTTTGCTAGTATTTTGTTGTTTTGTTGCTCTTAGCCAAGTTGTCAAGAATAAGATGATATTTCAAAACAGTCTTAGTTTGCATTTTCTTAACTGTTAAAGATGCTTAGCTATTTTTTAAAGACATTTCTTACCTTTTTTTTTTATTAATTTATTCTTGTTACATCTCAATGTTTATCCCATCCCTTGTATCCTCCCATTCCTCCCCCCCCCCCATTTTCCCATTATTCCCCTCCCCTATGACTGTTCCTGAGGGGGATTACCTCCCCCTGTATATTCTCACAGGGTATCAAGTCTCTTCGTGGCTACCAGCTGTCCTTCCTCTGAGTGCCACCAGGTCTCCCCCTCCAGGGGACATGGTCAAATGTGAGGCACCAGAGTACGTGTGAGAAAGTCATATCACACTCTCCACTCAACTGTGGAGAATATTCTGACCATTGGCTAGATCTGGGAAGGGGTTTAAAGTTTACCTCCTGTATTGTCCTTGGCTGGTGCCTTAGTTTGAGCGGGACCCCTGGGCCCAAATCTGCCTATCATATTGTTCTACTTGTAGATTTCTAGGACCCTCTGGATCCTTTTATTTTGCTATTCTCCCATGCGTCTCTCATTTAGAGTTCTTACCTTTTAAAATATACTGAGAGTTATTTTTTCAGATCCACAGTTCCTTTTCAAATGTATTATCTTTAATTTAAGTCAGTAAAATTTTGGAGTTCTTTATGTATAATAAATAGAAATCCTCTGTCAGGTATATACCTGGCCAAGATTTTCTTCAATCCTGTGTGATTCTACTTTATTAAATTGATGTTGTTATTGTTTTCTCCCTTTCCTATAGAAAATTGTTTTAGTTTAATGGGGTAACACTTCTCAGTTGCTATCTTTAATATCTGAGCAAATGGAGTACCATTCAGAAATTCATCTCCTTTGCCTATTTCAGGAAGAGAAAAATTTTTGCTTTGGTATAAAAGTTTAGGCATTGCAAGTATAAAATTGGGATCTCTGATCCATCTGGAATTATTTTTATTGAGGTTGTAGGAATATTTCTAATTACATTGCGCTACATCTGGACAATGATATATCCCAGTACAATCTATGGAAAATGCTGCCTTTTCTACAATCTGGTTTTGGCATCTTTGTCAAATATCATATGAATGTAGTTACACATGGAAGGTTTAGGTCTTCTCTTAATTCCACTTACCTACTTTTCTCTTCTTTTGTCAGTATTTTGCTTCTACAAGTATGGCTGGCTCTGTAACATATCTTGAAACCTTGAATGTTAATCCCTTCAGCATTGATCTTTTGCTCAGGGTTGCTTTAGATATCTAAATTCTTTTATGGTGTCATATGAAATTTTTATTTTTTCCAATTTCTATAAAGAACAATATAGGACTTTTGATTAGAATTGTAATGGTTCTGCAAATTGATTTTGGCAGAATGGTTATGTTTATAACATCAATATTACCAGTCTATGAGTATGAGATGTCTTTCTATTTTCAAGCATTATATGAAAAGAAATGGTCATAGTGGACAGCCTGGTATCCTACCTGACTTTGATAAGATCCCTTCATTTTTTTAGAATGATGTTAGTTTTGGATTTGTCATACATAACATTTATTATGTAGAGGTATACTCCCTCCAGTCCTTCTTCCTTTCTTTTTTCTTTTTCTTTTTTGTTTTTGTTTTTGTTTTTGTGTTTCCAGACAGGGTTTCTCTGTATAGTCTTAGCTGTCCTGGACTCACACTGTAGACTAGGCTGGTCTCGAACTCACAGAAATCGGCCTGCCTCTGCCTCCCGAGTGCTGAGATTAAGGGCGTGTGTCACCACCACCCAGCCAGTCCTATTTTCTTTACAAGTTTTACTAGGAGCACATTTTAGAATTGTCAATGTTGTGCTGGGAACGGTGGCACATGCCTATCAGCCCAGCACTCAGGAAGCAGAGACATGTGGATATCTATAAGTTTGAGGCCAGTCTTTTCTAGTAAGTGAGTCCAGGACAGCCAAAGCTACACAGAGATACCAGATCTCAAAACTAAAACAAACAAACAAAAACAAAAACAAAAGAATTGTCAAGGGATTTTTCTTCATCTATTGGTATGATCATGGGATTTTTGTATTCAAGTCAATTTACATTATTTTTTTGCATTCATTGACTTATATATGCAGAACAAGTCCTGTACTTCTGGAGAAGGCCAGCTTTATTATCCTTTTGATAAATGACTCTACCTTCCTTCTGTTTCCTTTTATTATTTTTGTATTTTGTTTCTTAATAACTTGTATCAGATATAGGTATTTTTGGAAAGTCTGGTAGAATTCTTTTCTGAGTTCATCTGAATGTAGCTCTCATGTTAGAAGATTTTATTATTGTTTTTATCTCCTTATTTTTTCGGAATAACAAACTGGTGATTTGGGTGAAGCTAAGAATGTATCTGTTTCTTTAAGGTTTCCTAGCTTCCTGATATATGGATCATTACAGTATTCTTTTACAATATTTCTGAATTTTCTTAATATCTCTTGCAATGCTTCCTTGCTTGTCTTTTTTGCTGTTATTTTCTGTTACTTTTCTTACTTTCTTCTGGTTAACTGGATCAAAAGTGTGTAGAACCTATAGTCAAAGTACCTGTTATTTTATTATATACTTTTGATTAGGACTTTTTTTGTCATTGTGAGTTTTTTATTTTTTTCCAAATTCTTGACTTACACTATAAGACATTAATTTTTCTCAAGAATTTTTTTAAATGTAGGCACATAGAGCTACAATGCTTAGTTTTCTGTCTGTTTGCTTTTATCACTCAAGAAATTTTATTTTATTACTTTGTCATTTTCATTTAAATCTAAAATTTCTTAATTGTTTCTTTGACCCACTCAATAATTTATTATACAATATACATAAGATTTTTTCCTAACTAGAATTTTTTTCTGTTGATTTTAAGCTTGATCTTAATATAGTCAGAAAATTCACATGATTATTGCAATGTATCTTATCATGCTAATATTTTATTTGTATTTCATAATGTTGTCTAGTTAGAGACACTTCCATGGGCTGTAGAGTAGAATGTATAGTCTATGGTGTTTGGATGGAATATTCTGAAGATAACTGTGAGGTATATTTGATGCATAATGTGATTCAAGTCTGATATTTTTCTATTGTTTGTTCCAATGACTATCTATTAGAGAAAATGAATTGTTGTATTAGAGAGTTGGAGTTAATATCTGTCTTTTATTCTAGTACTGTGTTATTCATGAAATTGGGTGTACCAAAGTTTGGTAAATATATAATAGGAAATCAGAATGGAGAATTCTCAAAAAACTAAAAATAGATCAAACATATGACACTTCTTGTCATATGCTAAAAATTAATAATCTTACCACTCAAATACTTCTCAGCCACGGTCTTTGCCAAGTGTTAAGAAAGGGAAAAGCATAAATATTTTTATTCACCCCACTGCCACCCAAAATGAGTGATAATGAAACTGGCATGTATACACAGTATAATTTTTCTATTCACTTGTATGGAAAAATAAATTCATAAAATTTTCAGGCAAATTGATGGAACTTAAAAACATATTGACTGAGGTAACCCAGACTGGGCAAGACTAAGCCATATTTTCATTTCTATTGGTGGGTCTCAGCTCTGTCTTTAGATTTTGGAGTAAATGAATAATCTAGGGAAAAAATGTGCAAAAGGGTTGAGAGAGACAAATCTCTAGAGAGGATTAAAGCAGGATACATGAAATATGAAAATAGGCATGGAATTCAACTAATGGAGTGGCAGTGACAGAGAAAGAGTGAGGGAGGAGAGTGATAGGTAACACTAATGCACTACCATAGAGGCTTATATTGGTTTATGTTTACCTAAAATCACACACACACACACACACACACACACACACACACACACACACACACGGAGACATTTATGTTTCCAGATCTTGAAGGAAAGCCCTCTTACTGAATATATCACAAAATTCAGAAACAGAATATGGGGGAACTCAGGTTGAACTGTGCTAGATGGCTCCTCCCTGAGCTCCGGCTCCCATAGCCCCAGAAGATGCTGTGCAGTCTTCCAAGGTAGAAAGGCAATCTGGAGTGTTATGTAGCATAAACGCCTACCAACAGCAATTAGCAGGGCGAGGTCCCCAACATTGCGATAATGGTGCACGTATCTTGAAAGTAGCAACTGACTAGTTGGACTTATGGTCGTCTCAATAGAAGGAATTTTTGTCTAGTGTTTAAGAGTGGACAATTGCAAAAGGCTAGTGAGGCCATGGAGCCTACAGGAGAAATTTTTATTGTGCTTTCCTAAGCTAGAATTATTTTGTTGTGGTTGGTGGTGGTGGTGGCCATGTGGTAGTGGTGCTTTTTGTTTAATAAGGTTTACTTTCAAGACATAGCTTCTCACTATGTAACCCTGGCTGCCCTAGAACTTGCTCTGTAGAAGACACTATCTGAAGTCACAAAGATCTGCTTGCTTTGGCCTCCTAAGCGCTGGATTTAAGGTGACTGTCAGTATGCTAAGCTAACTAATATAATATCTAACTGAATTTTAAGTACATCTCCTTAGCCAAGAGATAAGTATAGCTCTCAATGATTATCAAACAAGCTACTTCTTTTTACCAAAGGAGATCATCACAGAAAACCACAACAGGACACATTGCAGAGACCCATTGACTGTAATGTGTCCATGCCCAATTAATATATCTATTATATATCCTCACATGCAAGATTCAAGGCAAATATCAGAATAGGGGCAGAATGATTATAATAGCTAGAGAACAAAGAGGCTTTCTGTGAAGATTGGGTCTTTGTGAACATAAATTCTCAACATTATGGTACTCTAAACAACACCCAGATAACAACAATAGCTGACAGTCTAGTGTAAATGAGGGAAATCTAACAAGGCTCCACGGTTAGGTGAAGAGGTATAAGCAATAGTTTCTGTGAGATAGAAAATTAGTCTTCTCTCAAGATGAGCTCATAGTTGGTTACCAATAAAAGTGATCATTTCAATAAACTTGACTAGTAATAGATGAACATTGATCTTTTCTTCTTGATTACAGTTTTGGTGAAATATCTGTTTCATGATGTGCTGACAAATATAAACCAAAAAAATCTGCATTCCTTACTTAGGCTCCTTTTGTCAGGTTTTTTATCATAGCAGCAAGGAATGTATGTATCATAAGAAAGATTCAAGCACATTAAATAAATATTTAGCATAAAAGTGCAGGTATATAAATTACAATGATGAATTAGAAATTCCTTAGGAAACTCAGCCATTTTCAAAAGTCAATTTATACAGTGAAATGAGAGAAAAAATGAATAAAAACAATCAGCATGCAACTTCACTCCAAGTTACCTATGAGGATCATTTTAATTGTAAAATATGTTATTTTACAATCATGAGATATTATTGTATCACTTCAGTAGTCACCTTCAACTGGCTTCTCTGAAGTTGCACCTCCTCAGCATCTTCTTAGACATCGTTGATGTGTTCTTTATCCAGAGACTAATAAGCCCTCTTACGCTGAATTACAGCATCCTCTCAAATTTCAATTAGAAAAGACATTAACATTTTCCCCTACAACTCAAGTCTCAGATTATTAAGTTCAGAGATACTAAGTTCCTACAGTTTCCTGTTACCTCCTACTAGTGTAAATAAATTCCTTTGATCTGTAGAATGCGGTAGAAATTTGGGGCAATGAAAAATTCTCTATTACTGAGCGTAGAGCTAACAGTGGAAGAATGAGAAGATATATCAGGGAACATAAAACTGGTACAGCTTGCTCCACGGGTAGGCAATTAGGTCTACCTCAGAGAGTACTCTGTGTACAACTCTTTCATGTAGATAGGAATGCTGGGAGTGAATTCCAACAGGGACACAAGCTGCACATCTGGTTCAGAATGTGTTGCTTGAGGTTGTGACATTTATGTTGAACTTGTGTAGCTGAGAAAAGGGGAGTCTGTTGGGAGAAGATTATTCACTAAGACCAGGGTCCTTTTATTTTCATTTTTTAAGAATACACATTTATTACACACATATAAACTAAACTACATACAGCAAGAAGAACGATGAAACAATCAGGAATAGTTATGTTACATTCATAGTGTTTTGGCTATTTGTATTTAGCAATGTTGAAGAAAACATTTTCCTATCTTGGTGCATTAAAATTCTGAATGTAAATCAATACCTAGCATATCTCGTCATTATCACTTTAAAACATCTATCTCTAGCCTATTGGGACTCTAGGTGAGAGAAGCATGGGAGAATGGGGAAATAGAAGGATCCAGAGGGTCCTAGAAACCTACAAAGAAGAACATTATGATGGGCAGATATGGGCCCAGGAGTCCTGCTCAAACTATGGCACCAGCCAAGGACAATACATGCAGTAAACTTCGAACCCCTACCCAGATCTACCCAATGGACAGGACATTCTTCACAGTTGAGTGGAGAGTGTGATCTGACTTTCACACGAACTCTGGTGCCCCATATTTGACTACATCCCCTGGATGGGGAGGCCTGGTGGCACTCAGAGGAAGGATAGCAGGCTACCAAGAAGAGACTTCATACCCTATGAGCATATATAGGGGGAAGAGGTCCCACTCAGTCACAGTCATAGGTGAGGGGAGTAAGGGGAAAATGGGAGAGAGGGAGGAATGGGAGGATACAAGGGCTGGGATAACAATTGAGATGTGAATAAATTAATAAAATATATTTAGAAAACAATTGAGATATAATATGAATAAATTAATAAAATATGTTAAAAAATTAAAAAAAAATCTATCTGGATCTAAATACATCTTATGCCCTAAACAACTAACTTAATTGTGAAACTAAACTATCTGGTCTTCAAGCTCATCAGAGATTTGGTTTGGATTGATTTAGAAGGACTAAAATTAATTAACTAAGTAAACAGGACAGCATATTGAAAAAAAAATGACAGAGACAGTTTTTTGCTTGAACATTCACACAAAACTCTCTATAACTTTGAAGCATCATCTTCAGCCTTCTGGCTCAATATATCTGACATACATATTTGTGAGGAAGACACCATTGAAGAATTTCTCAATATTTAGAAACTGAACCAAAAATGCAATTCCTAGATTATTTAGCCATTTTTCCCAATTTTATTAGGGCCCCTACAAAGGTATTATTTGTCCCAAATCAGCTGGAAGAAACCCTAAGAGATGACACCCCATTTCCCCTAAGGGGGATTGGGTAGGTTTTAGGTTACTTTCATTAGGCAGCTGAGATGGTTTTCAGAGACACCAAAAAAATTTGGAAAAGTATCAGCACATAGAAACAAGCAAAGAAATCATCAAGACACAGATGAGTATTTGTTAATAAAACTGTTCACATTCCTTGAAGATAAACAGACATGGCTCATGAATGAGGAATTTTACATGTGACTTTTCTGTACCATGGTTGTGGATGCCCTTGGGGCTATCTGCTAGAATATATAGGAGGGGAAACTAGTTAAATGCATGACTCGAGTGAAGTAGCTCTCCAGAGTCAGCACTCATCCTGTTTGGAAACTCCTCAGCAATGGAGCTGCCACTGAAGCAACTTTACTTCTGTAAGTAAATTCTCCCTTTGAGTAAAAGGATTCAGCTCGGTGGTTCATTGAACTTTTATTTTAATGGAATTGTTTCTTGGATGCCATTGATGTTCAAACTGGCATGAAGAGATGTTTAGTTTACCAGGAGAAAAGCTCAGTATAGACTTTCTAATATCTTTTAATTTTATTTTCTTGAAAGCAACTGTAAAAGGCACAAGAGACAATCACATTAGTAGTTTCACCATCCTTTGCCTTGAGACATGTTGCAATGTTCAAAGGTTTTCTGAGTTGTCTTTTCTATGAAGTGACAAAAGGAGTGGAAACTTGTTACTGGTATCCAGTGAGTAGAAATGATGTGGAACATTAAACAGCTCCCAATGCATAGGACACCTTCCAGAACAAATCATACAGCTCAAAAAGGCAATGTTTTGGAGTTTGTAATATTGGAAATTATTGAACATGTAACATAAGTGGGTCCAACTCATCTTATTTCATCACAGAAGAAACACAGTTTTGATCACCAGTATTATGTATGTGCTTCCTTATTGGAATAAATTTGAAGAACCTTTAAGTTCTGAAACCTGAAGTAGGCAAAGATGGCAGATTGGGTCATGCTATTTTCCAAATTAGTTCAAGCCAAATGATACCCGAATAAGAACAGGTCGGGGCTGACAACCTGCCATATTGTATAGGAGATATTTCCTAGACAAAAAGATAACACAAATATTTTTGGAATTATATAGGAAGATACTTTATGTTTCTAATATTTTTTTTGAGATTTTCATTCATGAGTATCACATTATATCACTCACTCAGCTCTTCAAAACCCCATTCCATGATCTTTCCCATATTTGGGGCCTTTTTTCATTAATCATTATTGTTACGTTTATAGATACATATAAACAATCTGCTTAAACCATTTGTTGTTGCTTATATGTCTAGAATTTTAGGTATTGTATAATCAAATAAACATCCATACGTCTAGTTCTTATATTCTTTCCCTTACTCTGTGGTGTTCCCTCAGCCTTACATGTAAGGATTATGTTGTGGTGCATAATGAATAGAAATTCTGAGGTGGAACATAACCCTGATCATTGTCAAAGCTTTTAAAAGTGAGTGTTTTAGAGGGAATAGAAAATAGATCAACTCGAAATTCTGAAGGTTCTGCTATTGTGTCATAATGACAAATTTATTCTTTTCAAGTAATTACAATGACCTCAGATAACACTGAGTTTCAGAACTGTGGCTTTTATTTTCTGTCAGAAAGATGTGTAGTGTTCTCTCTGTGACAAGGTGACAGACAAAGTACTGATGGTTGGCGTTCTCATTTCTACATCAGCCAATAGTAAGCCATTAGGAAAATCATTTGATTCAGGAAGCCTTCTTTTTCATGACTATATTCAGGGCCCAATTACAATAATCTAACCTAATTGCACAAAATTTTTTTGAAGATCAACTTTAAAGAAAATAATTTGAAGTATTTGATGAAATGATACTGTTAAAATTTTATCATAAGTTAGCAATTCCAAATGCACATAATTTATGACAGCACTGTTTTAAACTTTTGTAATCATCATATGTGTATTTATTGTCAAAACATGTAGAGGAAGCAAAGAGATAAACTGTGTTATCCTCTTCCAATCAGTGTTCAAAATGCTAACATCAGAAACAATGTTTAAAAATTACAAAATTTTCAAGACTTTGGTAACTAAAGATTAGCTTAAACTCCAAAGGCACTAAACCATCTTTTTGTATATAGAAAAATAAAATTGCTCATCAAAGTAGACTCAATAATTTTTCTTCCATGCTAAAATCAATACCAAGTCATAAAATTTGGCCAGAAAAAACTTTCATGAATCAGCTGATTCTTGTAAACCTCAGGTAAGTGCATCATACATACATGACTCTTGTTTCCATGTAGCAAGGACACTCCTGCTGCTGGTGATATCCATCCTGCTCCTGTGCAAGAAAGCTGCATCAATTCCTGCATGTCGTACAGAAAACGGAGGCTGTAGGGAGTCCATTTTGGAAACAATTAACAATGCTCTCACCCAAGCTGGAACCATGAGTCATCTTGCTCATAAAATGTATGATGACATAGTAAGTGCTTCAACCTTCATGCTAATGTTTGAATTGAACTTGAACATGAGACATTAACCATAAAGACACAAATATCAGAAAATTACCTTAGTATATAAAGAACACGCCAACACCTGAAACATGAGGATGGAAATTGGATAGTTTCAAAGAAACTAATGATTTTTCTATAATTTATCTATTTCTCTTTTTAAAAAAAATCTTATGGTACAAACCTTTAAAATGTGGCCCAGGAAGAAGTCTCATTTCCTTTTATTGCATACAGGGTGACGAGTTTTCATTGGGCATGGTCATTTAACACACTGCACATAATCACTGTAGAATATGTGTATTACAGTGAACTATATATTTGGAGCACAAATAAACTAAAGCATGGGAAGAGGCAAGAAAGAAAGAGGGAGAGAAGGGGGAGGATGAAGAAAGAAAGAAAGAAAAAGAAAAAGAAAAAAAGAAATAGAAAGAAAGAAAGAAAGAAAGAAAGAAAGAAAGAAAGAAAGAGTCTAGTCTTTCAAGAATATCCTAAATACTGGAAATTGTGGTTCAAAGATTTTCAGTGCAAGAGTTGGTCCGACATCTGTCACTTTCTTGCTGATTATTCTACGTCATTTCCCAAGGTCAGAACACACAAAGGAAGATAAAATACCCAAACAGTCCATATGATGGTTATCAGGAAAATGTCCCTCTGTTTAAAATAAACATGTCTTCATGTTGGTTTTTTATTGACTAGATGTTATTTTCTTTCTCTCTTAACAAGACTCACTTCCAAAACGAATTCTCTTCCAATCAATTTGCTTCTAATGTAAGTACCTCACTGCTTTCCAGTGCTCCCCAATGGGAGCATCATGTCAATGATTGCAACTAATGAGAAAGCATTACACAATATTTTTATTTTCTGTTCTTAACTGACAGTGTTTCAACTTCCTAATGTTTACAACAATCTATTAACATTTCATGAATTATCTGATTAATAGAAATAATTAAGATACCCTAAAATATGTGTTTAAGCAAATTTAATATTTCATTAATCATACAATGACTATAGAGTATAAAACATTAATTAATATTGTTTTATACTTTTGTTGACTAGAGTTTACAAAATAGTCTGTTTTGTGACTAATAGTGTCATAATGCAAAAGTTTCATTCTAAAAAAATTAGAATAGTCATCTTACACAGGGATAGATATTCAGTGTTAAATTAGTAAATTTGTAATTTTGATGTCTTGGTAAATAAATATCAATATTTATAGATAGAAAATAGGAAGATTGAAAAATAAGTGTTTTGGCTTAATGCTGAAATACCAGAGAAATGTGATAATTAATACATTTAGTTCTTGACAAATTTACCCCACATTGTTGGCTTTCCAAAAAGTAACTTTTAGAAAAAGGGAGAAGACAGGAAAATAACAGAAGAAGGAGTTCATAAGTTAGTGAAATGCCAAATTAAGTTGCAGATACATGAAACTCAGAATTTGGTGATGAGGAGTTTCTTAATACTTCAATACCAGTTTTTATGATGTACTTATGGTTAAAATTTAGATATCCATCAAAGTGCTTTAATATTCTGGTCATGAAGTCAATTAAACAATTTCTGAAATTTAACTGAATTTTTGGTGCTTATTTGCAGGATGATCCATTGATGAGGAGGGATCAAGCTGTTTTCGCAGCCAGAACTTCCTGCCACTCTAAAATCACGAACCCTCCAGATTCTGGAGCTGAACACACAAATCTCAAAGTGAGTTTTCTTTGAGTCGTTTTTCACAGAACACCAGGAGCAATACACTGGGTTTGTGGTACTGTTGGTTATTTCAGGCATTATGATGGATGCAGTAATCATGCACGCAGAAAATTTAGGTAAAGTATAAAAATTATGTTGATAAATTAAAAGAAAACAAAATATGCAATAACAGTGTAGCAAATTCTAAATAGTTCATTTAGAGGATGTTATTTTAGGGATGACTGCCTTGGTTCTATATCTATTTTTAACCTATATCTTCATCTCTCTATGATTCTGTATGCCTCATCTGAAAGACAGGTGAGCCAAATAGTTCTGCAAAATATTAATAGTATGTTCTTTAGGATGCAACACTGCCCTAATTCACATATTCTAGAAGTTCTAGTTTATGATGGCTATAGTCTTCACATTCTGATTCCCTCAAATAGCATATCTGAATACGATTTAAGTTGGAAATTATATGAAAACAGTAAGGGAAAATAAGGGCAAAGATATGAAGGGAATGTGTCTTCACAGGTACAGTGTTGGTAGGGATGTCAAAAAAATACTCTCTTGTCCTTGCTATATTTGAACCTCACAAAAATTCAAAGGGAGGTGCTAATATTTGAGTAACTAATAAAAAGGAACAGAGGTTCTGAAATGTTGTACAGGATATTTACACGTGAAAGGAATTTAACAATGCAGGTGTGCACTTCACCCAACAGCACACCTCAGTCTTAATCACATGGCAGCATGCTCGCAGGGATTGCCCTGACCAATGACCTGCTTCTCTCCTTAACGTCCTTACATCTTTCCATTGTAATGAATGGGCTCTAATCCACTCTAATTTTCATGAACACCGTGGAAACTAAGCACATTAAGAGAGTGAGTAGTTTAAATAAGATATGTGCATTAATTATTGGAGGGGCAAAAATTCTGTTGTGATTTCCACTGATTCCACTATTAAAGCCAATGCTGTGTCCAAGTTGTTCACCCATAGATGCCAACAAATATCCTACTCTGTCAGAGGCAACAAGAAGGCACATTAAGGCATACCATGATCTCACCATTGTTTTAATTTCTTCAATTCACATAGAAATCATAAACATGTATATTAACAAATGTCATGATTTATTGGTGTATATGACAACCTGAGTGAAAATTATTTGAGCCCCTTGCCCTGCCTGGAGGCCTCTATCCTTCCTTAGTCAAATCTTTTTGTTTCAATTGAGTCATATAAAGTCCTGTTTTACAAATTGATAGACAAATGTCCAAAAAAAATCAAGATATCACTAGAGAGGAAGCTGCTACAATTTCATAGAGAGAACAAAACATGATGGCATAATCTCAGAAAAAAATTTAAGCACCATAATTCTTTTTACTTTGTAGACAGTAGACTAATTTTTTAAAGTTTACATTTCAACACCATGTAATATCTATAAACATGTGTCATATGTACATATAGACACATTAAAACATATTTCAGTTCAGCTTATTCACATGAAAATTACAGGCAGGAAACTTTTCTTACTGAAAAATTTTAATGCAGTGCTTCTATTATGTTTGCTCAGACCAAAAAATATTTAAAAATGTTGATCAATTTTGTGGGTGCCTGGAGCAGCCCTCTGTCTGATCTAATGATTGAACTGAGTGCCATGCAAGAAGTCCCAGAAAGTATTGTTTCAGAAGCCAAAGAGATGGAAAAGAAAAACAGAGAAATCCTGGATGATCTTAGGTGGATTCTCACCAAGGTAAGCAATTAGTTATTCTCATTCATAAAAGAACTGCATTGTGTAAATTTTTTTAAAAAAACATATTCTGAAAAATCTCATCTTTCCAGATGGAAACATAGACATCTGGTCAGGTGGTCAATTTTCTTGAACAGCTTATTGTTATCAAACTGTGGGTCATGACATCTTTGGAGGTCAAATATGCCTATCCCAGGGGTTGCATATCAGATATGTTGCATATAATGTATTTACATTGTGGTTAATTACAGTCACAAAATAACAGTTATGAAGTAGCACCAAAGGTAATTCATGATTGGGGGTCCCCACAGCATGAAGAACTGAACTAAAGGCTCACAGCATTAACACTGCCTTAAGAGATTGCTGGCGGTTCCTACCTTCTCGGAGATGCTTCCCATTGCCTCCCGCCCCAGGGATCAGAGAAAGACAGTTGTTACTCTTGGGCACTTGGAGGACACAAGTCCTGGGCAGAGTGAAAAGTGCTCAGATCCTTCTATCACAGCCATCCCTGGGCTGTGCATATTAAACCATCGTCTGATCATTGTATGAGAGATTGTCATACATAAACTGCATAGAACATGGATTTAGCTGAAATCCAATAGAATAATGGTGCCTATCATTTTCTGTGAAAAGCACAGGACATGTATGAGTTTCCTAAGTGAGAACCTGACACTCGCTCTTCTATTGTCCCAGGGTCAAATAGAAATTTCCTATGTTTCCTCTGTCTCTGGGAGGCCGTACTTCCTCTACGATCCATTCCATGTTAGAGCAAATGCATATGGGTCTTGATAATAGTTACTAAAAGACTATCTGGTCACAAGCCTCCTGCCCTAGAAATATGAGAACCCATACCTATGATGAAAGCGATACATTTCTGAATGTGTTTCTCTGACTGAACACAAAAGAAAGAAGGAGAGGGCAACCCTAACAATATACTCAACAATTAACTGACTATTGTTTTAATTTACAGGCCTATCCTACTGCAACGATGATTGAAAGATTCCCCAGCTGGCACTATCTTCCAGCCTTAAAATCAAATGACATACACTCTAAATGTTTGGCAATGTATAACCTTTGCAATTGCCTAAATACTGATACAGCCTACACTATATATCATCTCAGAAAATTAAAATGTCGATTAACTGGGGAAGATTGCTGAGTGCACAACTAGCCTGTTGCTTTGGAGACGGTTAATGACAGTCCATTGCTTAAAATATTGTTTTAATTTTATACCTTTGAATGTATGCATGGGTACAATTGGTCGCTTTAAAAAATAAAAAAGTCTTTCTTTAGAAATATGCAAATCTAAAATGCCTATTTTGTTTTGTTCATCGAGTAGAATATCAATAAAATTAAGTTAAACCCATGCAATTTATCACAAACTATAGGTATTAAGTGTGCAAATAAATGCACAGTTTACTTCAATAAACTCAAAATGTACTTTATAGAAAAATAGTAATTCATGTTTTTTACTCAAAGTGTAAAACTTAAAATAACCAATTCATGTGTCATAACAAGAAATATAAATGTCACAATACTCCATGAGATCCAGAATGTCTTGAGGAACCAGTGTTCACAGTTAAAGCACAGGCAATCCAATCTAATTGCTATTTGACACCACAACTTCCAGATGGCTTGGAGTAGATATCATAAAGACACACAGAGTTAATGTATGAAATTTCCAATGAATTAATTTTTATAAATTAAAAATTGTTTTAGAATACAAATACCAGCTATTCAAGTTCTCTCCATGATGTCTCATAAGCCCCACTATAAATGAGCTTCTCCGTACCATGATAATGGGTATGATCTGCTTGTTTTCCTTTCTCTGAGTCTAATGAGTCCTTTTTGCTCTATGATCATTTTAAATAGATATACTTTTCATATGGCATCTGTATGGATATCATAGGAGCATTAATGTGGAGCATCTCTTTGTCTGTGTGCCATGACATTCAGATGAAGTACCCAGGTGTCTTTCATCCTGGTCAAGAGGAAAGAAGCCTTCCTTCTTTCTATTATCAAAAACTGTTCGTTATTCTTCAGTTATACCTTAAGTGTGATATTCAGTACTTTGATTTGTTTGTTTGTTTGTTTTTAGGAACTTTAAAAAAATTTCCCCTCTGTTTTTCTCCAGTGACTTTCTGGATCATTCAACCTTCATGTATTTGTGAAGATTGTGCAGTATTCTTGATATCATTTTTTTGTTGTTGTTGTTTTATGTTATTATGGTCTGATAAGTTATTGGATGACCAATACAGAAAGTGCCAATCAATGAAAATGCAGACCTTGTGGAGCCAACTGACACATAATGCATCATCAGTACAACCCCAGCACAGAGGGTTGAGGGATCTTTGTGGCAGAGAGGGTGGAAATGCTGTAAGAGGCAGAAGATGAGGGAGTTTGCATTCAGATCGGGTCCTCTGGAAATGACACACGTTAGCGCCACACAATCCCATCACCATGACAGCTCAAACATGAGCCAAACACAAAGGCAACAGCAATAGATGTGCTGAAGCCCAGGAGCCTTAACCCACACAAAGACCTGCAGGCAGCTAAGGGACACTCAGGTTTAAAGAAAATATGTGAAATGGCAATAGATTCATGATAGATTGAAAACCAGAGAAAACTGTTGGAAATTAAGCCTGCTTCACAAAGTATGGTGCATCTGAATCTGAAAGACTTCCATATAGGACCACAGAAAAGCAGCACATTTTACTGCAAGGAAGCAATATGGTCAAATTGTTAATTAAACGTGGCTGGGGTTGGGTGTAGGAGTAAGAACTATCTGAGGAAATGAATAAGCCATGACTCTACAGAGAAAATGAAGACACAGAAGCACAAAAAGACACAGGAACTGGGACTAGACACATGAGTGATTGAATAAGTGAGTGAGTAAGTGGATGGACATATGTATGGAAGGAAAGATAATGTAAGAAAGGATGATGTGCATTCTACTGTCCTAGGAATTGAAATACAGTGAGACAGATCTGTTTCTAAATATTTTTTAAAACAACAGCAACAAGAAGCCTCTTTACAAAGAAAAGAAAGGCACACTGATTGATTGTGGCAATCTTAAAAAGAATGCTTAATATCAACGGTCTTTAAACTACTCAAAACATAAAGGAAAGGCACAATTACCAAATACATTTTATAGAGCCAGCATAGGCACGATACCAAAAAACACAGACAGCCAAAAATATGGAGACCATTGAACATGAAAAAGAGAAGGGTGGGGCGGGATGAGTGCTATACAAACTGCTGTACCAAGCAAGGACAATGCATGCCGTAAACCTAGACCCACTATTGAGATCTACCCAATGGACATCTCATTCTCCCTGGTTGTAGGGCGAGACTAGACTGCCTCTGACAGGCACTCTGGTGCCCCCTATTTGACCACTTCCCCTTTGTTGGGAGGCCTGGTGGCACTCAAGGAAGGGGAAGCAGGCTATCCAGATGAAACTTGAAAGGCTGTGATCATATGGTTGTGGAGAGGTTCTCTTCTGTCACAGATCTAGATAAGAGGAATAGGGTAAAGAGATGGGGGGGGGGACTGGAAGATAGAAGTGAGAGGATAACAATTGGGATGCAATCTGAATAAATTAAGAAAAAAAATAGCAATGTGAGATACCAGTAAAAGGGTAATGATAAGAAGGAAAGTGGAGAAATGATGTAATTATATTATTATATTAGAAAAATAAAGAAACAATAATACTTCAATTGCACTGGAAGCTGAGACATTAAGCATCATAACTCAAATAGCAGAAAATAAACTTTCATTGGTAAAGGATGCAGCAACTACTGAAACATGGAGAGGGTCAATTGGACACTTTCATGAAATTTCAAAGAAATCTATATTTTTTTTTATTTTCTAAAGACAAAAAAAGAAATAAACAAACTATGGTAGAAACATTTAAAATGTGTCCCAGGAAAGAACTGTCATTTCCAGTTGCATTCGCGATCATGAATTGCCATTGGCCATGGTCATTTAGCATACTGAAGATAATCACTGTAGAATACGTGTATTGCAGTGAACTACATATTTGGAGGAAAGATAAACTAAAGCATGGGAAGAGGCAAGAAGAGAGAGAGAGAGAGGGAGAGAGAGAGAGAGAGAAAGGAAGGAAAGAAGGAAGGAAGGAAGGAAGAAAGAAAGAGGAAGATATATAGCCATTCAAGAAGGCCCTAAATACTGTGAATTGTGGTTTAAAGACTTTCTGATCTAGAGTTTGTCCAATATCTGTTTCTTTCTTGCTGATTAGTACACCTCATTTCTCAAGGTCAGAAAATACAAAAGAAAGTAGGCAAATCTTCATTTTGATAGACATCAGGAGAATCTGACTCTCTTTGCAATAAACATGTCTTCATAGAGTTTTTTAATGACTGGACATTATTTTCTTGTTCTTAACATGACTCAGTTGCACAATGAATTCTCTCCCAGACATTTTGGGACTGTTGTGAGCACCTCACTGCTTCTGAGCTGCTTCTCAGAGAAAGCATCATGTCAACGATTGCAGCTGAGATGAGAACGCCTTATAAATTACTTTTATCTTCTGTTCTTAGCTGACAGCATTTCAGCTTCTTAACCTTCACAATAATCTACTAACATTTCCTGAATTATCAGATAGGGTACAGAGGATGGGAGAAAAAGAAGGTACAGTAGGGCCAGGAGATTACAGAGAAGACCAAGATTGGGATGTAGAGTAAATTAATTAATTAATAATTAATCAAAATAGAAAAATTTCAAATTATTCTCCACCACATTATATATATTTCTACTCTAACATGAAGTATTCTATGCATACAACTCAATTGAATACAAAATTTATTTCTAATACTTTGAAAGTACTATTGCAGGCTGCTTAGGACAATTAAGCAATACAAGTTAAGTGCTGGTTGATAAAATCATGGTCATGTCAATTACTAGTATATATATTTAAAATTTTTTATTATGTTTCTTTTTTAACATATGCGTTTACATTATTACACAAGAGTAAAATACATTACATACAACAGGAAGAACCATGAGACAATCAGGAATTAGATAAACGTTGCATTCATAGTGATTGGGCTATTTGTATTTGATAAACATCTTTCCTATCTTTTTGGGTCTAAATGTCTGAATGGAAATTAATATACATCATATCTCATGTCTATTAACTTAAAATATCTATCTTGATCTAAAAATATATCTTTTACTTTATCTTTCTTTTGTAGGTAAGGAGATAGGAGTTCAAAAGAAGGAAAGGGGGATATAGAGATATACAGGGAAGATAGAACAAAAGGTAGATTATTGAATCTACTCCCCACCCCAAGACCTTAATTGTTATTCACAAGTAAATTATGAATTTTTCATATTGATGAAAATCATGCTCATGTCAAAACTAGTCTAAATTTAGCACAATAATATATACTCTAGGTCTAATAGATATGATTTTCTTGATATATAAGGTAAAATAAATAATTAAATAGGGTCTCAAAAACCTCAGATACCTACAGAATATGGCACTTAAAGATGTTATTATTCTAAAGATTCTTTAATAACAAGACAAGTTAACTCCTGGCAGCACCCATCCTGCCTCAAAAAGAAGATGAGCATCAAAGAATTGCCTTATGGAGTTGGCTTCAAATGTGGCAAATGAGCCAGTAGGCAAAATGTCCTCATTTCTGCCACAGACAGAATCTACCTAAAAATGGACAGGTTTAGATGCAGGCAGAGTCAACAGCCAAACTCGGCCAAGACAGAGTAAACAAGTCCTCAATGGCTCCTGCCTCACAAATATGTCTGTGAGATATATTAGGCCAGAAGGCTAAAGATGATGCTCCAAATTTGTAGAGACTCTTGGGTGGACTGTTCAGGAAGCAAACTCTCTCTGTCATTTTCTAATTTTGGAAGTTGCTAACCTGCATTTCCTATCTACTAGGTAATTAATTTTATTCCATCTAAAGTCTCTGATGGGGTTGAAGGTGAGATAGTTTAGCTTTACAATTAAGCTTAGTTGTTTAAGGGTTAAGATGTTTTTAGGTCTAAATAGATGTTTTATGTTGATAAAGATGGGATATGCTAGATATTGATTTACATTAAGGAATTTTAGACTCACCAAGATAGGAAAGATGTTGTCTTCAATGTTGCCAAATACAAATAATCAAAACACTAGAAATGTAACATTTATAAAATTCCTGATTTTTTTCATGCTTCTTCTTGCTTTAGGCAGTTTATTGTATATTGTGTAATAATATAAATGTAAAATAGAAAAATTATTAAATAAAAGATAGGTAAAATAAAAATGTAATTAAGATATTCTAAATTATATAATTAAATGAATTTAATATTCTATTAATCATACAATGATTAATACAATACATAACATTAAATAATAATGCTTTACACTTTTAAATTTAGAGTTCACTTTAAAATACTGATTTTATAGATCTATTTGCATTCTTCTGCATAAAAATAGACTAAATATAACAACCTTTAAAAAGTATAGTACCAGATGTAGAAAATTATAAGGTTCTTCTAAATTCGGGAAGAAAACAAGGATGTACACTCTCTCAACCCTTATTCAATATACCTTTTTTGGTCTAAGCCAAAAGAATACAACAAAATAATTTAATTAAAAGGACACAAAAGGAGTGGACATGTTATCACTACTGAAGATAACTTGGTTCTGTAGTTAAAAGTCCCAAGAACTCCAACTTTACACCTTTACATCTGACACTTTTACAAACTATCAGAATATTATGTCAGCATGAAATACCATCGTTAGTCTTGTATGTATCAATAATGATGTTACCTGTCAGTAGATCTGAAAAAAATCCCACTTACACTCGTTTCAAAATATAAAGCAAGTTCCTTACAAATAAATCTAACATAGGAGGTTAATGAATTTAATTTTGAAACAACGAAAATATATATTGAAGAAAGTGTTACAAAGAGGGAGAGAGTCTCCTGCTTGGGGCATGTTGATTAAATAATGTGAAAATGGCCATTTTACCGATCTACACATTGATTTAATACTCACCAAAATACCAATGATTTTTCCATAAGACTAGAAAATATAATCCTAAAAGTAAGATCCACTGAAGCTAAAGACAACTGAATAACTATAACAATGCAAGTGAACTTACACGTCTTGCTTTCACATTAAATTATAATTGCAATAGTAAAATAAGATACTAAGACATAACTAATCATAGATATGAATGGAATGGAAGACCTGGAAAGGAACCTGATGACTACATCTCATAGCTTACTACTCTTACTGCCATGGATGTTGCCTCCATCCTTGCCTCCCCAACAAGATGGAAACTTAAATTTCTGAAAATCTCAGCTCAAATAAATTCTTCCCTCTATCAGTTGTCTTCACCATGGAAATTATCATAGCAACAGAAAAATAACCAATGCAAACTTCAGAACCACATGGTCCCCAAAATGACTAATGTGACTATATGAGATTAAAACATATGACCTTTCAATAGTGAACTAGATAGATAAACCTATCAAAGTCTATTCTTGTGTGAGAATTTATATCTCACATCAATAAATAACTCTAAATATTAAACAAAAGCATATGAATCATCCCATCAATACAGTTACAGATAAACAAAACATTAAAGGAAAATACAAATAACCAATAATCTTTTCCTTAATGTGCAATTCTTTAGACAGTAGTGAATACAATTTACAACAGCCTTGGTATTTCTTCTCATCCTTAGAAAAAAGGCTGTCTTCTAGAACAGAGAAATTGATAAGCATGTGAGGGAAGAAAATACTTAAATATGGATTCTAAAACTGTAAACTCATTATGGACTATACAGAAATCATTATTGAACATCTAGAGGTGCAAACTATCAATTCTACAGGATCCAGCTCTACCACGACGCACACACACACAATATAATTGTACTTCCACATTTATCACTGAGGTATTGATGATGCACAAGATATAGAAACAGTCTAGATGGAAAATGACAATATAGTATGCACACAGAATGAAATCTTATCAGCTATAGGGAAGAATGAAATTCTGTGACACATGCACCAACAAGGTTTGAGCAATACATCAACATGCCTAGCCATGAAGTTAGTTTCAAAGTGGTAACCAGTTGTTTCTTTTTATCTGTGGTTACCTGTATAAATATAAAACAAAGCACAAATATGGGACTTGAAAATAGAGTAGAAACAGTGTGGTGAGAGGTAGAGCCTATATCAAGACAGGAGAAAAAAAAAAAGGATAGGAATGACTAAGTGTTCAATGCTTTTCCATAAAGGCAAGATTTAGATTATTCCCCCTCCCTGTCCCTTTCCTTTCAGAGGAGTGTACATTTATGGGTCATCAAGAAACCAGAGGCTAGACTATTGGGGAAAGGGGCCCTGCAAGGTTAGTGAAGGAGTTCTTTGCTGTAGGGGATGATTGACACTTTACTTCTTTATTTGTACCCTTTTCTTTCTCCTTGCTCTTTATTGTTTAGTGAAGGCTTCACCCAATGCATTGACTAAGGCAGACGTCATGGGCAGTTTACTTTGCTTCTGATTTTAAGGAAGCTGTATTATTTTTCTTCCTGTCTATTCCAGTGTTGACCTTATGGCTGTCATGTGTAATATTTTTTTTTATTTATTTATTTTTTATTAATTTATTCTTGTTACATCTCAATGTTTATCCCATCCCTTGTATCCTCCCATTCCTCCCCCCCCCCCATTTTCCCATTATTCCCCTCCCCTATGACTGTTCTTGAGGGGGATTACGTCCCCCTATATATTCTCATAGGGTATCAAGTCTCTTCTTGGCTACTTGCTGTCCTTCCTCTGAGTGCCACCAGGTCTCCCCCTCCAGGGGACATGGTCAAATGTGAGGCACCAGAGTACGTGAGAAAGTCGTATCACACTCTCCACTCAACTGTGGAGAATATTCTGACCATTGGCTAGATCTGGGAAGGGGTTAAAGTTTACCTCCTGTATTGTCCTTGGCTGGTGCCTTAGTTTGAGCGGGACCCCTGGGACCAAATCTGCTTTTTTTAATGATGGCTTCATCTTCTGTCCCAATATTGTTAGAGTTTCCACCACAAATGGATGTCATCATTTGTCAAAGGTCCTTTTGTTAGAAATCAGCAAGAAACTTAGTCTTTATTGGGAGATATTTTTAATTTTTATTTCATTTTATTTTTGAGATTGTAATTCCAACATTTCTCCCTTCTCTTTCATCCCTCAAAATCCATCATATTTCCTTTCCCACTCTCCTTCAAATGTATTGTTTCTTTTTATATCTAATCTTTATTGCATGCATATATGTATATTCATATATATATATATATATATATATACATAAAATATCAGTTGTAGGTATGTTTTCAGGGTTGACCTTTGTCATTGGAAAACCAATTAATGTGTTCTTCCCTGGGGAAAACCACCTCTGCACCTACCAGCATTTCTTAGTTGCCTAGAATTCTTTTTTGTGTGGTTTGTTGTCTCTTGTATCTTTGACGCATCTGTAAGAGAAAATATAATTACAGCTAATATGTTATTTTGTTCTCTATTCTATGGTTTTCTCCATTACTCACTGACTCATCTAGTCCTAATCCATATATCTTTGTGAGTCTAATGTCACCTCATTTTCTTCAAATATGCATTAGCTTCTGATGTTCTAAGTGTCCCACATCTTATGTTCCTATTAAAGACCCCTTGATTTAATTTTATAATTGTATAATGGAAGATTAAAGTGTTTCTGGATCCTGTCCTCTTTTATCATGCTACAACCATAGAATCTATTCTGGGTGGCTATTTTTATTTTTCAGTAATTCTCACCAGATAATTTAGTGTATTAAGGATTTACGCTGATCTTCAGTGGTCGTTATAGGCAGTCTTAACTCAATAGGCAATATTTGCAATTTTGACAAGGACAGCACTCTACTTGATACTTATATCTGTATGCCTAGTAATTAACACATGACTACTTGTTGCTTAAATCTGAGAATGAAAAGAATCCTAGATTCAAACAGACTTTCGGATGGATTTGTAAATCATAACAATAATTCCATGCATTTCTATTTTCCAAAAGTTTCAGGTATTATTTCTACAAGGGTGAGGTATACAATAACCTCAGGAGTAGACTGAACCTCTGTAATGTCATGAAGTTATACTGATGACATAGAAAGCGTAAATGAATAAATGATTTTTTTTCTAAACACTATTCTTGGCTAGTAGTATGTGAGGAATGTCAATACAACAGACTTTGCACCCCACATTGTCAGATAATATATACTTAGGACCTTGTATCAAGGTGACAGGGGCAACATTTTTTATTTTAAGACTTGTCATCTGCAAAGGGTACTAAATGTTAAACTTATCTTTGATTGTTTCATCGCAGAAGCCCGAGTAATCTTTATTTTCTTTATGTCTCTTCTCTGTAAATGAAACTCTTTAAAACTATATCTTTCACTATGATCAATGTTGGTTTCATCATAAACTTATATCTCATAGATGATTAAAATTGATCATAACAATCCATAAAGCATGATCCAGAATGTATAGTATTAAAACTACATTCACTTTAATAACACTAGTCTGAAAAAAAATTCTATTCCACTGAAACTTTAATCAATTCAATTGAAAATGTACAACAGAAAATTGGGGCAATATTTATTCATAGAATATACCTAAAATCAAATACTCATGAAAACTAAAAACATAAAAATATATATGTATTTCAGAATATAATTCTCAACCATTAAAGTGCAAAATGAAAATAATCATTGTCAGATCATTCTTATTGTACATGTGAATTTTCAAAAACCAGAATACCTTTCCAATTTTTGCCATATGGCAGATATTTACATTGAAAGTATATATGAACTCCATTCATTTATTATAAGAAGGATTTTCACAAGTTAAGAGTGAAAGGAAACTAATTATTTTGGTGTATACCTTCATAAAATCAAATTTATGTTTTTAACTTGATTGTATTACTTAGAAAGGTCAAGGAAATATAAGTAAATATTGGCATTGTGTTTTTTTTAAATGGTATCTTGATTGACCAAAATCGTCAAAGTTGTACAAATCCATGAGCTATTGGCATAGTCAAACTATAACTCAAAAACAGGAAAGTATGAATAAGTGCATTTAAATCAATCAACACATAGTGGTGACTGGGAAACCAGGTAGTGTTATCTTTTGTTCCTTCTGCAGTTCTTAAAATTTTAGCTGATAGGCTGGTGTGGTCTCATCCAGTCAAATGGGCAACTTCTTCAATTTTGACTCTTTTAGAAAAAAGCACAGATTGATACACGTTGCTAAAATCTCATTCAATCTAAACTCTCCATTTCTACCCCAATCAATTAAGACATTATAAAAAGAGTTCTCTGTATAAATTGCTACATTTTAAGGACTGGAAGATACTTGTCCTAATTTGCTTTCTGTGGCTATAATAAACAGCATGACCAATAAGCTACTTGAGGACACAAAGAATTATTAAATCTTGCAACTCCTTTCTCTGAGGAAAGCTTATGAAGAAACTCAAAATAAAAATCTGGAAGCAGAAATTTAGACATTGGGGGAAAGTCAGTGGGGGAGTACTCTTTACTGGCTTACTACTAGGCTCCTTTTTTTTTTTTTTTTTTTTTTTTTTTTTTTTTTTTTTTTTTTTTTTTTTTTTTTGCTAGCTTTCTTATACAACACAGCACCCACGTAAGAATGGCACTATACATAGTGGTTTGAGTCTTCTTCAGCAATTATAAATCAAGAATACGCTCCATAGACATGCCCAAAGGGCTGATGGGAGCAACTCCTCAACTGGGTTCTCTACCACCAGTATCTTAAGATTATGTCAAGCTAACAAAAGCTAACCAGTTCATTCACCATTTGAGAAAGAATGTTATATGAGTGTATTGCGGCATTTGTTTTCAAAACCACTAAAAAGGATAGTGTCGGTAGTGGGTTGGCATATACAGTCATTATTATGTGCGAGCATGTTCTCTGCAGCCCTACTCCTGCTGGGACTTTTGTCATGAATGCGTGTTGGAGTTCATCCAATGTTTCTCAGCATCTATTGTGATGCTCCTTAGGTTTTTTTTTTTTTTCTTTAAGCTCATTTTTATGATGTATTATATTTTTTTGGCTTAAGTAAGTTGAACATTTGCTGAATCTCAGGGACAAAGCCAACATGATCATGGTCTTTTTGATGTATGTTTATATTTATCTTGTAAGTGTTTAATTAAGGATTTTTACATATATGCTCATTAAGGATATTGGCTTCTAGTTTTGTGTTATGTCTTTAAATGATTAGGTATTAGAATAATACTGGCTTCATGGAAGGAGTCTGGGGGTTTTACTTCTGTTTCATTTTTTTTTAATTCTTTAAAATATGTTGGTTGTAGATCTCTAAAAACCTGGGAGAATTCTGCTGTGAATACATCTGGACATAAGAGGTTTTAGTTTTATTCACTAAATATATGTGTGTGAGCCAGGCATGGTGAAGCATGCCTTTAATTCCAGCATTCAGAAGGCAGAGGCAGGTGGATCTTACTGAGTTCAAGGCCAGCCTGGTCTACAAAGCAAGTCCAGGTCAGCCAAGGCTACACAGAGAAATCTTATCTCAAAAAACCCAAAATAAAAAAGTATGTGTATGAATGCATGTGCATGTGTGTGTACAGTGTGTGTGCGCTCGTGTGCATGTGTGTGTGAAACAATAATATTTAAAGAAAACAGGCCATTGAATTGGGGTTGGGAAAATTGGAGGTCATTAATTTGAGAGGAACATGGAAAGAATTGAAGGGAATGAAGGAGGTGTTAATGAAAGTTTAATTTAAAATGAAATAAAAAATTAAACACATACTAATTAGAGTTGCTCACCTCTCTCAGGCCTTACTTATTTATCTAAGACAAATTTTCATTTTCTTCATATATGGCAGTAATTTCAACCTAAAAGGAAATGATACAAAGCAGTACTGGAATATAGTGGGTTATTTAAGGTTACTTAGATGAACATAGGGTACAATCAGCCTATAAGATCATGGTTGAGTAGAAGACAGCAGCATCTCTGAAGAATACCCCACATCTTGGCAACTGCTTTATGAACATTGCTTTACCCAAGTCCTGTCTTTAGGTAACTTTTTACCTTGATGTTATCCAGACCTCACACTATCCCCAAGGCCACATCCTGTTTGGGAGTGCTGGGGGACAGAGCAGGAAGTAATGCCAGCAATTAAGGTAAAGAATTTATGAGTGTTACCCTGGGGTAATGTAACAGCCTCTTATCAGGACACCTAACCTACTGTGCTGCAGATACTGATGAGTTCATGTGATTCTGTGAATCACCACAACCTCTGTTCCAGGAAGACTGGTGTTATTTCCTTGCCTTAGGAAATTAACTGTGACCAGACTTCCTGACTTCCTCCAGGTTCTTTAGTCATTCCCTCACCTTTTCTTAAATGTTCTCTGAGTCTTAGATACAGCTCACATAATTATTTCACTATTTTTTGAGTATTCAAACAAATGACCATAGCAACAATCAAATATTCTGAACAATTTGACATTGGATAATCATTTGCCTCTAAATATTAGGTACAGAAGAGCAGTAACTTATGGAGCAAATACAAATGTTGAAAAAACTAATTTTTTTTTTGTAGGCAAAATAAATTTCCTTGACCAATCATTTTTCATTTGACCAAATTTTGTAATATGGCCAAATACTACCCTGTTGGCATCCAGAATATCCCCATCATAAATTTTCAGGCAGGTTTATACTAACAAACATAGGTTCTGACCATGGCCGTGGGATTAAATCTAACCAAAATATGTATGAGTACACCTGATACAATTGTGTCTCTATGACTCTATACTTTCTATTAGGCTTGGAAACTGCCTTAACACAGGATGAGTGGCTCCTTGGTGAAACAGCACAACAGAAGCCAGAAATCTGGACTATGAAAGTAAAGCATCATTATAGGATATTCTACCTCAGTCCCAGTCAGATTTCTCTTTTTCATTCAATCAAAATATATGGCTTGTCATTTTATCATTCATCATGATTTGCCTCTAATATACTGGCAATAATCTATATCTATGTATGGCCATTAAAGCCTCTCTATTGAATAGCCATTGGAATTCTGTGGGAATCTATTGAGGAATAAGGAATCAGACAAATCGTTGGTGGGCAGAAGGCATGGAAAAGAAGCTCCAGGTAAAATAATGCACATTTTTATTTAAATATTTAAGAATGGCCGACATCCAGAGTCTTCTCTCTCTCTAAGACAGTCATTTGGTAGGCTTTTTTTTTTTTTTTTTTTTTTTTTTTTACCTGTGAAAGAGAACTGTTCAGTTGCCTGCTGTATTGGGAACAAAGCAGCTCACTGATTTTATCTGGATTGCCATCTCCTGTGATACCCCAAAACAATCAAGTCTGAGGGAGAAAGAAATCATCTGAGTTCCAAGCATACTATCTTGACTGTGTCACCAGGCTCAATACCACTTTTGGTACTTTCCTCATTAAGGAGTATCCGTTTTGTGTGCCTGCTCTGTAACACCTTGCTCTCCATGCTGTTTTACTCTCTTAGTTGGTGGAAAACATAAGCATTTTCTTGCAAACCAAGATGACTTCACCCTAATGGCATTAGTTTGAGGTCCCACCCTTCCAGAGTTTCATGGTCAGGACTTAGTTAGCCTATCCCTAAGAGACAGCAAAGGCAAAACTGCCTTTTGATTGTTTATTTTAAAATGGGACCTCTCATCTAAGAATGGCATGACCGAACACTCATAGTAGTATTTTTTTTTTTATTTTGTCTCTTCAATAGTCTAGAAAGAAAAATGCCAGGTAGATAACTTCTCTTCTAACTTTAAAATCTGTGTATCTGAGGGCCAAACAATTATTTCAGACAGTTTAATTTTTTTTCTGAAATACCCTGTTGGTAGCCAGTACTAGAGGCTAATATTCTTGGAGCCAATCACTGACAACTTCCTCCAGGGAGACTTTGTTAATTTTACCCCAGACAATATTGAGTTTTATATTTTTATCTTTGTAATAATGCTCTCTTCTAAGTGAGTTCCTATCACTTTATGTTCTTCCCTATTTCATTTCATCTTACCTGTTTGAATTCAAATACAAGAAATAATTTACAAGGTTTTTAGGAATACACAACAGTTTTTCAAGTAGGTTAAACTGAACCAGAGCAGTGGATGACTTGATGAAATATAAATAATGATAAGTCAGGGAAGAACATTATTAACCTTGTTGATACATATGAAAAGGTGTATTAATATATTCTGGTTGGCTCTCTGGCATGTTCCTCTTTGATGTGGACCTATTCAAGATAAGATGGACAATTGTTTTCATTAGACTATTGGCAGAGTTGCTATAATCATTATATGTATTTGTTGTAGACATTACATCAGATATTTTAATTGCTCAAATGAGGCATACCAGCATCAAACAGTGTACTTCATCTTGGATTCCACTGCAGCCTCCTAATTAACTTCCCTAAGGAACTCTGATTGCTGTTGTCAACCATCCTTGTTTCTGTCTTCAGAAAACAGATAAATTGATAGTCACCTCAAACTGCCAACAGTATTTGAGGTAACCTCTGAGAGGAGGAAAGGGGGAACTAGGAGTCAGGCATATCCTTGATAAGCATACATATGGAAAACAGGTCCTAGGAAGACTAATATGTTTTTATTAAACATTATGTTGGACAAATTTCAAGTTCTCATGACTCCCCAAGCAAAGACTTGTTCCTAGCCTTCCACTGTTGTCACAGGGAACACTGATCATTGGGACTTTTAAATCTCACACTGTATGGCTTATGTAATGAAAACCAAACTACTTTACTGTCTTTGTCTAGATTAAACCAGACAAACTCAATAAAGAAGAGGAATTCATCCCACTTCATGGAATCTGTGAATCCTATTGATGGGCCTAGCATCCCAAGCACATGTGAAGGACTGAGCAGCAGTGTCTGGATGTGGAAAAGCTGCAACGGAAGTGAAAATACTGTGGTACTTTGCACTTTATGCCACACGCTTCCATCAGTGAAATGAAATATGCCAGGGACTTAGTTCTGCTTGGGATAATGATGTAAACAACAATTTGAAAGTATTGCTGAGGGTATGAAATGTCAGTTAATCTAATTAATTAAGAGAAAGGGAGAAGGTTAGGGTGAAACTCTTAGTCCAGCCCTGAATCTTTTTAACAGAGAGGTCTAAGTAATGATGACTCAGTGAACATTGGGAACTATAGAAGCAAAAGGGACAATGAGTATGATAAACAAGACGCCCAGGGTGAAGGATGAGAAAGGGGTTCTTCATCACTGGCCTTGACTGGACCCACCTATCGGTGTAAGCTCCTCCCAAGCTGCTCATTCCTTCACCCACTAGTTTCACCCATAGAAAATGAAGCCAAATGCCTCACTGAAATGAGAATGTTTTTCCTACATTTTATTTTTACTTTTTGTAACACAAGGTTTTACCATGTAGTTTTGGCTGAACTGGAACTTGTTAATAGACCTGATTGGCTCTAAAGTCATGGAGAATTACCTAACTCTGTGTTCTGGGAACTAAGATTAAAATCATGGGCGTTGCCAGGTGGTGATGGTGAATGCCTTTAATCTCAGCACTTGGGAAGCAGAGACAGGTAGATCTCTGTGAGTTCAAGGTCAACCAGGTATACAAAGAGTTCCAGAACAACCATCACTATACAGAGAAAAACAAAGAAACAAGTAAACAAACAATAACAAAAAAGGCATGGGCCACCACAAATGGATGAAAATGCCAGTATCTTGTTGAGATACAAAGTTGTAGTGTTGTCCATTTTCTCTGCTCTCCTGGACATTGATATTTGGAAGAAATAAATTAAATAAGACATGGAAATATTAGTGTTTTAATTAGATTGTATTAGCCTTTACAATATTTTAGATGGAGGAAGCCAATGTCAACTCACACTTGTTTGTAGTTGTTGTTGTAGGCTCTTAATGATCTGGTCTATCTTCAACAAACATCCTTTCTGTCCTAATACCATCTACTATTTCAGAGATTCAGACAAACAATGAGCCAGCAACATTGCATTTTTTCAATTGTATCTTCCACACTTGAGATTCTTTCTTCCATTTCTTGTATTCATTTGGCGTGGCTTGTGTCCACAGTTCCTGTTCTCTTCCCTATGTTTTCCAACTCTAAGATTGCCTCACTTAGTGCTTTTTTTTTCCTTCCTCTTCTAATTCCCTCTTTAGGTCTTGAATAGTCTTATTCATTTCTTTCTCCCATTTGATTGAATTTTCCTGTAATTCTTTATAGGACTTATTCAATTCTTTCATCTCTTTGGATGTATTTTCCTGTAGTTCTTTATAAGATGTATTCAATTCCTTCATTTGTTTGGATGTATTTTCCTCTAATTCTTCATAGGATTTATTCAATTCCTTCATCTGATTGAGTGCATTTTCCTGTGTTCCTCTAGGTGACTTATTTTCCTCTTTTAAAGCTTCTATCATTTTCATCACCTCAGATTTAAAGTCTTCCTTTTCCATTTCATGGGTACTCATATCTCCAAGGCTTGCTGTGTTAGGATCACTGGTTACTTGTGTTGTTATAAGGCTCTCAGTTTTGTTGCTAGTTTTCTTGTGCTGTCCTATAGTTATCTGGTTGTTTCTGGTCTTAGTATGTATTGCTAATTTTTTTCTGATACATTCTAAAAAGAAAAAAAAATAAAATATTCGGTTGTCTCCTTTATAGATCATTAATTCACTAGATTTCCCTTTGAAGTTCTTGATTGCCTTTAGTCACTTGCTTGATTGTAGTGTCTTTGTGGTCACTTATCCTTTTCAAATGTAAGATATTCAAATATTATCTGCATATAGCTCTCACTGATGAAGCCACTCACTTTAGACTCATGAGCTGTCTCATGGTGATGCAACTTAGGATGGCAGCCAGTTTGCAAAAGTTATGCTATTGTTTTCCTTCTGGTATGGGTTGCTTTCAAGGGGTCTCTCAACATTTGTTTTCCTGTTATGTCTCTATAATGTAAATAATCTGTGAACACTACATGATTTTCCTATAGAAGAGGGATATATGGCTATTGGCTTCAGATTTAAGAAAACTGCTTGGAGGAAAAGCATTTTCACTGAGGTTTATTTTCTCAAAGAGCTTAGGACATGTGTAATCAGCACCCGTTAATTAGAAATATCAGATTAGAAGATAATGTCTAAAAGCATTTGCTTAGTTGGTGTTTGATTATTTGATTTGATGATAGTAAGACCAGAAGATGTAATTAGAGATGACTCCTGTGAACATTGGATTGCTTATGTCCCTATTGCTGTGACAAATACATGAGAAATTTATCTTAAAAGGATAAAATCTTTAAGTAAGTACACAGCTCAAAAGATCTTATTACACTGTCACCTTTTAGTTAATTTGTGTGTGTGTGTGTGTGTGTGTGTGTGTGTGTGTGTGTGTGTGTGTGTGTGTGTGGTGTGTCTGTAGCAGAAAAGTACATTGTGGGAGATGTACAAGGAAAAGGAGGCCAAGTCATGCCTTTGCATCAGAAAGGAAAGAAATAAAAACAAAAACAGACATTATGCTAGCTATATAGATGGTAGACAGAGTCAGAGAGAAAGAGACCAGATACAGAGAGGCAAAAAGAAGCATCCACACACATAGAGAATAACAGTGTTGAGCATCCCCTTTGAGATACACCCAATGATGCCTCTCTGAACTAAGTTCCATTATGTAAATCTCCACCACATCAAAGCAGACACTTGCTTCAGCTCAGACCCTGAGCTCATGGAGATGGTGTAAATCTAAACTATAAAGCAATAAGTTGTTAGTGGCCATCTTACCAAATGCAATCTACAGTGAAATTACCATCAAAATTCCAATACAGTACTTTACAGCTATTTACAGAACAAGTCTTAACTTCATAAAGACCCAGGATAGCTAAAATAATCCTGTACAATAAAAGAACTTCTGGATATATCACCACCGCAGATTTCAAACTATACTGCAAGGCAATAGTAATTAAAACTGCATGGTATTAACAAAAACACGCAGGATGATCAATGGAATAAAACTGAAGACCCAGAAATAAAGCCTCACATATATGGAAATCTGATTTTCTACAAAGTCAAAACCATACAATGGCAGAAAAAAAAGCATCTTCAACAAGTGATGCTGGTCCAACTGGATGTGTGCTGCAGAAGAATGCAAATAAAATAGTATATTTTTAATGAACAGTATTGTCTCATGCACAAAATTTCATTCTTAAACTATTAAAACTTTATATTATACAGCTACATGTATCCACTAGTAAATTAACACATTTATAATTCTTATTTCTGGGTAAGTCAATACCATTATTTATAGACAAAAATAGGAGAATTAATAAATACTTGCTATGGCTTTGTGCTTAAATACTGGAGATGGATTATGATTAAAGCATTTAGTTTTTGTTAAAGTAAAGTTACTCCTTTCAGTGTTTCCCTCCAAATAGTAACTTTTAAGAAAGGAATTAGTTTCAAAGCTAGTGAAGAGTCATACAATGTTGCAGATATATAAGACACAGAATTAGGTGATGGACACTTTTGTCATTCCTTGATATCTGTTTTTATGAAGTACTTATAGTTAAAATTTGTATATCCCTAAAATGCTTTATTATTCTGGTCATGAAGTCATTTATACAACTTCTAAACTCTGATTGAACTTCAGTTTTTATATTTTGATCTTGCATGGCTAACTAGGGAGAATCAGGCTGCTCTCAGAGCTGGAACTTACTGACCTTCTAATATCACCAACTGTCCAGATTCTGAAACTGAACACACAAATATCGTAATGAGTTTTCTTCATGGTTTTTTTTTTTTTTTTTTTTTTTTTTTTTTTTTACAAAACACCAGAAGCAATGTACTAGATTTGTGGTGCTGTTGGTTACTGTAGGCATTATGATAGACACAGCAATCATGCATGCAGAAAACAGAGGTAAAGTATAAAAAATACATTATATTGTTGGTAAATTATAAATAAAATACCCAATAAAGTATAGCAAATTCTTAAATATTCCATTTAGAGGATGGTATTTTAGGGATGATGTGCCACTGAAATTTTACTTACTATATTATAGGACATTTGAGCCAAGTTATCTATTTATGATTATATACTCTTATGTAAGTGATGAAAATGTAGCTGTATTTATAATACTGTGTCAATGGGTTCTCCATGCTGCATTCTACCTTCTAGGGCACTACATTTTACAGTCTTCATTTTAAAATCTGTCCTGCATATCTACATCTACACCTATGTCTATATCTATACCCATATCTATAAATCTACCTTTACATCTGCATCTGTATCTGCATCTGTATCTGTATTTATCTCTATCCCTATATCTAACTCTATCTCTATCTCTGACTCTGTCTCTGTCTCTGTCTCTGTCTCTATCTACTCTCTTCATCTCTCTATGACTCTCTAGGCCATAACTGAAAGCCAGGTGAGCAGAATCATCCTGTGAAATGCTAGTATCATGTTTCTTAGGATGCAACACTGCCCTACCAGTCTACATATCATAGCAGTTCGATTTTATGGTTGCTATCATGTTCTCATTCAGATTCCTTGGAATAGCAAATCTGAATATGATTTAAATTGGAAATTAGATGACAACACTAAGGGAAAATAAGGGCAAAGATATGAAGGAAATGTTTATTCAGAGCTACAGTGTTGCTAGACATGTCAAAAAGTATTCTCTTTGCTATACCTGACTCTCACAGAAATTCAATGGAAGGTGATAATATTTTATTATTAATTTAAAAGGAAATGAAGGTTCTGAAAAGCTGTAACTATATTTATACCTGAAAGGAATTTAAGAATGCAAATATGTACTTCACCCAACTGCAGATTTCAATCTTAATCACATGACAGCACGCCCCTATGTATTGCCATGACTATTTGCCTGCTCCTTTCTTTAATGTCTATTACATCTTTCCATTGTAAGGAACTGGCTCTAGTCCACTCTTATTTATTTATTTAATTATTTATATTTTTAACATATTTTATTAAATTATTCATATTACATCTCAATTGTTATCCCATCCCTTGTATCCTCCCATTCCTCCCTCCCTCCCATTTTCACCTTACTCCCCTCCCCTATGACTGTGACTGAGGGGGACCTCTTCCCCTTGTATATGCCCATAGTGTATCAAGTCTCTTCTTGGTAGCCTGCTATCCTTCCTCTGAGTGCCACTAGGCCTCTCCATCCAGGGGACATGGCCAAATATGGGGCACCAGAGTTCGTATTGAACAAAAGATAAACTAAGCACACCAAGAGGGTGAGTAGTTTAAATCAGACAGGATCGTTAAATACTGGAGGGGCAAAATTCTGTTGTGATTTCCACTGATTCCATTATTAGAGCCAATGCTGTTTCACAGTTCTTAACCCATAGATGCCAAGAAATATCTTTCTCTGTCAGAGGAAAGGGAAAAGTACATTAATGACTACCATGATATCTTCTTTGTATCTTTTGCTTTAATTTCTTCAATTCACAGAGAAAGCATGTGTACATTAATGAATGCCATGATTAATTTATATATATATATATATCCTGCAGTGAAATTTATTTGATCTCCTTGCCCTGGCTACAGGCATCTATCTTTCCTCAATCAAATCTTATAAGCCCCTATAGAATCACAGCAAGACTCGTTTTCCCAATCAGTAAACAAAAAAAAAAAAAACCACAAAATAGATTTCCAAAGTGGCTGTACTAGTTTGCATTCCCACCAGCAATGAAGGAGTGTTCCTCTCTCTCCACATCCTCGTCAGCATGTGTTGTCACGTGAATGTTTGATTTTAGCCATTCTGATGGGTGTAAGATGGAATCTCAGAGTTGTTTTGATTTGCATTTCTCTGATGATTAGAGATGTTGAGCATTTCTTTAAGTGTTTCTCAGCCATTTGATATTCCTCTGTTGAGAATTCTCTGTTTAATTCTGAGCCCCATTTCTCAATTGGGCTATTTGGTTTGGTGCTATCTGGTGCTACCTTAGAAAACTGGGAATAGGGCTTCCTCAAGACCCAGCTATTCCACTCCTTGGAATATACCCAGAAGATGCTCTGGCACACAACAAGAAAATTTGTTCAACCATGTTCATAGCAGCCTTATTCATAATAGCCAGAACATGGAAACAGCCTAAGTGTCCATCAGTAGAAGAATGGATAAAGAAACTGTGGTACATATACATTATAGAATACTACTCAGCTATTAAAAATAAGGAATTCCCAAAATTTGTGGACAAATGGATTGAACTAGAAATGATCATAATGAGTGAGCTAACCCAGAAGCAGAAAGACTCAAATGGTATATACTCATTTATAACTGGACACTAGCCCAAGGGGCAGGTCCCATGAAAATCTGCCCCTACCAGGAAAGTGGGATAGAGGTGAGAACATCCTATTGAGACTCTAGGTGAGAAAAATATAGGGGATAGGGAAGTAAGTGGATCCAGAGGGTCCTAGAAACCTACAAGAGGAACATTATGATGGGTGGATCTGAGCCCAGGGGTTCTGCTTGATCAAAGGCACCAACCAAGGACAAATCATGCAATCATCATCAAACCCCTACCCAGATCTAACCAAGGGACAGAACATTCTCCACAGTTAAGTGGAGACTGGGGACTGACTGTCACAGGATCTCTGGTGCCCCATATTTGGCCATGTCCCTTTGGTGGGGAGGCCCAATGGCACTCAGAGGAAGGAGAGTGGACTACCAAGAAGAGACTTGATACCCTAGCACCATATTCAGGGGGAGGAGGTCCCCCTTGGTTACAGTCATAGGGAAGGGGGATTTGGGTGAAAGTGGGAGGGAGGGAGGAATGGGAGGATGTATGGAATGGGATAGAAAATGAGATGTAATATGAAATATTTTATCTTTCAATAAAAATGTGTTTTAAAAAAACCCACAAAATAAAGACCTCAGTAGAGAGGAAGCTGTTTGACTTTCAAAGGGAGAACAAAACATGATGACAAAATCTCAGAAAAAAAAACCCTCTAAATTATAAGCATCATAATGTCTTTTATTTTGTAGCAACAAACCTGCCTTACTGAAATTCTAAGAGCTGCTTTTATTGTGTTTTTTTTTTCAGTCCAAAAAATATTTTAAACTTGTAATCAATTTAGTAGGCACCTGGAACTGCCCTCTGTACCATTGAGAGATTTGAACTAAGTGCCATACAATATGTCCCTGAAGCTATCCTTTCAAAAGCCAGTGAGATGGAAGAGAACAACAGGGAAATCCTGGATGACATTAGATGTATACTCACCAAGATAAGCAATTTTCCATTAGTTATTCTCATTCATAAAAGAAGTGCATTCTGTAAATTAAAAAAAACCAAAATGAAACACTTCACCTTTCCATAGTGAAACATAGATATCTGTTTTGTGGAGAAACTTCTCCTAAGAGGGTGGTTCTCAACCTGCCGATTATGACTTCTTTGGTAGTTGAATGACACTTTCATGAGGTCTTACATAAGATATTCTGCATATCATACATTTACATCATGATTAATTACAATAACAACATAAAAGTTATCAAGAAGCAACAAAAATAATTCATGGTCACCAAGGATGAGGAACTGTACTAAAGGCTCACAGGACTAGAAAATCTGAGAAACACTGCTATTAGCACCAACCTTCTCTGCATATTAAATCACCATCTGGCCCTCATACATATGAGATTTTCACATATAAACTATATGGAGAATGGATTTAGCTGAAATTTATAATAGAATGGTGGTCCCTATCAGCTTCTGTGAAACACAAATGACATGTAAGAGTTTCCTGAGTGAGAAGTAGGCTCTAGCTTTTCTATTGCCCCAGAGTCAAATAGAAATTTCGTACTTTTTCTCTGCTTCTAGAAGATCATACTTTTTCTGTGATCCATTACACAATAGAACAAATGCTTATGAGTCATGATCATACTTTCTGAAAGACTAACTGCTTGACAGCTTTCAGCTCTAGCTGAATGAGGGCCCATTCCTATGATGAAAGTGGTACATATCTGAGTGTATTTCTCCAATTGAACATAGAAGGAACAAGAAAAGGGGAACACTAACAATATACTCATCAAGGAACTGGCTATCACTTTGATTTATAGACCTATTCAAGAGCAAATATGAATGTAGAGTTCCCCAGCTGACCATCTCCTGCTCTCTTCAAATCAAATGACAATTACTATAAATGTTTGGCAATGTTTAGCCTTACCAATTACCTAATAACTAATATAGCCTACACTATATATCATGTCAGAACTTTGAAGTGGTGAATAACTGGAAAATATAAACAGTAGATGTTTAGTTTGAAAACAAATTTACAGTGTACTTCAATAATACCCTACTTACTTCAATGAAAAGTAATGAAAGTCAAGTTATTATCATCAAAGTGTAAAACTCTGATTCACTAATTCTTGTATCCTAACAAGAAATAGAAATTTCATAATGTTTCATGAGTTCTAGACAGACCTGAGAAAACAATGTTCACAGTGAAAGTATAGCCAATCAAATCCAATTACTATTTGAATCCACAGCCTCCAGAGCATTCAGAGAGAAGGGGGCAAGGTTTTGATGTGATATAGATACACTGAATTCATTTATAAAATTTCATATGGATTATTAAAATTTAAAAATGTTAGGATATATTTTCTAGTTTGTCAAGATGTCTTACAATGCATCATAAGCCCCAATATAAATTTTCTTTTTCATAGCATGATCATGAATATGTTCTGCATGTTTTCATTTCTCTGTGTCTAACAAGTCTTTATTTGTTCTATGACCATTTTAACTACATACACCCTTTATATAGTATATGTATTAAAGCCATAGGACTTTTTCATTTTTAAATTTTTTTAATTAATTTATTCAGATTACAACTCAGTTGTTATCCCTCACTTGTATCCTCTCATTCCTCCCTCCCTGCTGCTTTCACCATATTTCCCTTCCTTAGGTCTGTGACTGATGGGGACCTCCTCCCCCACTATATGATCATAGGCTATCAAGTCTCATCTTGGTAGCCTGTTTATTGTTTCTCTAAGTGCCACCAGAGCTCCCCACCAAGGGGAGATGATCAAATATGGGGCACCAAAGTTCATGTCCAAGTCAGCCCCTCCTCTCCACATAACTGTAGAGAATGGCCTGTCCATTGGCTAGACCAGAGTAAGGGTTCGATGTTTACTACTTGTATTGTCCTTGGTTAGCGCAATAGTTTGAGCAGACACCCCTAGTGTTAGTCTCCTATTGCAAACATAGATGGATATCATTAATAGTGTCAGGTGTTGGCTCTCTTACATGGGGTAAGTATCAAGTGGGGTCAAATATTGTTTGACCCTTCCCTCAATCACACATATACATACATGTACATATACACATGCACGTGTTTGCACACATTGACTTTCATACAAACCCATAATCACAAATACACACATGCACATACATACACAGATACGAACACTGAAGTAACTGTCTTGTTTCCGTGATAAAATACTTTTAACATAAGCTTATTTTAAAAAATTATGATAGTTTATGCACATTACATCCTAATCTTTATCCTTTCGCTCCTTTTTTTTAATCCCCTCACTCTTATATTCCTGTTCACACCCTCCTTCCCTCTCCTGCCCTATTGTGCTCCCCTATACTACTGATTGGGGAGGGGACACCTCCTTTTCTGCCAATTGACCACAGCCTATCAGGTCTAATCCTGATAGCCTATATCCCCTTCCTCAAGTGCCCATAGGGTCTCTTGAAATTTGCAAGCAAATGGATATAACTAAAAATGATCATTCTGACCCAGAAGACATGAATGGTGTAAACTCACTTATAAGTGAATATTAGCCCAACATAGATGTCCTTTGAGAAATACCAATAAGAGGGTAGATCACTGAGAGTGGTATAGAAGAGTGAGGGTATGGAAGAACTAAGAAGGTTCAAGAGCCACATAGGGAGACCATCAAAGCTGGCAGATCTGGACCCAAGGGGGCCTACACAAACTGAAGTACCAACCAATGACAATTTATGCAAAGGCTTCTTAAGGGAGAAACAGATTTCTTTTTCTAGCTCACTTCTATGTGTACAAGTAAGGATTAGAATTACTTGAATTTCTGAATGAATTCCAACTCATAAATTACAAATATTTCCTTCTTACCAAAGTATCCCCAAACTTTTTCTACTGCTTTTTAATTTATTTTTCTAATGAATAATGCCTGTGTACATACTTCAGAGTACTGTTTCTGTTCTTTATTTGTTGTCTTTCCAAATAAGGTCTAACTAAAGTCCTTGAAGAAGTGCTTCAACCTCTTTCTTTATTAATATTCATCCAACAACTACAAAAGGAACCAAATATACAGACAACAAAATTCAGTATAATAGAGTGGTATTAATAGCATCCTGTGCTGACTCGTAAGTGTGGAAATATTGCAGTTATTTGTGATCGTAAATTTGTGTTCTTCTAATGTAAACTTAGGGTGATTTTCGCTTTTCTATGTGAACGTGGGCTACACTTAGAGATAATTTATACTTTCTTTGTGTGTATGTGTGTGTGTTTGTGTGTATTTACTTGAATATTCATATGTATATGTATATACACATGTGTGAATGTGTGTATATGTATCTATATCTACATGTATGTGAGAGAGAAAGAAAGCATTCAAAATGTTTCTGATAATTACTTTCTGAATTTCACAAAACACAGAATGAAAAAATATGTCAGGAAAACAATTCTTATATCTATAAAAAAAATAAGAATACAAGCACCCAAGAAGCTTTTAGAAGATAAAACAAGTGAGAAGAGGGTAAAATTTTCCATTTGACTAGACTAAGAATCAAGAAGATGCCTCTTTGGGCATGTCAAGAATAAGTCCATTGATTTCAACCAGGTAGCTTTAGATTTCAACTTCTGGACTCCCGAAAACCACATTCACTTTGTAAGAAGAGGGCACATTCCGGTCTTCAAAACTGTAAATTTAGAGTTTGTATATTATCTCATCTTTACTGATGGTTCAGCATAAAATCACACTCTCAGTAGAAAGGGTTTGTAGGAAAAAGTGACTTGAACATGATTTAAATATCATTCATCAAGTGACAATACAGTTAAGACAAGAAGGGAAAATATGAGAATGTGGCTCATAGGAAGTCAAAGGTAGCAAGATCAGCACTGAGACCAATCTAGGATTTTCAATAGAAAGGCTGGTTGTCCAGAAGGTGGGATATGTATATGAGCAGTGGAACAGCTGTAAAGTGAGTAACAGTCCTTTATGGGGTAGAAAGTAAGAGACTGCATTCCAATGAACTCTCTGCTGTAGGAAACCGATGTCTTAGAGGGACAGTACATAAGGTAAAATCATCAGGTTGACTAATGATGCCTTCCTGCAAACACATTACAAAGTACCTGAGAACATCGTAAAGGAATCATAAAACAACAGTCCTTATCAATTTGCCAAGTGGACTAAAGTCATTGGTATTGACAATCACTTGGGCTAAAGACAGCAGTGGAAGAATGAAACAATGGTCAGGAAATAGAAAACTGATAAAGCTGGCTCTAGGAATAGACAATTAGGTCTACCTCAGAAAGTACTCTGTATACAACACTTACGTGCAGATAGAGATGCTGGCATGCATGAGCTGCAGAGACACAAACTCCACGTCACATTTGGAATGCGTTGGTTGAGACTGTGAGATTTATGTTGAGAAAAGGGTAGACTTTATGGAGATTACTCTCCCATCAGGCTCCCCTTTCATAAGATACTGTTTTCAGAAAAATGACTTCAAACATTAGGACCAAGAAAGACACTATCCAGAGGTGGACACATCTAGAGGGGGAATAAGTCTGGCAGGTCTGAATGTGCTATGCTTCTTGACCCTCAGCCAGACGCCAACTCCTCCTGATCATATGTTAGAATTCTAGGTGCAGGGGCCTAAACAGGTCATAGAGCTGTCTTTAGAATATAGGCTTGGAAAAAAAAGTCATGATGCCACTCATGTTACCCAGCACAACCATGTGCTTTAGAAGAAACAAACGATATATACTTGAGGCTTGTGCATGATGTGTAAAGTGTGATTAGTGTCCACAGAGATGGAGAATTAGGAAGTGAATTTATGGTTTCCAGAAGAAGATAATGTTAGTCTACAGACATGGTGAATCTCTATAGAGCCTCCATTACATAAATCAAAGCTTTACACACCTTACTTACTCAGTGGGGTTTCAGAGAGGATTTAAAAAGATATTGTTAATTAATTTGTAAGAGAGGACATGCAGGAAGGTGAATGTACCTGTGAGAGGTATGTGTGCTTATTCAATAAAATTCCAGATTTCAGAGTGAGTAACGTCCATAAGACTTAATTAACAGGTAGGTTTCTGAGGCCCTCAAACTATTATTGCTGTTACATCTACTGCTAAATGTACACCTGAACTATCAGTTGTGACACAGTGTTGAAGACAGTCATGAAGGTTAGGGTAAGTTGAGGAGAAGATTCACTAATCTATTTTTTGTTCTATCATTCATGTATATTTTTACACCCCCTTCCTTCTTTTCATCGCCTGTATCCAAACCAAAGAATGCCAAGAAAGGAAAGGAGAGACATCACTGAGTCCAACCTTATTTTCTCTCACATTAAGATCAATAAGAACTTAAAACCAGCTCTTCACTCCCAATGACCAAAGCAAGAAAGCAACCAAAAACCTACCCTACCCTCTTAGGGGAAATGGGTGTTGTTTGCTTAAGGTTTCTTCTGGCTGATTGGAGTAAATAATACTTTTGTATGGGCCCAAATAAAATTGGGGGAAATGGTTAAACAAGCTAGGAATAACATTTGTGGTTCAGTTTCTAAATGTTGAGAAATTCCAGGCTTAATTAGAGTCCCGTGTGGAGCAGTCTGAAATGATGGACCAATTGGGATTTGAAGCTTTCTTCGAACCTGTCCTTGGAGCTGTCCTGTTCTGATGAGGTATAGCAGCTGAAGCAGTTGGTGCTGGAACATGAATGATGCAGGATGTCATTGTCCAACATGTTGAGAAGAATGAATCCTGTCAGGTCTGATCCAATGTCAGTGTCTGGTTCTTTTGTTTTGAAAACATATAATTTATCACAAGCATTATACAGTCCTAAGATTATGGGGTTGAAGACCAGATAGTTTCGTTTTACAATTAAGCTTAGTCATTTAGTGGTTAAGCTATTTTCAGGTCGAGATAGATGTTTTAAGTTGATAGTGATGAGATATGACAGTTACATTCAGAATTTTAGACTCAACAAGATAGAAGAGATGTTTTCTTCAAGGCTGTCAAATACAAATAGCCAAAACATCACACACACACACACACACACACACACACACACACACGCACACATACACACAGCTCCTATTGTTTCATGAATTTTCTTGCTGTAGGCAGTTTATTGTATTATATGTGCAATAATATAAGTGTATATATAAAAACATTTAATAAAAAATTGTAAAAATAAAGAAAGTAAGTTAGGCTTAGATTGAGGTGAAAGCATATTCTGTGTTGATTGATGTTAAGAGATTAGAAGTCATTTTCGAGATAGCTTGTGGAGAATTGTCAATTATGGTACTATAGTCTATGTATTAATTCCAGCAGTAAGCATAACAAGATATAGTCATTTAGGGAACTGTGGTACGATTGTTTGTGGTGAAAAAACTTCTGACATAATTTAAGGCCAATTCTTAGCAAAGAATAAGGTGTCATAGGTCTAGGGGAGAGGAATAGGTTGAAAGACAGTGGAGGAGAGAATAGGAAGATATAAGTGAGTGAATAACAATCGGGATTTAATCTGAATAAATTATTTTAAAATAAAAATTCATAAAAAACTTTAAAATTCAATAATAGGCATTTCAGCCAAAACACAATTATTTAATGTAAGTTCATAAAAATATGTGCATATATTTACACTTATATGCATATATCTGAGTACACACACATCTACTTTCAGAAGAACCAAATTATTGAGAATCTATAACTCATTGAAAATATAAATATTAAGATATCAGGGCTGGAAAGATAGATCAGAGGTTAAGAATACTGATGGCTCTTCCAGAGGTCCCAGGTTCAATTCCCATTATCCATTTGGCAGGTCACAATTCTCTATAACTCCAAATCCAGGGGATCTGACACCCTGATACAGGCATAAATGCAAGCAAAATACTAACACATTTAAAAATGTAGAATAAGTAAATAATTACAAAATCAGAAGTTGTTATTTTTTTATATCTTGAATTTAAGATATTATAATTTATCTTTAAAAGCCTTGAGGAATCTTTCTTTTCTGATCACTTTATAATATGGGAACATATTTGTGCCACACCTTTTGTGAGTATTGTGTAAGCCAAAAGTATTGCAAATAAAAATGAGTTTTCTGAAAGAAATCTCCATTGTAGGTAGATTAGTAAGAAAAAATAATATCAGTGGCGAAATTAATTTAATAAAGAGGAATATGAAGAAAAGCTTCTATTACAGAAATCCAACCTCTTCACACTTTACTAATTGGTGAAGCATCTGAGTGGATCCTAAAGACATATGCTAAGGGATCCGTGAGAGAGCACATGCATGTAGGGGAAAGGAATTAAATCCAGGGTATCAGCATGATGCTGAGATCAGCATTACCTTCCTAAAAGATATTTGACAGTCAGGCTTTTGAAGTCCCTCACACCATTCTTGCAGCTGTATCTTCTTTTGAATGCACACCAGAGCTAACTGGTTGCCCTATACTTTCAGGCAGCACATACTCTCTTTCAACAATATGAAGAAATGTGGGTGACATTGAAAGGGAAAATCCCTCTATGTTGACTGGCTGCCAGGATCTGGAATCCACTATGGAGGTGAATTTTGAAGAGTTGTCACTTGTTAAAGTTATTTTTATTAAAAGTTTTTGTTGTTTTTGCTTCTTTGTTTTTGTTGTTCTTGTTTTACCTTGCTCACTGGATATCTTGACCCCTTCCTCACTCTGGGAAGTCATTGAGACCACAAATGTTTGTCCCCATGTTTAGCAGGAGTCATGCCTGAAAGACACTCTTCTCAAAGCAATTTAGCTTCCAAAAATCTTGCTTGTGTTTAAGAGACATTTTCATTTTTTACCTAAATAAACTGCCTCTCTGTGGTTTATATGTATCAATTTTTGTTTTTCTGTGGTTGGCTGGAAGTCTTACTGCTCTTGTAATTCTTCTAGCAAGGAAGTTTTACTCTCTAATTAAGTCCTTGCTGGATTACAATAAATTCTACTCTACTTGGAATGCCATTTGTTACAGCTATTTTTATAAAAGAGTGTTTGTTACTCAATTTATCTCCTAGCCTAGCTAACACACAAATAATTGAGAATATTTTATATTTGTTTAATAATAAGATTCACAGTGCAAGAACTGAGCAGTTATTACTCAAAGGTTAATACTGTAAGGTAATTTGTCTTACTTTCAGCACACATCCCAGTGGTACTTGCGCTTTGTACCTTGCCTGTGCTCCAGCTCCATTCTGATGTTTCTTGGATTTCTACCTGTGTCTGAATTCTCTGGCTGAATCACCTATTTCTTCTAACTCCTCCTCCTCTGACTGTCACGAGCCAAACTCTACTCTCTCCCCTTTTCGAGGATTGGCTGTAAGCTGCTTTATTGACAAAGAAGGGATCAATGGGAGAACAGAGTTTATACAATACTGAGATAAGAGTTTTTCAAATTAAGGCTTGCCACCAGATATGGGGAATAAGAAGTCAGCAATTGAATTACACAATGAGCTTATGCCAACAGCCATAGTGTATAAAATATACTCACAAGGGAAGTAATGAAGCAATTGTTTTTGTAGCAATGAACTTGTACTGTAATGACCAAATTCAAGGAAAGATTCCATACTTCATTTTCTTTGTTTGTTTTGTTTTGTTTTGTTTTAGGTGCAGTGAACTTTATTGATGGTATTCCAGAGAGTAGGGCTCCCTGGGCCTCTCCCATTATTCTGGGGTCTTGGATGGAGACTATGAGGGGAGATCTCAGTGTCAGGGGCTTAGTTGGAACAGGGACTCCTCAGCAGCCAAGGGCCTCTCTCTCTTGCCCTCTTGTCCTTGCTGGGGTGGGTGGTCCAGGGCTTCTTACTCCTTGGAGGCCATGTAGGCCATGAAGTCCACCACCCTGTTGTTATAGCCAAATTCATTCTCATACCAGGAAATGAGCTGTACAAAGTTGTCATTGAGGGCAATGCTTGCCCCAGCATCAAAGGTGGAAGAGTGGGAAATGCTGTTGAAGTCTCAGGAGGACACCTGGCCCTCTGTAGCCCAGGATGTCCTTCATTGGGCCCTCAGATGCCTGATTTACCATCTTTTTGATGTCATCATTCTTGACGGGTTTCTCCAGTCTCCATGACAGATCCATGACGTACATATTGGGGGTAGGAACACGGAAGGCCATGCCAGTGAGCTTCCCATTCAGCTTTGGGATGACCTTGCCCACAGCCTTGGCAGCAGCAGTGGGTGTAGGGGTGATGTTCTGGGCAGCCCCACAGCCATCACGCCACAGCTTTCTAGAGTGGCCATCCACAGTTTTCTTGGTGGCAGTGATGGCATGGACTATGGACATGAGTCCTTCCATGATGTCTAAGTTGATATGGATGACCTTGGCCAGGAGGGCTAAGCAGCTGGTGATGCAGGAAGCATTGCTTACAACTTTGAATGAGTCATACTTCTTGTGGTTCATACCCATCACAAACATGGGGGTATCGGTAGAAGGGGCAGAGGTGATGACCATTTTGGCTCCACCCTTCATGTGGGCCCCAGCCTTCTCCATGGTGCTGAAGACACCAGTAGACTCCACAATGTGTTTGGCACCACATCATCCTATTTGATGCTAGCAGGATCTTGCTCCTGGAAAATGGTGACGGGCTTCCTGTTGATGACAAGCTTCCCGTTCTCAACCTTGACATGCCACAGAACTTGCCGGGGTAGACCATGTAGTGGAGGTCAATGAAGGGGTCATTGATGGCAACAATCTCCACTTTGCCAGACATGAAGCAAGCCCTGGTAACCAGGCCCCAATACGGCCAAATTTGTTTACTCTCACCTTCACCATCATGTCAAGGGATGAGGCTGTCACTGCACGAGAAGATGCAGCTGTCTCTGGAACAGGGAGAAGCAGAGAGCCACTTACTTCATATTTTAAGCCACTGCACCATCATTGATTTGTGAGGCCATAGGATCTAGATCTAAAGGAGATTTTCTCTTAGATATATCTGATGTCTTTCAAACTGAGTTCTAAATATCTAAATTAAGCAGGTTTATTATTACAACTTGCAACTTAGTTTATAGGGAATCACAATAGTCAGTCACTACTGGCAGACATTCATGATATCACTATGGATAATTTACTAATGCTGTGGCATGGTGGTCAAATTCAATAAGGAAACATCTCTGTCCAAAAACATAATGAAAGAGATGATGGTAAAGTTTAAGAGACTTATAAAATAGAAGTAATTATGGACAACAATTTTCTCCTACTTTGACATGATTATTTGTCTTCAAGAGTCAACACGTAGGAAAAAGAAAAAAAGTCCTCCAGAAACAGGTAAGTATGTGGTAATAAAACTTATGTACGTGACTTCTTGCTGTAGCACGGTTGTACATGCCCTTGGGGCTATCTGCTAGAACATATATGGGGAAAACTAGATGAATGCATGACTCCAGTGAAGCAGCTCTCCAGTCAGCACTCATTCTGTTTGGGAACTCCTCAGTGATGAAGTTGCCATTGAGTCAACCGCACTTCTGTAAGTTAATTCTCTCTATGCCTCTCTGAGTCAAAGAATTCAGTTAAGTTGTTCATTGAGTTTGTTTTAATGGAGGTCATAGCGATCTTTGATGTTCAAATTGCCTGAAGAGGTATACATGCATTGTTTACCAGGAGAAGAACTTAGCATAGACTTTCTAATGAAGGAGAGATAGACAAGTTTTTTTGTTTAGATCACAAGTGAGGGAATGAGAAAAAGACCTGTGAGAGAGCAGGTGATGTTTATCATCTTAGAAGTCAAACCACTGGGTGGGGGAGATTGGTTGGTAACCAGCTGAAAAACATCTTTGAACAAATTCCAAGGGGAGGTATAAATGTGAGCCAAAAACAAGAGTCAGGGCCTTTGGAGACTTGGGATAGTTTTGGCTGTCCATCACTCTACTTTGAGATGCTCCTAAAGCGGACTGCTCGAGGGAAGGCTTTGGGGCTCCAGGCTTTGGCTGAGGTTCCAGGTTGTGAGCGCTCCAGGTTCCAGGAGAAGAAAATCCTGCTGATTATGCCAGGAGAATCGTTCCTCAGAACTGATATCCTTATGATTTCATTATTGTACTCTTTAGTCCCCTTTTCCTATTGTTTAGGTTAGTCAGGCTATAAGTGAGGTACTCTTGGTTAGTAAGTTCCTAAAAAAATATATATTTGTTAAGAAAAGTTGAGCTGTCCATTGGCTAGATCTGGGTAGGGGTTTGAAGTTTACGGCCTGTATTGTCCTTGGCTGGTACCATAGTATGAGCGGGACCCCTGGGCCCAAATCTGCCTATCATAATTTTCTTCTTGTAGGTGTCTAGGATCCTTTGGATCTTTCAACTTTGCCATTTTCCCATGCTTCTCTCATCTAGAGTCCCAACAGGATGTCCACAGTTGAGTGGAGAATGAGGTCTGACTTTCACATGAACTCTGGTGCCTCATATTTGAGGAAGTCCCCTGAATGGGGAGACCTGGTGGCACTCAGAGGAAGGATAGCAGGCTACCAAGAAGAGACTTGATACCCTATGAGCATATACAGAGAAGGAAGTCCCGCTCAGTCACAGTCATAGGGGAGGGGAGTAAGGGGAAAATGGGAGGGAGGGAGGAATGGGAGGACACAAGGGAGGGGATAACCATTGAGATGTAATATGAATAAATAAATAAAATTTAAAAAATTTTTCACACAAAAAAAGATACAAGTCAAGAGATAAAAATTGAGATGTAATCTGAATAAATTTCCCAAATTAAAAAGAAAAGAAGAAGAAAATTGAACTGGGCATGGTGGCACACAGCTTTAATCTCAGCACTTGGGAGGCAGAGGCAGGTGGATCTCTATGAGTTCAAGGCCAGCCCTGTCTACAAAGTGAGTCCAGGACAGCCAAGGATACACAGAGAGACGCTATCTTGAAAAACCAAGAAAGAAAAAGAAAGAATGAAAATTGAGCCTACATTCTAAGATCTTTCAAAATTATTTTCTTGAAAGCAACTGTACAAGGGCATTGATAAAACTGTACTAGTAGCTTCAACATATTTTAGCTTAATGTTCAAATATAGCTTCAGTTGTCTATTGAAAAGGGAGAAGGAGGAGGAAAGAGTTACTAGTATGTAATTAGTAAAACTAATGTGGATCATTAAAGAGCTAAGAATGTGTAAAATACTTTCCAGAATAAATAAGAAAGACCTATAGGACAATGCTTTAGAATGTGAGAAATAGGAAATTTTTAAGGATGTAAAGTCAGGAAAAACAAAATTTTGGTAATGTGTATTGTATATAAATCTTCTTCTTCTTCTTCTTCTTCTTCTTCTTCTTCTTCTTCTTCTTCTTCTTCTTCTTCTTCTTCTTCTTCTTCTTCTTTTTCTGTTTGGTTTTATGTAAGTTTTTGTATCAGGATAAATCTGAAGAATTTTAAGTTCTGGAACCTGAAATAGATGAAGATGGCAGACTGTGTCTTACTATGTTTTCAGATTAGGAGAATACAAATAATATCACAAAAGGCAGAGTAATTGGGTGCTGATAAAGTGCCAGATTTTGTAGGAGAGTTTAAAAAAAAAAAAAGCGAGGGGAGATATTTTGAGATAAAACAGGAGGACATTTTTATGGTTTTTTTTTTTTAGGTTTTCATGCATGAGTATTGTGTTATATTACTCACTCAAACCTTCAAAAACCCTTTCCCATAGTCCTTTTCAAGATCAAGACCTTTTTTTCTTTTATCATTTTTGTTACATTTATAGATACACATAACCATATAAATAACCTTCTTAGTCCCATGAGTGATGCTAATATGTCTATGATTTAGGACCGACTGCTTGGTATTGAATAGTCAATTAAACATTCTGGACCTGTAGCTCTTATATTCATTCTTCTCTTACTCTATGATGTTTCCTCCGCCTTACTGGTAAGTCTCATGTTGTGGTTCTTAATGAATAGCAATTTTGAGGTTGAAGCTAACTCTTAGCATTGTCAACACCTTGCAAAGTGAGTGTTTTAGAGAGAAAAGAAAGCAGATCAAATCAAGCTTCTAAAGCATTTACTATAATATCATAGTGACAAATTGATTTTTTTCCAAGTAATGATAATGACATCTAAGACACTGAGTCTCAGAACTGTGGCTGTGTTCTCTGCCTGAAAGATATGTAGTGTTCTCTCTGTGACAAGATGACAGACAAAGGACTGAGGGTTGGTGTTCTCATTTCTACATCAGCCATTAGTAAGCCATTGGAAAACTTCTTTGACCATGTAAGCCTTATTCTTCAGATTATAATTATGATAATGAAATCTGCTCACACAATCAGTATGAAGGTCAACTTTAAGGAAAATAATTTGAAGTTTCTGATGAAATGGTAGTGTTAAAGTTTGACCAAAAGTTAGCAATTCCAAGCTGACATCCTAATTTAGGACAGCAGTCTCTTCATCTTGTGTGTTAATAATCATCATTCTTTATTTATTGTCAAACATGTAAAGGAGTCAAATATATAAACTCTGCTATATTTGTCCCATCAGTGTTCAAAATGTTAAAAGTTTAAATACTACAAATTCATCAAGAGTTTGGTGACTGAAAATGAGTTTAAACTCTGAAAGTACTAAACCATCTTTAAATTATACAGAAAAAATACAACTACTTGCCTAAGTACTCCCTTCAATTTTACCTGTTATTCCAGGTATTCAATACTAAATCATTTAGTAAAGAAATCTTTGTACAGATAAAACTTTCTAGAGACAGTTGTGCCTTGAATATCTAGAATTAATGCTTCATCTTTATATGGCTATTGTTTCTATGTAGCAGGGACAATCTTGCTGCTGTTGATATCAAACTTACTCCTGTGGGAGAAAGCTGCATCAATTCCTGCATGTCAAGGTGAAAGGGGAGGCTGTATGGATCCCCTTTCAGAAACATTTAATAATGCCATCAGAAGAGCAGAAACCATTAGAAATCTTGCTGATAAACTATATGAGAAGTTTGTAAGTACCTCATCCTTTATGCTAATGTTTGGATTGCATTAGTACCTGAGACATTAAACAACATAACTCAAATATCAGAAAATGTACCTTCCTTTGTAAAGGACTCACAGATTACGGAGACATGGACAGGGTCATTGCGACAGTTTCATGAAATTTCAAAACAAATATTTTTTCTATATTTTATCTATTTTTTTCTGAAAAAAAAAAAAAACTATGGTAGAATCTTTAAAATGTGCCTGGGAATGAGCTTTCATTTCCTATTATTGCATTCAAATTCATGAATTTCCATTGGCTATGTTCATTTAGCACACTGCATACATTTACTGTAAAAGATGTGCACTGCATAATCTATACATTTAGAACACAGATAAGAGAGGGAGAGGGAGGGAGAGAAAGAGAGAGAGAAAGAGAGAGAGAGAGAGAGTGAGAGAGAGAGAAGGAAAGAAGGAAAGATGAAGGAAAAAAAGGCATTTAGCTTTCAAAAAGCACCTAAACACTGGGAATTGTGGTCCAAAGATTTTCAGGTCTAGAGTTTGTCCAATATCTTTTTCTTTCTTGCTGATTGCTACACATAATTTCTCAAGGTCAGAACATACAAAGGAAGAAAAAGTAGGCAAACTTTCAATATGACAGACATCAGGAGAATGTGACGCTGTTTGAAGTAAACATAACTTCATGTTGTTGTTGGATTTTATTGACTATATCTTAATTTTCCCCTTTTAACATGCCTCAGTTGGAGGATGCATTCTCATCCAGACAATTTCTGTTCATTGTAAGTACCTCACTTCTTTCTAGCTGCTTTCCAAAGGAGCTTCATGAGCTTAGATGAGAAAGTATTACAAATTATTTTCTTTTCTCTTCTTAACTGACATTTTTCAACTTCCTAACCCTCACAATAACCTATTAACTTTCATGAATTAGCTCATTACTAAAAACAATTAAGATCAGGGGATGGTGGACAAAGAGGGAGAGTAGGCCCAGGAGGAGATTAGGGAGGGGAAAATGATTGGGATGTAATGTGAATATATAATTAAAATTTTAAGATTAAAAAATAAAAATAATTATATTATTATGATATATTTAAATAAATTCAACATGTTATTAATCATATAATGACTAATGCAATTCATAACATTAATTAATAACTTTAAAATTTTTCTACTTACAGTTCACTGTAAGATAGTCTATTATTTTCCATGAGTGATATTGTCACAAGTCACAAATTTCATTCTAAAATTACAAACTTTGTATTACACACACACACACACACACAAACACAGAGTTGTAAATTAATACATTCATAATTCTGATGTTTGGTTAAGGAAATATCAGTATTAAGAGACTAAAAATAGAAATATTTGTCAATATATGCTATGGCTTTGTGCTGAAATACTCAAGAAATATAATTTAAATGTTTTTTTATATAAGTTTAATCCTTTCAGTGTTTCTCTACAAATAGTAACTTTTGGAAAGATGAGAATATAGTAAAATAGCATTGGAGGGCTTTGAAATGTTAGTAAAGAGTCAAATTAAGTTGCAGATACAGAAACAGATTTAGGTAATGGGTATTTTCGTACTTCCTCCATATATGTTTTTATGAGGTACTTATGGTTAAAATGTAGATATCCATCAAAAAGCAAAATATTCTGATTATGAAATACAATTTCTGAACACTAACTGAATTTTGTGTGTGTGTGTGTTGTTGTTGTTGTTGTTTTTGTTTTGTTTTGTTTTGTTTTGTTTTGTTTTGTTTTCAGTTTTCAGAACTGGCTAAGGGAAATAGGGCTGCTAACATAGCCAGAAATAGCTGCCACTCTAAGAGCATTATCCTGCCAGGTTCCGGAACTGAACATACAAACATCAGAGTGAGTTTCTTCCTTCCTTTCTTTCTTTCTTTCTTTCTTCCTTCCTTCCTTCCTTTCTTCTTTTTTCTCTTGTCAAGACAAGGTTTCTTGGTGTAGCCCTGGTTGTCCTGGACTCACTCTGTAGGCCAGGTTGATCGACCTGTCTCTGCCTCCAGCATGCTGTGCCACCATACCCAGCTTTTTCAAAGTGAGTTTCCTTCATGGGTTTTTCACAAAACATCAGAATCAATGCATGGAATTTGTGGTGCTGTTGGTTATTGTAGTCTTTATGATAGCATATCTGAATATGATTTAAATTGGGTATCATATGATAACAATAAGGGAAAAAAGGACAAAGCTATTAAGAAAATAAATCTTCAGAGCTACAATGTTGCTAGACATACCAAAAGTATTCTCTTGGCCTTGCTATATTTGAACAAAACAAAACAAAACAATGTGGGAAAGACTAAGCTTTGTCACAGGTGGAAGCAATCTTGGCGGGCTTTACCCTTGCACACCCTATGAATACCTTGTGACAGACTGAGTGAAGCCATCCTGGGCCTGGAATTCAGGAAGCAGACCTGGGGACCCCACCTGGACTATTGTTTTTCTAATTGACCCTCAACTAGAGAAGGAGACTGCCCTTCTCATGTGACTCAGGCAGGAGGGGAGGGGAGAGCAGCAGCAGGTTGAGCAGCAAACAGACTGGACCAGCACGCAGGCCATAGAGACACCTAAAGACCAGTCCCCTGGAACGGATACCGGAAGGTTCACTCTTTTTTCCCTTTAACCTTTTTTCCTTCTTATGTAAGCTAGTTGGGCTGTATAATAAAGTTTAATTGTTGAGAAAAAGAGCCAACAAAACAAAAATAACAGAAGGTGGTATTGTTTAAGTAAGTGATAAAAGGAATGGAGGTTCAGAAAGGTTGTACAGGATATTACACTTGAATGGAATTCAATGCAAATGTGTACCTCATCTAACTGCAGACCTCAGGCTTAATCACATGACAGTCCCATGTTTTGCCATAAACTTTTGACTGCTTCTTTCCTTAATGTCCTTTACATCTTTCCATTGTAATGAATGAGCTCTTGTTCACTCTAATTTTCATGACCATGGGGAATACTAAGAACATCAAAAGAGGTAGTAATTTAAATTAGATATGAACATTAAATACTAGAGGCACAAATTCTGTTTTAATTTCCACTGCTTCCATTATTAAAGCCAATGCTATATCACAATTGTTCATCCATACACACCGGCAAATATCCTGCTCTGTCATAGGTTACAAGAAAACACTTTAAGGAATACCATGATCTCATCATGGTAGTTTTGTTTTAATTTATTCAATTCACATAGAAATCATTAACATGTATCTTATTGAATGCAATGATTTATTGGTGTATATGAACCCTTGAGTGAAAATAATTCGAGTCACTTGCCCTTGTTAGAGGAATCTATCTTTGCTGAGTCAAACTTATTAGCCCCTATTGAGTCCCAGAAATACCTGTTTTACTAATCAATAGACAGATGTCAACATAATCAAGATCTCACTAGAGATAAGCTGTTAGAAAATCATAGGAGAACAAAACATGATGACATAATCTCAGAAAAACTCCTAACTTATAAGCATCATAATTTTATATTTTCTGGCCAGTAGACTGATTGTTTAAACTTTACATTTCCATACCATGTAATATCTACATAACATACGTCAAATATACACTTAAATGCATGCTTTAGTTCAGCTTCTTCACATGAATATTACATACAACAAAGCTGCTTTGCTCTATTGTGTTTTCTCAGACCAAAAAATATGTAAAATTGTTGATCAACTTTGTGGGTGCCTGGAACAGTCCTCTGTTTCATCTAATGACTAAGCTGAGTGCCATGCAAGGTGTCCCAGAAACTATCCTTTCAAAAGTCAAAGAGATGGAAGAGAACAACAGGGAACTCCTGGATGACCTTAGGTGGATACTCACCAAGGTGAGGAATTTCCTATTAGTTATTCCCATTTATAAAGGAGGTGGGTTGTATAAACTTATAAAATGAAGTAAAACATCTTATCTTTCTAGAATGAAATACAAATGTCTGGTTTTGTGGACTATCTTCTCCTAGGACCACAGTTCTCAACCTGTGGTCCCAGATTCTGTGGGGTGTTGCATATGATCTATCTTGCATATAAAATATTTACATTATGATTAATTACAGTAGCAAACTGGGAGTTGTAAAGCAGCAAAAAAAAAAAAAATACTTTTATGATTAGGAGTCACCACAGCATTAGGAACTGGATTAAAGAGTCACAGTATTTAAAAGGCTGAGAACCACTGAACTGAGAGAATACTGTCAGCCTCAACTTTCTCAGAGACACTTTTCATCATCACCTACCCCAGAGATTAGAAAGAAACACAGCTGTTCCTCTTAGGCACTTAGAGAACATTTTTCCTAGGCAGAGTGAAAAAAAAAAAAAAAGCTCAGCTTTTTCTATCACAGTCATCTCTTGGCTCTGCGTATTAAATCACCATTTGACCCTCATCACATAAGAGATTTTCATACATAAACTTTATGAAACATAGATTTAGTTGAAATATATAAAAGAACGGTGGTGCCTTTCCGCTTCTGTGAAACACAAAGGGCACGTAAGAGTTCTCAAATAAGACACTGATCCTATGGTAGAAAAAAAAGGACATTTTGCCCAGTGGATAGTTTACTACATTTTAAGCCATCTCCATAAGGAGGTTCTTTCTGTCTACCACAGACAGAATCTGCCTAAAGATGGGCAAGCTTAGATGCAGGCAGAGTCGATGGCCAAACTCTGCCAATTCAGAGTAAGAAAGTCCTCAATAGTTCTGTCTTACAAATATGTCTGTCAGATATATTGGGTCAGAAGGCTGAAGATGATGCTCCAACATTTAGAGAGTTTTGGGTGACTGATCAGGTAGCAAATTGTCTCTGTCACCTTCTCATTTGGGAAGCTGCTGACCTGCACTCCCTGTATACTCAGCTAATCAAATTTATTTTTTCTCAAGTCTCTAATGGGGTGGAAGACTGGACAGTTTAGTTTTGCATATAAGCTTAGTTGTTTAGCAGTTAATATGTTCTTAGGTCTAGATATATGCTTTAATTTGATAATGTTTAGATATGTAGGTATTGATTCACTTCAGAATTTTATAATCACCACGACAGGAAAGATGTTTTCTTCCAGGCCGCCAATACAAATAGGCAAAACACTAAGAATGTAATATTTATATAATTCCTAATTGTGTCATGGTCCTTCTTGTTGTAGGTAGTTTATTGTATATATGTGTATAATACAAATGTACATGTAAAAAGTAAAAAATACTTAATAAAAAAGCTGATACTAGCTCTTCCAATGTCCTAGAGTCAAATAGAATCCTCCTACTTTTCCTCTGCTTCTGGGAGGGTATACTCCCTCTGTGATCCATTACATATTACAACAAATGCATATTAGTCTTGATGATACTTTCTAAAAGACTAACTCCTTGAGAGCCTCCTGTTCTAGATAAATGAAAGCCCATATGTATGATGAAAGCAATACATTTCTGAATGCATTTTCCCAGTGAACACAGAAGAAGCAAGGGGAAAGGAACACTAACAATTTAATCAACATGTCACTGACTATCATTTTGATTTTTAGGCTTATCCTACAGCAAAGATGATTGAAAGATTCCCCAGCTGGCCACATCTTTCATTGTTAAGATCAAGTGGAGAGAACAATCAATTTTTGGCAATATTTAACCTTTCCATCTGCATACACAGTGATATACTCCAGACTATAAATCATCTCAGAAAATTGAGGTGTCTAATAACCATGAAAGACTGCTAAATGCACATCTACCCTCTCTGCTTTGAAGGTGATTCATGATACTCCATTCTTGAGAAGTTTCTGATAATATTATATCTTTGAATGCATGCTTGTGTAGAATTTGTCCATTTAAAAAATATTAAAAACACTCTCTTTAAAAATGTCCAAATCTGAAATTCCTATTTTTGTCTTGTTTATTTAATAGAATGACTATGGTTAAAGGTAGATTGCCCCATCCAATTTATCACAAACAATAAATGTTACGTTTGCAATAAATGAACATTTTAATTGAATAACCTCACAATTTATTTCAAAGGAAAGTAGAAAGTACAGATATTATACTCAAAATGTAAAATTATAAATAAGCAATCCATGTGTCCTAAAAAGAAATAGAAACTTCATATTGCTTAATGAAATCAAGACAGTCCTGAGGAAATAATGTTCACAGTGAAAGCACAGCCCATCCAAACCAATTTCTATTGGGCTCCACAGCCTCCAGAGGACTTGGAGGGCAAGGTGTCGATATGATAAATACACACTGGATTTATGTAGGAAATCATCAAAGAATTAATTTTTAAACTTTAAAATTGTTTTAGGACAAAAATATCAGTCAGTCAAGATTTCTTCATGATGTGTCATTAGCTCCATTATAAATTTGCTTCTCCATAGCATGATCTAAGGTGTGTTTGACTTGTTTTCATTTCTCTGTGTCTAACAAGTCCTTCTTTGATCTACAATCACTTTAACTAGAAACACTCTTTATATGGTGTGTGTATTAAAGTCATAGGGGTTTTAAGATAGGGAATCTCTTTGGCTGTGTGCCATAAAACGCAGATGACTTAGCCACTTGTCTTTCATTCTGCTGTGGAAGAAAGAAACCTTCCCAGTTTGAATTATCAATGACTATTTGTTATCCTGCTTCAATGATATCATTACTATGATAAGCAGTGCCTCCCTCGACCCCTTCTCTATCTAGGTTTAGGAACTTTCAAAATTTCCCCTCTTTTCTCCAGTGATATCATGGATGATTAAACCTACATGTATCTGTGCAGATTTCTTGATATTAATGTTTTTGTTTATTGTACTATGTTCTGAAAGTTATTAGAGGACTAATAGAGAAAATTATAATCAGTTAAAATTCAGACCTTGTGGGGCCAATTGATAAATAATACATCATCAGTACAACCTCAGCACAGAAGGTTGAGGGGTCATTGTGACAGAGAGGGTGGAAATGCTATAAGAGGCAGAAGATAAGGGAGTTTGCTTTGAGATCGGGTCCTCTGGAAGTGACACATATTAGCACCACATAGTCTGATCAGCATGACAGCCCAAATATGAGCGAAACACAAAGGCAACAGCAATAGATGTGCTGAAGCCCAGGAGCCCTAACCCACACAAAGACCCGTAGGCAGCTAAGGGAAACTCAGGTTTAAAGAAAATAGTCAAAATATCCATAGATTCATGGCAGAAATACAGGTAGTTTGAAAACCAGAGAAAACTGTTGGAAATTAAGCCTGCTTCACAGAGTGTGGTATATCTAAATTCATTTTAGTGCAAGGAATCAATGTAGCCAAACTGTTAAATAAATGTGGCTTGGGGTATCATAGAAGTAAGAAATGCTCAATAAGAAAGGAACTAGAAACAATATCAAATGTTGTTGCAACACTTCCCAATAAAAGTCGGGGGCAGCTCGGGAATGAGGCACAAAGGATAAGTGATATCTGAGGACATGAACGGGCCATGACTCTACAATGGAAAGAAGGGAACAGACAGAAGCACAAATCAGACAACAGACTCAGGACAGGACACATGATTGGATGACTGAGTAAGTGTGTGGATATATGTATGGAGGGAACATAATGTAAGAGAGGATGAGTTACATTACACTTTCATCGAAATTGAAATATAATCAAGTAGATAAGTTTGTAAATATTTTTGAAAGCAGGAGTAATAACACAAGGCTCCCTACAAAGAGAAGACAGGCACACTGCTGAATTGTGCCAGACCTAAATAGAATGGATTACATCAGTGGTCTTTAAACTATTCAAAACAAACGAAGGAGGGTACAACTACCAAATACATTTTATACACCCAGCATGGTCAGAACACAAAAACAGACAGACAACCAAAAAGTGAGGCCATGACCTTGAAGAAGAAGAGCAATTGAAGATTAAAGTGAAGGGCTAATGATCAGAAGGAGAGTGGAGAAAATATGTAATTATACTATATTTTTGACAAGTGAAAATAATAAAAATTACAAAAATTATAAACCACGATTCCTGAGGTACACAGAAGCACATGTGTGCACCTACACTCTCTCTCTCTCTCTCTCTCTCTCTCTCTCTCTCTCTCTCTCTCTCTCTCTCTCTCTCTCAGGTATTGTTTTTTGAAACAAGGATTCTCTGTGTAGCCTTGATTATCCTAAACTTGCTTTGTAGACCAGATGGCCTCAGACTTGTAGAGATCCACATGCCTCTGCTTCTCCCAGTTCTGAGATTATAGTCATGTGCTTCCCTGTCTGGCTAGGCACATATTTTTAGTACAATATGTATAAGCATAATTTAATATATAGTAAGATGATTATTGGCCATGCTTAAGGTATTAAAAGATACAAAAGTCCACTCATGAAACCTAAATCAATAAGGTATGGTAGGAGTTAGAGACCAAGTGGCACCAATCACATTAACAACTCAATAGACGTGCACAAGAACTTTAATATATCCACTATCCCTTCATGATAAATACCCTAAAACATGGAAAACATGAATAGATACAAATATACTCAATATACTCAATATTTTTCTTAAAGTCAATACTAGAAGTATAAAACAGGATATTACAATAAAGAGACCCTAATGAAGCAAGTACTATAATTATCCCTATTGCAGATTACATAATTCTATAATTCAATAACCCAAAAGATACCACCAGACCATCATTGTATCTGACAACAGTTTCAGAAAGTAGAAAGATGAGAGGACAAAAAAGACCTCAGTAGGTTTTCTATATACCAAACATGACTTTCACCAGAAAATATGGAAAAAAAAAAACCACTACTCTGAATGTCTTCTAAAAATGAAATAACATGCTTAGGAATAAGAATAGCAAGGTTTATAATACTGAACGAGGTCAAAAAATTAATAAAGGGTGAGGGGTAGGTAGGGTAATAAGGAAGGAAAACAGAATGTACTGGTATGAAATCTTAAGTTAAAATAATGAAACAGGAAAATTATGATGAATTCTTTTAGAGCAGGGCATATTATGATATTCCTGAGGGATAAATAATATTAAACATATTTTAAAGAAGTTGTATGGAACCTACTACTTTGTATACACACATACCCAGACACAAACACACACACACACACACACACACACACACACACACACAGAGAGAGAGAGAGAGAGAGAGAGAGAGAGAGAGAGAGAGAGAGAGAGAGAGAGAGAGAGAGAGAGAGACCACAAGAGGGGAAAAGTGAACATCAGGCAAACCCAGGCATGAAACATGAGAGGTACCATAACAGCACACCTGGCAAGAAATGCTCTTTGGTACAATAATAGCATGAATGGCATGGCATTAACTAACCACTTTATGGTTACGGTTAAAGACTACTACACAAGATGGAATCCACAACTGCAGGTTATAATAAGTATCAAAGCCCCAAGGTGTGGTTACACAGATCATATTCCTAAAACATTCTAAAAGCAAACTAATAATGTAAACAATGAACTAAACTCACCGTGGTTATTGCTATGAATCATCATTTGTATACATGATCAAGGAAGAAATAATGGCTCAAAACGGAAGCAATAAAAATATCATCCAATCTTTAATGGTTAACTATATATGTGTTAGAGTATTTTTCAGCATCCCAAGACTGTTCAGAATGGTTCTAGAGTCCTATAGAAGTGTTGGGGGAACAATTGAGAGAGCCCAATGGGTTCAAGGACTCCACAAGTTTACCTACTGAGTCAACTAATCTGGGCCCAAGCTGGCTCACAGACACCGATTTATCAAACAAAGACCATGCATGCACTAATCCTAGGCCCCATGCACATACGTAACCAACACACAGCTTGGTCTTCATGTGGACCCTGACAACTGGAGCAGTGGCCTTCTCTGACTCTGATGCCTCCCTTTGGCGCCAGTTCCCCTAACTAGGCAGACTTGTCTGGACTTATTGGAAGAGAAAGTGCCTAGGTGCACAGCGACTTACTGTGCTAGGGCAGGATGATATCCAAAGAATCTAATAAAAAGGAGGACCCTATGGAGGATGTATAATTCTCATTTAGAAGGTGAAATAGAATAGACACCAGAAGTGGTTGAAGAGAAGGAACAGGAAAAGAGTCTACCATAGAGGTCCTCTAAAAGACTTCACCAAGCAGGGGATTGAAGCAGATGCTGAGACTTCTAGATAACCTTTAGGTTGGAGTGTAGGGAGTGTCATGGAATAGTTGGGGATAGAAGAACCTGGAGGGGACTGGAGCTCCACAAGGAGAATGAAGTAATCAACAAACCTGAGCCAAGGGGAGCATGCAGAGACTGATGCACCAACCAAAGACCATGCATGGTGAGGTCCACAACCACCTGCTCAGTTGTAGTGGATAGATAGCACAGTCTAGTTATTGGTCCCAAAATATGGCCAGTAGGGGCCACCTCTGACAGGGACCCTGGTGCCCATTCATTAATTACTCCCCCCTACTTGGGTGGCCTTGCCAGGCTACAGAAAAAGAAGATGCAGCCAGCCAGGATGAGACTTGATAGGTTGGTGTCAGTTGATAGGGGAGGAGGGGTTCCCTTTTCTGAGGACTAGGGAAGGGATGGAGGGGGGATAAGGGAGGGAGGTTACGACCAGGAGGAGAAGAGGGTGGTGGCTATAATCAGGATGTAAAGTGGATAAACTAACAGTAATTAAAAAAATCCAAGACATTTTAAAGTCAATAAATCATTATTTAATATATTTTGCAGAGATAATATATTTCTTTTTTGTTTATGACCATCTTTTAAAAATTATTGTTAGATCTTTTAATAATTGTATGACCTATAGGATTATAAGTTATATCTGTATCAGGTTTCAAGTTATAATGTCTAAAAAATCATTGTATGCCAATGGATACAATGATGAAGCACCAATAACTCCAACTTGCAAAGGCAGCTCCAAGACAGTTATTCTGTCTAACAAATGTGTCGCCTTAGAATCACACTTTCCAGATTTTTAAGGCAAAAGCCCGTTGAAATTCTGAATATGAACCCATGGCATGGTGCATATATTTCCTCTCCCCAAACTCTGCAAAATGAAGCGCAAGGAGCCACCATGTGAACTTGTTCCAAGACAACACTGAAGAGGATCCGCATTTCTACTTTAGCATATAGACTTTTATCCAGTAATCGACACCACACACAATATCCGGTCTGACCATGTTAGCCTATAGCCGAAGACTTTCTCTCCTGCATCAAAAGAGGCTGACACTTTGCAATATCTCCAAAGATATTTTCCTCATTTGGAACAAGATCTGCAAAAACATCATTGTAAAGATGTTCTGAAATCCAGAAGCACTGTGTCATGTGTATTCATCCATTTTAACATATAAAATGTCTTCTTTTATTTGTAAATATCTCTCTAAGGATTTTGCCTTTTTTTTTTAAATTTTTTTTTTATTAATTTATTCTTGTTACATCTCAATGTTTATCCCATCCCTTGTATCCTCCCATTCCTCCCCCCCCCCCATTTTCCCATTATTCCCCTCCCCTATGACTGTTCCTGAGGGGGATTACCTCCCCCTGTATATTCTCATAGGGTATCAAGTCTCTTCTTGGCTACTTGCTGTCCTTCCTCTGAGTGCCACCAGGTCTCCCCCTCCAGGGGACATGGTCAAATGTGAGGCACCAGAGTACGTGAGAAAGTCGTATCACGCTCTCCACTCAACTGTGGAGAATATTCTGACCATTGGCTAGATCTGGGAAGGGGTTTAAAGTTTACCTCCTGTATTGTCCTTGGCTGGTGCCTTAGTTTGAGCGGGACCCCTGGGCCCAAATCTGCCTATCATATTGTTCTACTTGTAGATTTCTAGGACCATCTGTATCCTTTTATTTTGCTATTCTCCCATGCGTCTCTCATTTAGAGTCCCATCAGATTGCCTTTTTTAAAAAAATATATTTTTAAATTTATTATAATTTATTCAGACTACATCCTGAATGTTATCTCCTCTCTTGTATCATCCTGTTCCCTCTACCCCCACATTCAGTCTGTTCCCTTCCCCTAGACCTCTGACAGGAGGGGACCTACTCCACTGCCATATGGCCACAGCATATTATGTCTCATCCCAATAGCCTGCTTCCCTTCTTCGGTGTGCCACGGGACTCCCCACCATGGGGAAGTGATCAAATCCAGGGCACCAGAGTGCATGTCGCAGGCAGTCTGTGCTCTCCCCACAACCATGGAGAATGAGCTGTCCAGTGGCTACATCTGAACAGGAGGTCTAGGTTTACTGCATGCACTGACTTTGGTTGAGGAAAAAGTGTGTGTAGCTTACCTCCACCAGCTTTGATGGTATTCTGGCAAGGCTCTTGAACCCTCTGAGTCCTTCCATTCACCTATTCTTCATTGGCACAGGAGATGACTTCCTGAACAGAAGACCAATAGCTCAGGCTCTAAAGTCAACAAATAATAAATGGGACCTCTTGAAAATGAAAAGCTTCTGTAAGTCAAAGGACACTGTCAAGAGAACAAAAAGGGCTTTACTTTCTTAATTCCATATTCCTTTCCAGGTTTTACCAGTAGATGCGTAAGGCTTCTCAGTCTGTCTCTGTCTCCTGCTTCCATAGAGAGCCTTTTTTCTGTCTCCCTCACTGGATCTTGACCTGTTGCTCACTCTGGGGAGTCACTAACTCCACAAGTTTTTCCTCTTCTGACCTGTAGGAGTCATGCCTAAAAGAGACCCTTCTCACTGGGATTTATCTTCTTGTCTTGGCTAAGAAAGTGGCTTTGAGAAGTTTGCTTGTGTTAAAGAGCCACCTTTTTTTTTTCTACCTAAAACACTACCTCTCTGGAGTTTGTATGCATCAATTTCTGTTTTTCTGCAGGTGTCTAGAGGCCTTGCTGTTCTGACAGGTGTCTGTCTAATCAGCAATGTGTGAACACCTGCTTTAGAAACTGCTGCTTCTGTTTTTAAGGAACAGGACTAAAAAACTGCTCTGTAGTTTTATTCTCTAACTGAGTTCTTGCTAGATTACTGTAATTCTTCTTCCCTTGGAACACCATTTACTATTATTTTTATGAAATTGTATTTGTTTCTCAATTTCTGTCTTAACCTAGTTCACATACAAATAATTGAAACTCTTTTATATTTGTTTAATAATGTTTCACAGCATAATAACTGAGCAGTGATTATTCTTTTTTCCATTCTTTAATTTTATTAATTTATTCATATTACATCTCGATTGTTAGCCCTTCCCCTGTTTCCTCCCATTCTTCCCTCCCTCCCTTTTCTTTCCTTCTCCCCTCCCCTATGTCTGTGACTGAGGGAGACCTCCTCCCCCTATATATGCTCTTAGAATATCAAGTCTCTTCTTGGTAACTTGCTATCCTTCCTCTGAATGCCACCAGGTCTCCCCATCCAGGGGACATGGTCAGAAAAGGGGCACCAGAGTTTGTGTGAGAGTCAGATCTCACTCTCCACTCAACGGTGGAGAATATCCTGTTCGTCGGCTAGGTCTTGGTAGGGGTTCGAAGCTTACTGCCTATATTCTCCTTGGCTGGTGCCTTAGTTTGAGGAGGACCCCAGGATCAAAATATGCCTGTCATAAAGTTCTTCTTGTAGGTTTCCAGGACCCTGTGGGTCCTACTAGTTCCCCTTTCTTCCATGCTACTCTCAGTAGCATGGAAGAGAGCAGTGATTATTCTAATCTTAACTCTCTAAGCTAATTTTTCTTACTGCCAAGACAAATACCAGAAACAGGTGCACTCTATGGCTGTGCTCAGCTCCACTTCCTTCTTCCTGATGTTTCTTGGGCCTCTGCCTTTGGCTAAATAATCTGGTTATATCCCATACTTCCTCTTCTAACTCTTCCTGCCTTGGTTGGCAGGAAGTCCAGGCCAGTTCTCTCCCCTGCTCATGGATTGGCTGCAAGCTGTTTTATTGGCATACAAGGGGACAGTTTGGGAGTTTATACAACATTGAGACAGGAGATTCTTAGAACAAGGCTTGTAACCAGATATGGGTGATACAGAAATCAGCATTTGAATTATAAAATACTGTTAAGCCAACAGTAGCCAGTGGTGTTATGGCCCAAATGCTAATATTATTAGTAAGTATATAAAACTATACTCAATAGGACACTAGTGGCACAATTGTTTTTGGTGAGATGAATCAATTCCAAGAAAAGAATCTGTCACATACATGAGGATAAGTCATAGAGGCTTTGCTTGACAAAGTTCCAGAGACTTCCAATTTTCCAGGAATGATCTCTAGACACACAGAACAGTTGGTGAGTCTTTGTTTGACAAAGTTTCAAAGATCTCTGGTTGCACCCACCCCTGCCCTTAAATATTATTTATGGTCCAGGTGTAATTTTGTCTAACAATCTGCCTTTTTCTTATAAAACTGCCTTTTCTCTCTATTTCTTAGCCCTAATGAAAATCATACAGGGAAATATTTTTCCCACAGAGACTGTTGAAAGAGGGCATCTGACCAAGGGCTTGAGACAATGATAGACATTTTTGCACCCAAGCAGAACCTGCATGAAAGAAAGTTAAAACCTTGACATACCAGTACCTGGCTAGATACTGCTTCCTGTAGAGAACTTTCTTGAGAGTCTGCTTTGTATGGTGGGGCAGGGGAGGGGAATAGGGTGAGAGAAGGAGGGAGGGGGAATGGGAAGATACAAGTGAGGAGATAAGAATCAGGCTGTAATATGAATAAATTATTATTTTTGTTTTGTTTTGTTTTGTTTTTCGAGACAGGGTTTCTCTGTGTAGCCTTGGCCATCCTGGACTCACTTTGTAGACCAGGCTGGCCTCAAACTCACAGTGATCCGCCTGCCTCTGCCTCCCGAGTGCTGGGATTAAAGGCGTGTGCCATCATGCCCGGCGAATAAATTATTTATATAAAAAATAATCTTATTTGAGGGCAATAGAAGGTGGGCTTAGAACATCATGCTTTAGAGATACTTTAGAATAAATGACCCCTTGGTAGTTAGCTTAAGCTTGGATAGCACACCTATTTGTTTGTGACTTGGAGTAAGTCAACTTCTTCTCTTTATCAGAGAACATTTAGCTCAACGTATGTTGCTATAACAATGGCTTTAGCCTGGAAATTTATGATAAAACTTTCCTGAGTATCATTTAAGAAGTAGTAATCAGGTTATGCTGATCATTGCTTGGAAATTGTTTGATTTTTGCTCTATACCTTATTGTAGGTAATACAGAACTGTTTGTATTTCATTGTTAGACTATTTTCACGCTTTGTTGATTTTTTAATTCCCTGCTGATTGTAAATGATAAAAAAATGATATAATGTGTAATGAAAAAAAATGAACTTCACTTTAATAAAATACTGTGGTTAGTTCAAGGAGAGGGCAAGCAAGTAACAGACATGAGAGAGTAAGCTAAAGTGAGATGGAACAGTGCGAGAGACAGATGGGGAACATTAAGCACGACAGATAAAAAGAGGTGTGACAACAAGTAATAAGGGAGACAGAAAGATGGGTGAACCAAGAAAAGAAATAGAAAATGGGTAACAACAAGCAAAAAGAGAGATAGAAAGATGGGTGACAAAAAGAGACAAAAATTGAGAGAGAACAGCAAGAAGAGGCAGACAGCAAGCAAGACAAGGACAGAGACAGACAGAAAGCATTGAGAGAATCAGAAAATAAAGTTCTCCTGGCCTTTAAGACCTTCAGTTTGTACCACATATACCTGGATCTTGAAGTATTTTTTTCTCTGTTCATCAGCGTCTCCTCAATGACTGGCTCCTCTAGCTAGTTGTTCAACCAGTGGTTGTTTACCCTTAACCGACTGTTATCCGCCTGCTCAATTCTCCCTACAGAGGATCCACCTCTCTTCTCTCCTACTCACTCTTACCAGAGCTGGTCTGCAGAAGCAACAAAGAATCCACATTTGCTATTTTAACCCAATGCGCAATTCTTGACTGGAAAGGCTATAGGATACCCAGAGGAGTTAAAGGAAGTTTTCTCTTAAATAGATCTGATTTCTTTTGAACTGACTTAGAAATATCTAAATTAAGCATGTAGAATATTATAACTCTCAGATTAGTTTATAGAGAATCACTCTTCACAGTAGGCAGCAACTATCGGCAGAGATACATGATAACACTACGGATAATTTACTAGTGATGTGCAGAATGGACAAATATTCTATAAGAAATACCTCTTTGTCCATAACCATTATAAGGACATGATAAAAAATATAGGAGTCTAAAAAGAAGGAAGTAATTATGAATAAAAATTCTCCTCTGGCCTGACATGATCATATGTCTTCAGGCAGCTGAGATAGCTTTAGAGATATAGAAAATAATTTGGACAAAAATCAACACGTCGGAAGAAGCAAAAATATGCCCTCTAGAAACAGGTAAATATGTGATAATAAATCTTTTAACATTTCCTGAAGATAGACAGACATGGGTCATGAATGTACGTGACTTCTTATTATAGCATGGCTGTGCATGCCCCTGGGGCTATCTGCTAGAATATATAGGAGGAGGAAACTAGCTGCATGCAAGACTCCAGGGAAGCAGCTCTCCAGAGTCAGCACGCATCCTGCTTGGGAACTCCTCAGCAATGCAGCTGCCACTGAGGCAACTTCACTTCTGTAAGTTAATTCTCCCCTGTGCCTCTCTAGGTAAAGAGATTCAGTTAAGTTGTTCATTGAGTTTGTTTGAATGCAGCTCTTAGTAATCTTTGATATGTGATCTGGCGTGAATAGATGTTTTCTTCATAGTTTACCAGGAGAAGAACTCTTCAGAGACTTTCTAATATCTTTTAAAATTATTTCCTTGAATGCAACTGTGCAAGGGCACAAGAGAAAATTGTATTAGTAGTTTCAACATCCTTTAGCTTGGGACATGCTGCAGTGTTCAAAGATGGCATGAGTTGTCTAATGAAATGAGAGAAGGAGGAAGATAGTTTTACTGGTATCCAATGAGTAGAAATGATCAGGATCACTAAACAACTCCCAATGCATAGGACACCTTCCAGAACAATACAGCTCAAAAAGTCAATGCTTTGGAATTTGAGAAATTGGAAATTATTAAGAATGTAAAGTCACTGCCTTCAAGTTAATTTACCTCAAAGCAGATGGAACAGAATTTGGGTTGCCAGTATTGTATATTAATTTTCTTACTGGAATTAATCTGAAGGATCTTTAAATTCTGAAACCTGAAGTAGACAAAGATGGCACATTGTGTTTTACATTATTTTAAAGTTTAGTACAAGCCAAATTATATCACAAAAAGGAGAGCCCGTGGGTGTTGGTAAAGTGCCATATTGTATAGATGATATTTGCTTTAAAATGACATGATAATAAAAATATTTTTGAAATGAAATAGGAAGACGTTTTTCTGTTTTTTAAATATTTTTTGAGAATTTCATTACATCATGCATCCAGTTCCTCAAAAACACTTTCCCATGGTCTTTCTCAAGTTCAGAGCCTTTTTTCTTTAATCATTACTGTTACATTTATAGATGCATGTAAGCATGTATACAACATGCTTAATCCATTTAGTGTTATTTATATATCTATGATTTCAAGCCTGACCTTTTGGTATTGAATAATCAAATAAACGTTCTGGACATCTAGATCTTCAGTGCGTTCTTCCCTTACTCTATGATATTCCTCTGTATCACCTGTAAAGCTCATCCTGTGGTGCTTAGTGACTAGCACTTTTGAGGCGGAAACCTATTCTGATCATTGTCAAAACGTTTATGAGTGAATGTCTTAGAAAGAAAAGAAATTAGATCAAATTGAGCTTCAGGGTCTTCTACAATAATATCATAGTGACAAATTCATTCTTTCAGGACATGGCCATGACCTCTGATAAAAGATAGTCTCAGAACCTTGGCTATGTTCTCTGCTTGAAATATGTATAATATTCTCTCTATGAGAAGGTGGCAGACCAAGTACTGATGGTTGATGTTTTCATTTCTACCAAGCCTCATATTAAGCCATTAGAAAAACACTTTTACCATGTAAGACTTCTTCATCAAAGTTTTCTGATTACAATCATGATAACATATTCTTCTCAAAGAACTATTATAAGATCAACTTTACAGAAAATAATCTGACATTTTTTGATCAAATGGTACTTTGTTGAAACTTTATCAAAGGTTTGTAGAATTATTATTAATGTTTCATATTGATTCATATTTATTTAGGTGGTAATTTTCCTTTACCTGCTATTTATATAAATGAAAGGACACAGAAACCTGTTAGATTTTTAATAAGTCATAATATACTAGACTGGTCAAATACTATCCCTCTAAGCTATCTGTCTTCTTCCCAGCCTGATCCCCCATAAATACTCGCACATGTTTTCTATTTGTGCTGCTGCTCTCATCACACCAATCACCAGAGCAAGATCTTATGAGACATGTGCTTCTAGTTCATGCTTTTAACTCACATTTACCTGCTGTTTTCTTACTTCTTTTCTCCCCTGCACCACTCTTTCCCTTGTGGTTTCTATATATGACCCCCAAATCTGGAAACCTAAGGTCTGACTACCTCTTTTCTGCCTAATCAAGGGTTCAGCATCTTTATTATCCAATTAACTTTGACTTAGGTAGGGAAAAACTTACACAAAAGAGACAGGTGTACATGAGAATCTGCTCATAAGGCATCTAGCAGATCTTTGGGACTAAATAATTAACATTTGAATACATGGTAGTTCTAGATCAACTCCAGCGTTACTTAGCAATTTCAAACTGACATCATAGTTTGGAACAGCACTCTCTTAATGTTCTGTATTAGTAATCATCACGGGTTTATTTATTGTCCAACATGTAGAGGAAGCAAACAGATAAACTGTGTTATCCTTGTACCATCAGTGTCCAAAATGCTGATATCAGGCATGAAGTTTAAAAATTAAAAATTCTTCAACAGTTTGGTAACTGGAAATCAGCTTAAACTTCAAAGTTAACAAACCATTTTTTAAGATAGCTTAAATATACTAGTTTATAATTAATTTCAGTTATGCACATGTGTAAAATTCAGAAGCACTTCTGAAAAAATCAAAGAAATAGGAAATCACCTTCTTCTCAAACCTTTATCCAGAAAACCACAAAACTTACCTATGTACTTACAGTCATTTTATATGCCATGAAAGATATTTGATCCAAATTATGTAGTAAAAAACTGCAGCCAGTTAAAACGTTTTTGAGTCATTTGAGCCTTAAAAAAAACTCAGATTCATGGATCATCCTTAAGTGGCTCTTGTTTCTATGTATCAGGGACACTCCTGCTGTTGGTGATTTCAACCAATCTTCTCTTCGAGAAAGTTGCATCAGCACTTGAATGCCACAATGGCGAAGGAAACTGTACTAAGCCCCTTGTCAAAAGTTTTAATACAGCCATCACCCTAGCTGAAACATACCGTGATGTTTCTGAGGAAACGTATAAAGCCTTTGTAAGTATTCAACTGTCATGCTAATGTTTGAATTGCACTTGAATTAACCATCATAACTAAAATATGAGAAAATGTACCTTCTTTAGTAAAGGACACATCAACTACTGAAACATGGAAAAGGCCAACTGGACAGTTTCATGAAATTTCAGTGAATCTAATCATTTTTCTACATTTTCTCTACTAAAAACAAATCAAAAACAAAAAACTATACTAAAAACATTTAAAATATGCCTGTGGACATACTCTCAGTTTCTATTGTTGTGTCCAGGGAGATGAATTGCCATTGTTCATGCTCATTTAGCACACACTGCAGATAACCAGTGCAGAAGATGTGCATTGCAGTTAACTAACCATTTGGAATACATATAAACTAAAGCATGGGAAGAGGCAAGAAAAAAGAAATGGAGGAATAAAAAAAAAGAAAGGAAGGAAGATTGGAAGAAAGGAAGGAATATAGGAAGGAAGGATGGAAGGAGGAAAAAAGAAAGAAAAAAATCTAGCTTTTCAAGAAGCCATTAAATAATACTTATTGTGGCTTAAGGAATTTCAGGGCTAAAGTCTGTCTATTATCAGGGCAAGATTAGAGGTCTATCTATTCCTTTCTTGGTGATTGCCACAGGTCATATCTCAAGGTCAGAAAATATAAGAGAATATAGTCAAGCCTTTAATATGATGGACATCAAGAGATTTTGTCTCTGAAATAAATGTCTTCATGTTATTTTAAAAAATTGACTAGATATTATTTTCTCTTTTTTACATGATGCAGTTCTTCAGTGAATATTTTGCCACACATTTTTGGAATATTGTAAGTACCTCACTTCTTTCCAGATGCTTCCCAAAAGGAGCCTCATGTCAATTATTGAAACTTAGTTGAGAAAGCATTACACAGTATTTTTATTTCCTGTTCTTAACTGACCATTTTTCAACTTCCTAATATTTACAATAATCTACTAATCCTTCATGAATTAGGTGATTATTAGAAATAAATAAATAATATTTCCTAAATTATATATTTAAGAATATTTAATATTATATTAACCATACAATCACTAAAATACTATATAACATTAATTAATATTTTTTATTTTTTGTTGACTTAGACTTCACTGAGTTTATGGTAAATAGTCTCTCTTTGATGACTAATATTGTAATGATAGAAACAATTTTATTCTAAAGCAATTATAACCTTTGTATTACACAACTATTTATTACATGTTAAGTTAGTAAATTTATAATTCTGATATCTGGATAAGTAAATCTCAGTATTTAGAGACAGAAAACAGAAAAGTCAGTAAATATGTGCTATGGCTTAGTGCTGAAATACTAAAGACAATAATAATTAAAACATTCAGTTCCTGATAAATATTTTTCTTTCAGTGTTTGCCGTCTAAATAATAAGTGTGAAGTGAGAAGACAAGAGAGTAGAGAAGAAGGGGTTTTTAAGTTAGTGAAAAGCAAAACTAAGTTACTGATACACGAGACTCAGATGATAGGAAGCTTCTTTAATATCGGGATTTATTAAATACCTATGGCTAATGTGCAGACAGCCATAAAAATTAATTAATATTCTGGTAATGATGTCATTTATATAATTTCTGAAAAATAACAGAATGTTTTCATATAATTTGCAGCACTTAAAAATACTTAAGGAAAATTATGAAGGTTTCATTACCAGAGCTCACTGCCACTCTACTGTAATGAACCCTCCACACAGGAGGACTGAAAACAAAGCTATGAAGGTGAGTTATCTTCGGGAGTTTTCACAAAACACCAGAAAGAGTAGTTGCATTTGTGGCGCTATTGGTTTTACAAGCAGTATGACAGATGCAATAATCATGCATTCAGAAAAAAATGGAGGTAAAGTACTAAACATTCACATTATATTCTTCATAAATTATAAATAAAATCAAATACCCAATAATAATGTAACAGACTCTTAAGTAGTCCATTTTAGTAATGACTTGCCACTGAAATTTTAATTACTATATTTTATGACATTTTGTGATAAGTTGTCTATTTATGATTCTATACTCACTCCTATGGAAGTGACGAAAACGTAACTGCATTTACTATATGGTGTTAATGGCTTCTCTATGGTGGCATTCTACATTCCAGAACACTACCCTTCTTTTCTTGATTTTCCAAACTGTCCTGGTTCTATATTTATTTTACATATCTCTTCATCTTTCTATTTTTATCTATGCCTTAAGTGAAAGCCAAATGAGCAGAATAGTGCTGTGAAATACTAATACTATTTTTCTTAGGATGCAACAATGTCCTAATTCATGGTGATAAGATCTATATATCATAGCAGATCTATTTAATGATTACTGTCATCTACTGTTTCTGATTTCCTACAATAACATATATAAATAGGATTTAAGTTGAATGTTATATGAAAACAGTAAGGGAAAATTAGGACAAAGATATGAACAAAAGCATGTTTTCTTCATGTTGCTAAACATGTCAAAAAGTACTCTCTTGACCTTGTTATGTTTAAACATCTCAAAAAATACTTAATGGGAGGTGGTATTATTTGAGTCAGTAATAGAAACAAATGGAGCTTCTGAAATGTTGTACAGGATACTTACAATTGAAAGGAATTTAATAATGCAAGCGTGCACTTCACCCAAATGTAGATCTCAATATTAATGTCAGGACAGCAAACTCCCATGTACCAACATGACCATTTGCTTGCTCCCTTCATTAATGTCCTTTACATCTTTCCATTGTATTGAATGGGCCCTAGTCTATTATTTTCATGAACACTAAACACTAGAATGAGTAGTTTAAGTGATATGAGCATTAAATACGGAAGAGGCAGAATTCCTTTGAGATTTCCACTGATTCTATTACTGAAGCCAATAGTTGTCAAAGTTCTTCCCCTATAGATGCCAAGAAATATCTTACTCTGTCAGAGGCAACAGGAAAACACATTAAGGACTACCATACTCTCATCATTGCATCTTTGTTTTCATTTTTTAAATTAACAAAGAAATCATAAATGTGTATGTTAATGAGTGACATGATTTATTCATGTGAATGAATACCTTAGTGAAAATGTTTTGAACCACTTGCCTCCATCTGGTCCCACATCTCTTTTTGAGTCAAATCTGTGGAGTCCCTGAAAGACCTGTTTTTACAAACTGATAGAGACATATCACTGGAGAGGACTCTGCTAGAATTTCATAGGGGGAATAAAACATGTTGACCTCATCTATGAAAAATATCTTAATATATAAGCATCATAATTTGTTTTTTTTTAGACAATAGACTAATTGTTTAATTTTTATACTTCCACATCATGTAATATCTATATAACATGGCTCAAAATATGTAGTAAAAACAAGTTTCAGTTCAGCTTCTTCACATGAATATTACATGTAAAAAACCTGCTTAATAAAATAATTTTAACCCAATGATTCTATTGTTTTTGGCTAGAACAAAAAATATTTAGAAATGTTGATCAATTTTGTGGGTGCCTGGAGAAACCCTCTGTTCCATCTATTGATTGAACTGAGTACCATGCAAGAAGTCCCAGAAACTATCCTTTCAAATGCCAAAAAGATGGAAATGGAAAACAGAGAAATCCTGGAAGAACTTAAATTTATACATAAAATGGTGAGTAATTGTGCATTAGTTGTTCTCACTAAAAAAAAAAAAAAAAAAAGAGGTGGTTTATTTAAATTTTTAAAAACTTATTTTGGCATGCCTCATATTTCCATAGCAAAACAGAGATATCTGGTCTTGTAAACAATCTTCTCCTAAGACAGTGGTTCTCAGCCTGTGGGCCATAACTCCTTTCAGGTGTTGAATGACCTTTTTATAGGGTTGTATATCAGATAATCTCATATTAGACGTTCACATTATGTTCAATTACAGTATCTAAGTAAAATTTGTGTAATAGCAACAAAAATAATTTTATAGCTAGTAGTCGCCCCAGCATGAGAAACTATATTAAAGGGTCACAGCATTCAGAAGATTGAGAACCCCTGGACTAAACAATTGCTGTCAGCTCCAACGTTCTCAGAGGCACTTCTCATCACCTCCCATCCCGGGGATCAGAATGAAACACACCTGTTCTTCTTAGGCACTTAGAAGACACCTTTCCTGGGCAGAAGGAAAAGATCTCAGCTCCTTCTATCACAGTCAGCCCTGGACTGTGCATATTAAATCAACAACCAATCCTCATCACATGAGAGATTTTCATACATAAACTGCATGGAGAATGGATTTAGTTGAAATGTATAATAGAAGAGTGGTGCCTATCAGCTTCTGTGAAACACAAAGGACATGTAAGAGTCTCCTAGTGAGAAGTGGATAGTAGCTCTCCCATTGTCCCAGAGTCGAACATAGAGAGATGGAGGGTGAAACAGGGATGATACAAGCCAGGGGATAACAATTAGGAAGTAATATGCATAAATCATAATAAATAAAATAACAAAATAAGAAATATCTTATTATTCCTCTGCTTCTGGAAGGCGTACTTTCTTTGTAACCCATTACATGGTATAACAAATGCATGTGAGTCTAAAAGACTAACTGCTTGAGTGTCTCCTGACTTACCTAAATCATCTTTGATAGAAACAGTACATTTTTAAATGTTTTTCCCGATTGAACATATAAAATATAAAGAGAAAGAAACATTAATAAAATAATTAACAAGTAACTATCATTTTGTTTTTTAGGAATATCCTACAGAAAATATAATGGAAAGGTTCCCCAGCTGGCCAGATCTTCCTAACTTAATATCAAGTGACATAGATCGTCGATATCCAGCCATATTTAACCTTTACAATTGCATATACAGAGATTCATACTTCATTGTATATCATCTCAAAAAACTGAGGTGTCGAATAACCAATGAAAATTGCTAAGTGCACATCTACCCTGTCTGCTTTGGAGATGGTTTTTGCCAATCCATTGCCGAGAAGTTTCTTTTAATTGTATATCTTTGAATGTATGTGTGGGTATAATGGGTCTCTTTTTACATAATAAAAAGCATTCATTTTAGAAATACTTGAATTTAAGAAGCCTTTTTTTCTTTTGTTCATTGAATAGGATGTCTATCAGTAAAATTAGATTGCCCCGATCAAATCTATCAGAAACAATAAATTTAGTTTACTTCAATAAACTCAAAATTTACTTCACAGAAAAGTAATGGAAATAGAGTTATTATAATCAAAGTGTATAACCCTAATTAAGTAATCCATGTGTCCTAACAAGGAATATAAATTTCCATAATGCTTGATGAAATCCAGACTCTCCTGAGGAAGCAATGTTCACTGTGAAAGCACTACCAATCCAATCCAATTGCTATTTGACTACACAGCCTCCAGAGGGATTGAAGGGGAAGAGGCAAGGAGTGGATATGATAAAGACACATTTAATTAAAGTATGAAACTTCTAAAGAATTAATTTTTAAAAATTAAATGTTTTAGGATGCAAATATCAGTTAGTTATTATCTCTTTATGATGTGTCATATTTGCTTCTCCATAGCATGAAAATAGCATGATATAGTTGGTATACACAATGTATTATGACAGAAATGGTAGGTAGTTTTAAAATTAGAGAAAACTGTTGAAAATTAAGCCTGTTTTATAACCTATGGTGCAAATCAATCTAAAAAGCGTCTGTATAGGACCACAAAGTACAAGGAAGCAATGTGGTTATAGTACAAACTAAATGTGGCTTGGGTGTCTGTGGGAGTAAGAAATACTACAAAAATAAATGAACTAGAAACAATATCCAACCCTGTTACAATACACTTCTCAATAAATGTCAGGGAAAACTCTGGAATCAGGTAAAACGGATCTGACATATATGAAGACACGAATAGGCCATGACTCTACAGAGAAAAAGGGGACAAAACCAAAAACCAGACACTGTAATTTGGAGGGACACATGACTGATTGAATATACCAGTGAGTAAGTGGATGAATATATGTATGAAGGAAAAAAGGTGTAAGACACAATGATGTACATTATACTTTCATAGAAATTGGAATACTGTAAAGTAGATCTGTTTCTAAATATTGTTGAAAGCAACAGTAGTAATAGAAGCCTCTCTACAAAGGAAAGACAGGCAAACTACTGAATTGTGCAAGAACCAATAAGAATGGCTAGCTTCAGTGGCCTTTAAACTACTCAAAACACACACACACACACACACACACACACACACACACACACAGAGAGAGAGAGAGAGAGAGAGAGAGAGAGAGAGAGAGAGAGAGAGAGAGAGAGAGAGAGAGAGAGAAGACACAACTACCAAGCACATTTTACAGAGAGAGCATGGCCAACATACAAAAACAGACAGGCCACCAAAAGAAAAAAAATGAGGTCATGATTTTTTTTAACATTTTTTATTTTTTACACATGCATTTATATTATTACACATAAATATAATAAACTACCTATAGCAAGAAGAACCATGACACAATAAGGAATTACATAAATGGTACATTCTTCGTGTTTTGGCTATTTGTACTTGACATCCTTGAAGAAAACATCTTTCCTATCTTGGTGAGTTTAAAATTGTGAGTGTAAATCAATCTCATTCACATCTTGTCATATTCAACTTAAAACATCTATCTAGACATAAAGCCACCTTAACTCCTAAACAACTAAGCTTCATTGTAAAACTAAGTTACCTGGTCTTCAACTCCATCAGAGACCTGAAAAGGAATAAATATGATTACCTGAGTATGCCAGGAGTGCAGGTTATTAGCTTTCCAAATGAGAAGATGACAGAGACAGTGTTCTACCTGAACAGTCACCAAAAACTCTCAATTATGTTGGAGCATCTTTTTCAGCCTTCTGGCCCCATGTATCTGAGAGACATATTTGTGAGGTAGGAACTACTGAGTACTTGCTTACCCTGTCTTGGAAATAGTTTGGCCGTCTACTCTGCCTACATCCAAGCTTGCTTTCATTTAGGCAGAACTCTGTCTGTAGTAGAACCGAGGACATCTTAGCCAGTGCCTTGTTTGCCACATTTAAAGCCATCCTCATAAGGAGGTTCTTTGATGCACATCATCCTCTGTAAGGTAGGCTGGGTGTTGTCAGGAGTTAACCTGTCTCACTGTCAGTGAATATTTAAAATACTAAAAACATTTTAAATGCCATATTCTGCATGTCTCTGAGGTTTTTGAAGACATTATCTATCTTTCAATAGAATCATATCTATCTGCCTCACCAAAGATGTATATTCTTGTGATAAAAGTAGACCAGCAATTGACATGACCATGATCTGATCAGCTAATAATCAACTTGCATAACTTATTTATCCTAAATACCCTGCAATAGTGCTCTCAAAGTATTAGAAGTAAACCTTGTATTATAATTGAGTTATATGTGTACAATACACACACATATATAGTGTGTGTGTATGTGTGAAGAATAAACTTACATTTGAATTCTATACCACTCTATCTCTAATTAAACTTAGTTAGCATCTATATGCAACATTCTATACCAGTGACTTAAAAACCTTGTGAGTGACAATTGAGGCATTAACTTGAGGGAGAAGACTCACTAATCTACTTTTTGTTCTTTCTTCCCTATATATTTCTATATTCCCCCTTCTTTCTTTTCAACCCCTATCTTCAAACCTAAGAATGTAAGATAAAGGAAAAGAGAGACATCATTAAGTTTAACCTTTTTTCTTTCTAAGTAACACTAATAATAACTTATAACTAACTTCCATTGATAATAACCCTCTATAGCCCAAGAAATCAACCAAAAACCTACCTGACCCCCCCTTAAAGGAAGTGTGGTGTCATTCTCTTAAGGTTTCTTCTGCCTGATTAGGGAGGAATATGGCATAGTAGGCACCCAAATAAAATTGGGGAAATGGTTAAACAAGCTAGGAATCTCATTTGTGGTCCAGTTTCTAAATGTTGAGAAATTCCAGGCTTAATTAGAGTCCTGTGTAGGACAGTCTGAAATGCCGGCCCAATTGGGTTTGGAAGCTTTCTTTGAAAGTGTCCTGGGAGCTGGCTTGTTCTGATGGGGAACAGCAATTGAAGACTTGGTGCTGGAACATGAAGGATACAGGATGTCATTGTTCAGCATGCTGAGAGGAATGACCTGTCAGGTCTGATTCAATGACACTGTCTGGTTCTTTTGTTCTGAAAGCATATAATTTCTCACAAGTGTTATACAGTCCTAAAATTATAAGTGTATAGTGTCATGATCCACAGAACGATTAAGGCTGGTTTTCTGCTCTTTGTATGAACAGAAAAAAAAAAAAGACAACTGTAAATCTTCATTCATGCCATATGAAGAATAACATCTAATAGTAATTAATAGAGATTCTGTAGGCAACAAGATGCATTGTCTATGCCTAGACATTCATGTCTCAGCCAAGCTCCGAGCTATTCCCATATAGAGGGATTAGCAATATAAGTTACCTGCTTTTTCTGCAGTTTAAATTCTTCACATCCGGATTGTATCCCCCTCCCTCATTCCCTGTGATCCCCCATCCCTCCCTCATCATCTCTCCCTCCCTCCCTTAGTACTCAGAAAGGGGAGCCCTCTTCCCCGAACATCTGGCCTCAGCCCATGAAGTCTCATCTGTGCTACCTGTAAACCTCTGCCTCTGTAGTCTGGCAAGGCCTTCTTGCCAGGGGAGAGTGATCTAAGTTTGGTGGAAAGAGTGCGTATCTGAAGTAGTCCCTACTCTCCACATGTGGGATCCACAAGGAGTCTGTGCTACTACATCTGAGCAGAGGGTCTAGGTGCACATCATACATGGTCCTCAGTTGATGTTTCAGTCTCTGTGTTGTAATGTAGTTATCCTGTATTATGTGGCTAATATCTGCTTATGAGTGAGTATACATACTATGCATGCCTCTTTGGGTCTGGATTACCTCACTCAGGATGATCTTTTCCAGGTCCACCCATTTGCCTGCAAATTTCAAGAATTCCTTGTTTTTAAGATGTGAACAGTATTCCACTGTATAAGTGTACCACAGTTTTTTTTAAATCCAATCTTCAGTTGAGAGACATCTAGGTTGTTTCCAGATTCTGTTTTTTTTTTTTTTTTTTTTAATAAAGCTGCTATAAACATAGTGAGCAAATGTCCTTGTTCTACGGTGGGGCATCTTTCAGGTATATTCCCAGGAATGGTATGGCTGAGTCCTGAGGTAGAGTTATTCCCAATTTCCTGAGAAAGAGCCAACCTCATTTCCAAAGTGATTGTACAAGTTTGTACTTGCAACAGTAGTGGAGGAATGTTCCCCTTTCTCTACATCCTCACCAGCAAGTGCTGTCACTTGAATTTAGGTAACATGGGTAAGGTATAAGATGGAATCTCAGAGTTGTTTTGATTTGAATTTCCCTGATAACTAAGGTTTCTCTTCAGATCATATAAATCATTCACCTTAGTTTGAGCGGGACGCTGGGCCCAAATCTGCCTATTACAATGTTCTACTTGTAGGTTTCTAGGACCCTCTGGATATTTCTACTTTGCTATTCTCCCACGCTTCTCTCATCCACTCAAACTAAGGCACCAGCCAAGGACAATACAGGTGGTAAACTTTAAACCCCTACCCAGATCTAGCCAATGGTCAGAACATTCTCTACAGTTGAGTGGAGAGTGGGGTATGACTTTCACATGTACTCTGGTGCCTCATATTTGACCATGTCCCCTGGAGGGGGAGACCTGGTGGCACTCAGAGGAAAGACAGCAGGTTACCAAGAAGAGACTTGATACCCTATGAGCATATACAGGGGGAGGAAATCCCCCTCAGTCATGGTCATAGGGGAGGGGAATAATGGGAAAATGGGAGGGAGGGAAAAATGGGAGGATACAAGAGATGGGATAATCATTGAGATGTAACAAGAATAAATTAATAAAAATAAATAAATCATTTACCTTCTACTATGACAAATTTTAAGCCATCATTGTACTAGATGGGAAAATAATATTGGTTTATATTCCAAGGATATTGATAGGCCTACTTCTCATCTTACTTAATATTTTACTTGAAGTCTTTACTAGAAGTATAAAACAGGCAATTACAATAAAGCAGGTATCAGAAAGGAAGCAGAATTGTCCATATTGCATATTTCTATTGCACAGAAATTAAATCTCACTTTATGGAGCAAATCTTACAATCCCTAAGCATTATGTACTTTTATTATTGTTTCTATGACCATATTTGTTAGAAGATAGTTGAAGTTGTAGATCTTTGTTTAACTTTCTTAAATTATGGAACTTTATCATATTCTCCTCAAATATTTCTGAATTTCCCTGTTGCCTGTTGTAATTCTTCTTTGTTTGCCTTTTATGCAGTTAATTTGTGTTATCCTTCTTCAATTTTTCTTGTTAACTAGATGAAAGGTGTGTAGGACTTTAATTAAAAGTACCTGCTATATGATTGTTTATTCTTTGCATCATTTTTCTTTAATTTTGGTAATAACTGGTCTAACTTTTGTTATGTTTTGCCATCAACTTGATTGAGACTCGTTTTTTGTTGCTATTGTGTGGTTGTTTGTTTGTTTGTTTGTTTGTGTTTATTCTTTTTTCCTGTTAATGCTTGACATCAGTACTAGTTTTTTTTTAATTTATCTGTTTTCTTTTAACATGTCAGGAAATTTTATTTTATTATCTTGTCATTTTCATTTAAATCCAGAACTTCCTAAATTTTTTCTTTGATCACTCACCCAATTATGACTCAATATATGTAAAGGCTTTTACTTCCTAGACATTTCTTTCACTGATTTTCAGCTTAATCTTACTGTGGTTAGAAAAAATACATATGATCATTTCAATTTTTTGATCATATTTATATTTATTTTTCATAATATAGTATATTTAGAGGCGCTACCAGGTGCTTTGGGAAAGAACATATATTCTCTTGTTTGTGTGGAATAATCTAAAGAATACTGTGAAGTGTATTTGATTCACAATGTCGTGTATATATTATATTTTTCTATTTTTTGTGCAGATTACTATGTATTAGAGAAAATGACTTGTAGAAATCGCTTTCAATCACATGGTTGAAGTTAGTATCTGTTTCTTATTGTAGTCCTATGCTATTGATGAAATTGGAAGTACTAAAGTTTGGTGAACATGTGCTAGGAAATTAGTGTGGAGAATTCTCAACAAACTAGAAAGAGATAGAGCAATGCCAGTACTTCTCATACAATAAGAATTCAACATCCTACTCCTTAAATACTTTTCAGCCTTGTTGTTTGCCACTAGCTAAAACATGTAAAAATTTTAATCCTCCCAAAAGAATGAGAGTATAAAGAAACTGATATATGTGTACAAAAATATTTACTATTCATATATATTAGAATAAATTCACAATATTTTCAGAAAATTTGACATAAATTAAAAATATATTGAGTTATGTAATCCTGACTCAGAAAGACTAACCCCACATTTTATTTCTTATTTGGGCTTCCTAGTTCTGTCTTTAGATTATGGAATATTGCATAAACCAGGAAAGCATAAAGGGTGAAAGAGGGATGAGAGAAAAAGATCTCTAGAGGGTCTCATGAAATGGGAAAATAGTCACAAAATTCAATTATGGTGTAAGGATTGCAGCGAAACAATGTGGGGTGTGAAAAGTTACACTAATGCACAAGGGTTGTTTTAAAAAAGGCATAAACAATTATGTTGGTTTAACACCTAATAACACACACACAATGTGTTTGTATACATACATACACATACATACATACATACATACACACATATCCCAGAAGAGACTTTCTTATTGCTGAAAATATGACAAAATTCAGAAATAGGACTTGGAGGAATTCAGGCTGAACTATACTGGAATCCCCCTTCATAGGGACAAGAGCTCATAGCTCCAGAAGGTACTATGTATTCTGCAAAGGTAGAAAAGCACTCTGGAGTGCTGTGCTTCTGAAACTTTTACTAACAGCAACTAGTTAGACAAGATATCCTCAAAGTTGCAATAGTGATAATTATATCTTGGACATAGCAACAACTGGCTAGATGAACTTAAGTTCCTCTCAATTGTAGGAAATTCTTGTCTGGTGCTGTAAGACTAGAGATTGCAGATAGCTAGTGAGGCCATGGAATCTAAAGGAGATCCTTTAATTGAACTTTTCTAAACTAGTATAATTTCATTATTTAGTTCTTTAGTTGTTGTTGTTGTTGGTCTTAGGAGTGGTGCTTTGGATTTTACAAGACAGAGCTTTTCTGTGTAGCCCTGGTAGTCACGGTACTTACTCTGTAAATGAGGCTTTTTTGAACTCACAGAGATCCACCTGGCTCTGCCTCTACCTCTTAAATGCTGGGATTAAAGGTGTGTCCCATCATGCCAAGCTAACAAATATAATGTCTAGCTTAGTTGTAAATACTTATCCTTAGCCAAGAGATTGGTGCATCTCTCAGGCCTTATCAAAAAATCTCCTTCTTTGTACCAAAGGAGACCATCACGGAAAGTCACAAAACATCACACAGAAGAATTCATTATAAGTGATCCATCCCCAGTTAATATATCTGCAATATACCCTCATATCCAATGCTCAGGGAAAATTTCAGAATATTGAATGAGTTAGAAGACAAAGATATTTTCTGTGGTGATTGGATCTTTGCAACCATGAAATCTCAACATTCTTATATTGTAAGCAAGACCCAAATAATGACAACAATATTCGACAGACAAGTATAAATGAGGAAAATCTAGCAAGAACCAGTTAGATGAAAAAATATATGTAAAATATGTTTCATATGAGATATAAAATCAGGCTTCTCTCAGGATGAGCCTCTAATTGGTTACCTAATAGAAGTGATCTTTTCAATAAACTTACCTAGTTATAGATGAACATTGATCTTTCTTTTCTTCTTGATTATAGTTTTGGGGAAATATCTACCTCATAATGTACTGAAAGATTATGAACCAAAAAAAATCTATATTCCTGCTTAGTCTCCTTTTGCCAGGTGTTTTATCATAGCAATGAGGAAAGCATGTAGGACAGATTCAATTATGATTAAATAACATTTTAGCATAAAAATATAGGTATATAAGTAAAATAGTGAATTTTGAATACCTTAGGAAAGACTACTATTTTCAGAAGGCAATTCATACAGTGAAATGAGAGAAAAAAAAGAATAAAACAATTACCAGGCAATTTCACTCTAAGTTACTGATAAGGCTATTTTTAATTTTAAAAATGTTATGGTACAATCATGAGATGTTATTGTATCTCCCCAGTAATCACCTTTAATTGCGCTTCTATGAAGTTTTACTTTCTCAACATCTTCACCAACATATTTGATGTGTTCCTTACCCCAAGACTAATAAGCCCTCTTTGGTTTAGTTATAGAATATTCTCAAAATTTGAATACTATAATACATTAACATTATCCCCTTATGGCCCAAGTCTCAGATTATTAAGGTCCGAGTTGGTAAGTTCCTACAATTTCCCTTTACCTCCTACTAGTCCGTTTATATTCCTTTGATCTGGAGAATGGGGTAGAAAATTAAGGAGATGAGAAAATTCTCTATTACTGAGAGTAGAGCTAACAGTGGAAGATGAGGAGATATATCAGGGAACATAAAACTGGTACAACTTGCTCCACGGGTAGGCAATTAGGTCTACCTCAGAGAGTACTCTGTGTACAACTCTTTCATGTAGATAGGAATTGTGGGAGTGAATTCCAACAGGGACACAAGCTGCACATCTCGTTCGGAATGTGTTGCTTGAGGCTGTGACATTTATGTTGAACTTGTGTAGTTGAGAAAAGGGGATTGTGTGGGGAGAAAATTACTCACCCAGACTAGGGTCCTTTTCTAAAATACTGTTAACTGTTACACAACTTCTGAGCATAAGTCCAAGGAAGAGACTGTAGATAGGTGGACACATCTGGAGGGGCAGTAAGTCTGTAAGTGTGAATGTGCTGTGCTCCTTCTTGACCCTCAGCCAGATGCCAACTCTTCCTGATTAAATATTAGAGTCCTAGGTGCAGCAACCTAAACAGTGCATAGAGCTGTCTATTGATTATAGGCTTGGAAAAGAAGTAATGATGCCATACATGGCTACACAACCCTGTGAATTGGAAGAAACAACTGATATATGCTTAAGTCTTGTCCATGCTATGTAACACCAGTGCTAAGATATGATTGATGTCCATGTAGATGCAGAATCAGCAAGTGAATTTATGGTTTTTTGAAGTAGGTAACAGTAGGTCTATGAAAGTGCTGAATCTCTGTGAAGCTTTCATTGCATAAATCTACTCTACTCATTTGGTGAAGATTCTGAAAGGATAATAAAGACATCTGTTAAAGAATCCGTGAAAGTCTACATACATGTAGGGAAAAGAATTCCTGAGAACCTTATTTTTATTTAGTTAAATTCCTGAAATAAGAGTTAACTTCTCAAAAGAGAGTGGAGACGCAGGTTACTGAATTCCCTCACACCATTCTTGCAATTGAATCTCATTTTGAATGCTCAAAGGCCTAACTGGTTGGCCTAAACTCTTTAAGCAGTATATAATCTCTTTCATATGAGTAGATTTGGTTGGCAATTAGGTGGAAGATTTCTTTATGTTGAAGGGTCTGAAAACCACTATGGAGTTGACTTTTGGAGAATTGTCACCATAGTATTATTGTCCAAGTGTTTATACTAGAAGTAATTGTATGAAACTATACTCAGTAGAGCAATAGTGGTACAAATGTTTTTGTTGCAATGAAATTTCACATAATTAAGACCAATTCCAAGAAAAGAATGTATAATGGATATTTTAATTTAATGCAAAATCATTGACTTGAGAGTTCATAAGATGTAGAGAGGAGTTAAAGGAGATTTGCTGTTAAATATATTTGATATCTTTCAAACTGACCTATAACAATCTAAGTTAAGCAAGTTGATTATTGTACCTGTCAGCTTTGTACAGTAAACCTATTCAGATAGTGATAGCTGGAAAGGATTCATGGTAGCACTATGGATAATTTACTAATCCTGTGGCATGGTCACATATTCATTATTCAATAAAGAAACCCCCCTAAGTCCATAAACATTATAAAAGAGATGGTAGAAAGAATGTAAAAGTCTAAGGGAGGGGAAGTAATTGTGAACAACAATCCTCTCCTGGACTGTCATGAGCATCTGTCATTGGGCAGCAGAGATGGCGTCAGAGACATCAAAAATAATTTCGACAAGAATCAGCATGTAGAAACAAGCAAAGAAATCTTCCAGACACAAATGAGTATTTGTTAATAAAACTGTGGACATTCCTTGAAGATAAACAGACATGGCTCATGAATGAAGAATTCTGCATGTGACTTTTCTGTACCATGGTTGTGCATGCCCTTGGGGCTATCTGCTAGAATATATAGGAGGGGAAACTAGTTAAATGCATGACTCCAGGGAAACAGCTCTCCAGAGTCAGCACTCATCCTGTTTGGAAACTCCTCAGCAATGGAGCTGCCATTGAGGCAACTTCACTTCTGTAAGTAAACTCTCCCCTATGACTCTCTGGGTAAAAGGACTAAGTTCCGTGGTTCATTGCTTTTTTATTTTAAAGGAATTGTTTCTTGGAAATCTTTGATATTCAAACTGGCAAGAAGAGATATTTAGCTTACCAGTAGAAAAATTCAGCATAGACTTTCTAATATCATTTAAAATTATTTTTCCTGAAAGCCACTGTGAAGGGCACAAGAGACAATCACATTAATAGTTTCACCATCCTTTGGCTTGAGATATGTTTAAATGTTCTTAGATAGTCTGAGATGTCGTTGCTATGAAGTGACAGAAGAAGGAAGGTGTTACTGGTACCCAATTAGTAGAAATAAAGTGGATAATTAAACAGCTCTCAAAGCATAGGACACCTTCCAGAACAAATCATACAGCTCAAAAAGACAATATTCTTGGAATTTTAGAAATTGGAAATTACTGAGCATGTAAACTACACAGGTCCAACTCATCTATCTCAAGACAAAAAACAAAACAAAACAAAACAAAACAGAATTTCGATTGGCAGTATTGTGTATGTGCCTTCTTATTGGAATAAATTTGAAGAATCTTTAAGTTCTGAAACCTGAAGTAGACAAAGATGGCTGAATGGTTCATGCTATTTTACAGTTTAGCACAAGACAAATGATATCTAAATAAGAATAGCAGGTGGGAGCAGACAAAATGCCATATTTTGTAGGAGATATTTGCTAGATTAAAAGATAACACAAATATTTTAAAATGAAATAGGAAGACATACTATGTCTCTAATATTATTTGAGATTTGCATTCATGAATATCACATTATATCACCCATTCAACTTTTCAAAAACCCATTACATGATCTTTCTCAAATTCAGGGCCTTTTTTTTTTTTCATTAATCATTGTTGTTACATTATAGATACATATAAAAATTTGTTTAATCCATTTGGTGTTTCTTCATATATCTATTATTTTAGGCCTGATTTGTAGGTATTAAATAATCAAATAAGCATTGTTACCTCTAACTCTGATATTATTCCCCTTTCTCTGTGATTTTCCCTTAGTCCTATATATACGGATGGTGTTATAGTTCATAATGAATAGCAATTTTGAGGTTGAAGTTAACTCTGATCATTATCAAACTTTTAAATGTGTTTTTAGAGAGAAAAGAAAGTGGATCAAATTGAGTTCATAAGATTCTGCTATAATGTCATAATGACAAATGTATTCTTTCCAAATAATGACAATGACCTCTGATAACTCTGAGTCCCAGAACTGTGGCTTTTATTTTCTGTCAGAAAGATGTGAAATGTTCTCTGTAAGTCAAGGTGACAGGCAAAGTACTGATGGTTGGTGTTCTTTTTTCTATATCAGCCAATAGTGATCCATTAGGAAAATCATTTCATTTTCCTTTCATTTCACGACTATATTCAGAACCCAATTATGAGCATCTAAGCTGATTGCAAAAAATTACATGAAGATCAACTTTAAAGAAAATAATCTGAAGTATTCGATGAAATGGTACTATGTTAAAGTTTTATCAAAAGTTAGCAATTCCAAACAGACAGAATTTCTGACAGCACTGTCTTCACTTTCTGTAATCATATTGTTTGTATTTATTGTCAGACCATGTATGGGAAGCAAAAAGATAAACTGTTCTATACTTGTCCCATCAGTGTTCAAAATGCTGAATCAGAAACAAAGTGTATAATTACACATTTTTCAAGACTTTGGTAGCTGAAAATTAGATTAAACTCTAAAGGTACCAAACTGTCTTTTAATTACATAAAAAAAATATAAATTACTTATCAAAATACTCTCAGTAATTTTACCTGTCATGCCAAATATTCAATATCAAGTTATGAAGTAAATAAAACTTTGGCCAGATAAAACTTTCCTGAATCAGTAGATACTTGTAAACCTCAGATTAACGCATCATACTAAGTGGCTCTTGTTTCTGTGTGGCAGTCACTATCCTGCTGCTGGTAACATCAAACTTGCTCCTGTGGGAGAAAGCTGCATCAATTCCAGATTGTAACAGAGAAGACGGAGGCTGTCAGGAGCCCCTTTTGGAAACAATTAACAATGCCATGTCCCGGGCTCTAAAAATTCATACTCTTGCTTATCAAATACATGATGACTTTGTAAGTACGTCAACCTGTATGCTAATGTTTGAAAGGACTTGAACCTGACACTTTAAACATCAATGCCCAAATAGCAGAAAACGTACTTTAATATGTACAGGACACACCAACTACTCAAAAGTGGGGAAGGCAAATTGGACAATGTCAGAGAAACTATTGATTTAGTATGGCCTGGAAAGAATTCTCATTTCATGGTCATAGATTTTTCAAGAGGCAAGTTCATTTAGCACACTACAGATAACTATATATTTGGAACAAAGGTAAACTAAAGCATGGAAAGAGGCAAAAAAGAAAGGTGGAGAAAAAGGGGAGAAATAAATAAATAAATAAATAAATAAAGAAAACATGGAAAAAAGGAAGGAAGGAAGGAAGAAAGAAAGGATGGATGGAACAAGGGAAGGAAGGAAGGAAGAAATCAGTCTAGCCTTTCAAGAATATCTTAAATACTGGAAATTGTCGTTCAAAGATTTTCAGTACAAGAGTTGGTCCAATGTCTGTCCATTCTTGCTGATTATTCTATGTCATTTCTTGAGGTCAGAACACACAAAGGAAGAGAAAATAGGCAAACGTTCAATGTGATGGTTATTGGGAGAATATTCCTCTGGTTGGAATAAACATGTCTTCATGTTGGTTTTTTTATTGACTTGATGTAATTTTTTTTCCCTTAACATGACTCAGTTCCACAACGAATTCTTTTCCAGACAATTTGCTTCTATTGTAAGTACCACACTGCTTTCCAGCTACTCCCAAATAGGTGCATTATGTCAATGATTGCAACTAGTGAGAAAGCATTACACAATATTTTTATTTTCTGTTCTTAACTGATAGTGTTTCAACTTCCTAATGTTTACAACAGTCTACTAACCTTTCATGAATTACTTGATTATTGGAAATAATTAATAATTAAGATACTCTAAAATATGTGTTTAAGCAAATTTAATATTTCATTAATCATACAATGCCTATACAGTATATAACATTAATTAAGAATGTTTTATACTTTTGTTGACTAGCATTTATAAATTACCCTATTTTGTGAGTAGTAATCCCATATTGCAAAAAAAAAAAAAATCATTCTAAAAGCACTGGAATAGTTGTCTTACACAACTATAGATAATCAGTGTTAAATTAGTAAATTTATAATTCTGATGTCTTGGTAAATGAATACTAGTATTTATAGACAAAAATATGAAGATTGAAAAATATGTGCTTTGGCCTCATGCTAAAATATTAGATAAAGATGATAATGCATTTAGTTCTTGAGAAATTTACTTCACTGCTGTTGGCCTTCTAAATAGGAACGTTAAGAAAAAGTGAGAAGACAAGAGAATAAGAGAGGAAGGAGATCATAAGTTAATGAAAAGGCAAATTAAGTTGCAGATACATACAACTCAGGATTAGGTGATGAGAAGTTTCTTAATTCTTTAATATCTGTTTTTATGAAGTACTTAAGGTTAAAATTTAGATATACATCAAAATGCTTTAATATTCTGGTTAGGAAGTCATTTAAACAATTTCTGGTATTTAACTGAAATTTTGTGTTTATTTGCAGGTTGATCGATTGTTGATGAGTGATCAAGTTGTTCTCACAGCCAGAACTTCCTGCCATTCTAATATCACGAACCCTCCAGATTCTGGAGCTGAACACACAAATCTCAAAGTGAGTTTTCTTCATATATATATATATATATATATATATATATATATATATATATTTTTTTTTTTTTTTTTACATAACAGCAGAAACAATACACTAGGTTTGTGGTACTGTTGGCTATTTCATGCATTATGAGGGATGCGGTAATCATGCATGCAGAAAAATGGAGGTAAACTATAAAAATTATATTGCTGATTAAATATAAATAAAACGAAATATGCAATAACGTAGTAGTAAATTCTTAAATAGTTCATTTAGAGGATGATATTTTAGGGATGACTGCCCTGGGTCTATATCTTTTTTTAACCTATCTTTTCATCTCTCTAAAATTCTCTAGGCCATAACTGAAAGCTAAGTGAGCTGAATAGTCTTGTGAAATGCTAGTATTATGTTTCTTAGGATGCAACACTGCCCTAATTCATGGTGAGAAGGTCTATATGTCATAGAAATTTTATTTTATGATGGTTATAGACTTTGCATTCTGATTCCCTGAGATAGCATATCTGAATACTATTTAAATTGGAAATTATATGACAACAGTAAGGGAAAATAAGGGCAAAGATATGAAGGGAATGTATCTTCAGAGGTACAGTGTTGCTAGGGATGTCAAAAAATACTCTCTTGTCCTTGCTATATTTGAACCTCACAAAAATTCAAAGGGAGGTGCTATTGTTTGAGTAACTAATAAAAAGGAACGGAGGTTCTGAAATGTTGTACAGGATATTTGCACGTGAAAGGAATTTAACAATGCAGGTGTGCACTTCACCCAACAGCACACCTCAGTCTTAATCACATGGCAGCTCCCAGGGATTGCCATGACCAATGACCTGCTTCCTCCTTAATGTCATTACGTCTTTCCATTGTAATGAATGGGCTCTAATCCACTCTAATTTTCATGAACACCGTGGAAACTAAGCAAATTAAAAGAATGAGTAGTTTAAATAAGATATGTGCATTAAATATTGGAGGGGCAAAATTTCTGTTGTGATTTCCACTGATTCCATCATTAAAGCCAACGCTATTTTAGAGTTCCTCACCTATAGATGCCAACATCTATTCTCCTCTGTCAGAGGCAACAGGAAAGCACATTAAGGAGTACCATGATCTCATCATTGTATTTTTGTTTTAATTACTTTAATTCACATAGAAATCATAAATGTTTATGTTAATTAATGTTATGATTTATTGTTGTGTATGAATCCCTGAGGGAAAATTATTTGAGCCACTCACCCTGGCTAGAGGCATCTCCCTTTTCTGAATAAAATCATATTGGTCCCTACTGAGTCACAAGAAGACCTGTTTTACCAATTGATAGACAAATGACCAAATAATCAAATTTTAACGAGAGAGGAATCTGTTAGAATTTCATAGGGAGAACAAAAGAGGATGACCTCATCTCCAAAAGAAATCTTAATTTATAAGCATCATAATTTGTTTTATTTTCAAGACAATAGACTAATTGTTTAAATTTTACATTTCCACATCATGCAATATCTATATAATATGTGTCAAATATAAAATATAAAAACATGTTTTAGCTCAGATTCTTCACATGAACATTACAGGCAACAAAACTGCTTTCCTGAAGTTCTTTAATGCAATGGTTCTCTATTGTGTTTTCTCAGACCAAAAAATATGTAAAAATGTTGATCAATTTTGTGGGTGCCTGGAACAGTCCTCTGTTCCATCTAATGATTGAACTGAGTGCCATGCAAGGTGTCCCAGAAACTATTCTTTCAAAAGCCAAAGAGATGGAAGAGAACAACAGGGAACTCCTGGATGACCTTAGGTGGATACTCAGCAAGGTGAGGCCTAGATAAATAAGTGCCTATACCTATGATAAAAGCGATACATTTCTGAATGCGTTTCTCTGATTGAACACAGAAGAAATAAGGAGAGGGCAACCCTAACAATATATTAAACAAGTAACTGAATATTGTTATGCTTTACAGGCCTATCCTACTGCAAAGATGACTGAAAGATTCCCTAGCTGGCACCATCTTTCATTCTTAAAATCAAATGACAAATATTATAAATCTTTGGCAATGTATAACCTTTGTAGTTGCTTACAAACTGATATTGGCTACACAATATATCACCTCAGAACTTTGAAGTGTCGGTTAACTGGAAATGATTGCTGAATGCACGTCTACCCAGTCTACTTTGCAAGTGGCCCACAACAGACCATTGCTGACAAACTTCTTTTAATTTTATACCTTTGAATGTACATGTGGATGTAATTGGTCCCTTTAAAAAATTCATTAAAATACCTAAATCTAAAATGCCTTTTGTTGTTTTGTTCATTGAAGAGAATAATTATCTATAATGTTAAGTTGCCCCCATCAAATTTATCACAAACAATAGAATTTAAGTTTAAGTATGCAAATTAATGTAGTTTACTTCAATAAACTCACAATTTATATCATAGAAAATTAAGAATTCATGTTTTATACTAAAAGTTTAAAACTTAAAATAATTAATTCATGTGTCTTAACAAGAAATATAAGTTTCATAATGCTCCATGAAATAGAGATTGTCCTGACAAGCCAGTGTTCACAGTGTAAAGCAGAGCCAATCCAATGCAATAGCTATTGGAATCCATCGCCTGCAGAGGACTTGAAGGGAATGGGCAAAGAGTGAACATAATAAAGACACACTAAATTAATGAATGAGAGTTCCAAAGAATTAATTTTTGAAATTAAACATTGTTTTTGGATGCAAAGATCAGTTGAGATTTCTTCACGATGTGTATAAACCCCATCAAAAATTTACTTCTCCATAGCATGATCATAGAATGATATATTTGGTATATCCAAAGTTTCATTATAGAAACAATAAGTAGTTTTGAAAGCAGAGAATCTGTTGAAAATTAAACCTGCTTTATAGAGTATGGTGCATGTCAGTCTGAAAAGCTTCTTATAGGACCACACCAAGACGTGACATATTTTAGTACAAGGAAGCAGTGTGGCTAAAGTGTAAAGCAAATGTGTCTTGGAGGGCTGTGGGAGTAAGAAATACTACAAAAAAAAGTACAAGAAACAGTATAAAACAATTACTACAATTCTCAATAAAAACCAGAGAGAGGTCTGGAATCAAGTAACAAAGGATCTGAGATACCCAAGGACATGAACAGGCCATGAATCTATAGGGAAAAAGACGGGAATCAGACACGGACACATGAATGCGTGAGTATGTAAGTGAGTAAGTGGATGGATGGATGGATGGATGAAGTGAAAACAATGTAAGTTATGATGAGGTACATTACACTCTCGTAAAAATTGATATACAGTAACGTTGATTTGTTTCTAAAGATTGTTGAATGGAACAGTAATAATAGAAGCCTCCATACAAAAAGATAGGCACACTGCTGAATTTGGCCAGACCTAAATATAATGGCTAATGTGAGTGGTGTTTAATTTACTCAAAACATATAACGGAAGAACAGAACTACCAAACAAATTTATAGAGACAACATGGCCACAGTACCAAAACAGACAGATAGTCAAAAATGTGAGGCCATGAACTTGAAAACAATCAATATGATATACAAGTGAAGGCATATAAATATGAAGAAAAGTTTAGCAATTATGTAATTATACTATATTCTTAAAAATAATAAAAATCTCTGACCATTGGCTAGATCTGGGAAGGGGTTTAAAGTTTACCTCCTGTATTGTCCTTGGCTGGTGCCTTAGTTTGAGCGGAACCCCTGGGCCCAAATCTGCCTATCATATTGTTCTACTTGTAGTAGATATTCTCCACAGTTGAGTGGAGAGTGTGATACGACTTTCTCACGTACTATGGTGCCTCACATTTGACCATGTCCCCTGGAGGGGGAGACCTGGTGGCACTCAGAGGAAGGACAGCAAGTAGCCAAGAAGAGACTTGATACCCTATGAGAATATACAGGGGGACGTAATCCCCCTCAGGAACAGTCATAGGGGAGGGGAATAATGGGAAAATGGGGGGGGAGGAATGGGAGGATACAAGGGATGGGATAAACATTGAGATGTAACAAGAATAAATTAATAAAAAAAAAGGAAAAAAAATATCAACACACAAAAAAATAATAATAATAATAAAAATCTCAAAATATAAGCCAATTTTCCTGATATGCAGAGAGTCACATGCTTAATACAATACATTTAATATGTGTTAAAATGTTTATTAACCATGGTTAATGTATTTTTTGTGTAAAGGGATATAAAGACCACTCATAAAACCTAAATCAGTAAAGTATGATAAGAGGTAGAGACTCATTGACACAGATCTCATTATTAACTCAATAAAAGTGCAGAAAATCTTTTACATATGTCACTGTACCTTCATGATAAACACACCTATAAAACTGGGGAAATGAATAGATTCAGATACAATTAAGACTAACTATCATAAATTTAAAACCATCAATGTACCAGATGGGAAAATAATATAGTTTTAAATTGCAAGGGTACCTATTCTTCTGCTTCTCCTCTTACACAATATTTTTTTCTTGGAGTCCTTACTAGAAGTATAAAACAAGAGATTACAGTAAAGAGAGTATCAAAAATAAGTAGAATTATCCCTACTGCTGATTACATAATTTTATAAGGCAAGAATCCCAAAGAGACTCCCAGAGCACTGTTGAATCTGATAGGTTTCAGAAAGTAGAAAGATGGAAGGGGAAAAAGAAAAACTCAGTGACTTTTACCAGAAAATATTAAAATAAAATACTGCTCACACTTCTTCCAAAAGTGAAGTAACATACTTAGTAACACACTTAAGAGATTAAAGTATTTTACATAGAAAACATTAAAACCATGAAGGAATATGTTGATGGATTGATGGAGGCCCTGTCAGAGATACAGAACTACTAAGCTGAATAAAAGGCAAAACTAGTACTGCGACCATGGGTATATTACCAAAAATCTATAGGTTCAAATAATTTCCTATAAAATACCAATGACACTTTCCCTACTACTGGAAATTGCAATGTTAACATTTGGGTAGAATTATTAGAGACCCTGGTGGCCAAGATAACTTGAAATACTGGGTCAATACTATGTGACTATCATGCCCAGGTGCAATTTATATTACAATCAAAACAAAAAGATAGCAAGTTCTTCATCGTCACAGAGGTCAGGAAATTAATAAGTGGTCATGGATAGGTAGAGTTTTATTTATTTATTTTTTTAAGTGGCATAAAACCTGCTCTTATTCAGGACAAAAGGAAAAATATTAGTATCTCTTATAATAATAATAAAAAAAAGAATGCATTACTCACAGGTAGGTGTGCATGTTCTATGAAAATGCACATTACCTCCACGTTTTCTGTGTGTATCTAGTGCATTTCTAATAAAATTATCAATAATTATTTTCACAAAAGCTGAGCAAATTGTTCTATGGAAAAGAGAGACCTTGAACTGTGTTGCATGTATTGAATAAACTACAGATGGGAAACGATGCACACACAAAAGAGTCATTCGGCACATACTTATCTGAAGATATGGTTTAAGCCAGCTAGCAATGTGTCAAGTATTTAAAATGAATCAATGAACAAAGTTAATGAAGACTCCTAATATCAGAGAAACTGCATTTTGCCTGGAAAAAAATGTAGGCTAATAATCACAGTACTTGTGTACATTTGGCCGAGCAATATGAACATTTAGGGACAAAATAATATATGTGTGAAAAATAGGTAAGTGTTAGAGGAACAACACAGTTTTAATTAGCAATGTAAAAACAATTATTTGCTCAAACAGTTAAACAAGATATTCATTCATATTATAAATAAATTCTTGGTGAATTAAAGTTTTAAAAGAGAAAGTCACATTTTACATTTTTCTTTTTTTCCTTTTTTATTATTAATTTATTCAAATTACATCTTAGTTGTTAGCCCATCCCTTGTATCCTCCCATTCCTCCCCCCTCCCGCTTCCTCCCCCCATTCCCCTCCCCTATGTCTGTGACTGAGGGGGACCTCCTCCCCCTGTATATGCTCATAGGGTATCGAGTCTCTTCTTGGTGACCTATTATCCTTCCTCTGAGTGCCACCCAGCGTCCCCATCCAAGGGACATGGTCAAATATGGGGCACCAGAGTTTGTGTGAAAGTCAGATCTCCTTCTCCACTTAACGGTGGAGAATGTCCTGTCCATCGGCTAGTCTGGGTAGGGGTTTGATGTTTACTGCCTATATTTTCCTTGGCTGGTGCCATAGTTTGAGGGGGACCCCAGGGCCCAGACCCGCCTGTAGTTTTCCAGGACCGTCTGGATCCTTCTATTTCCTCATTCTCCCAGGCTTCTCACAGATAGGTAGAGTTTTAAAGGAAAAAATATATAATGTAGTGGTATGACCATTTAAGGGAGAATCATGAAAGAAAAAACTTTAACTTGGCAGGGGTATTCTGGGACAGCAGTGTATGGTACAATATATGTTGATGGGTAAATAACAGTAGAGACATTTTAAAAAGTATTATGGAACCCTACACAGGGTAAGTTTTTTATATGTGTGTATAAATATGCATATGTTATATATATACATGCAAATATACACACACACCACACAACACATCACACACACACATGTGTGCATGTGTGTAGTTGTTCCATAAAGGTATGGCTATGTCCCTACCAAATACTACAGGAAAACCAACAAAAATCGCAGTGCCAAAACCAGGTTGCCTTTTTGGACCTGATGGCAAGTGAAGCCTCACAGATCACAAAGTGAAAAGACTACTGTCAGTGGTCTTTGGTATTCTTTAGAACTCGATGGAAACATACTGCTGGTGAATATATGATAGTCTTGTTTCACAGAACAAGGAGAGATCAAGATATGAAATGGACCTGGATGCCTCCTCACCACTGGCTAGCACTCATGGTGCTAGAAGGTGTTGTAAGAGGAGAAAAGTAAACATCAGGCATTTAATCGGGGAGCTACCCTAGGAGCCTGCTTGGCAATATATATCCATTGATAAAATAATAGCATAAATGTCATGGGATTATCTAACCACTTTTTTGTCATGTTTAAAGACTACTCCACAATATGGAACCCACAGCTGGTAGTTATAATAGTTACCAAAGCCCCAAACTTGTGGCTAGATAAGTCATATTCCTAGGGAAGAACCTACTAGTGTGTTTTTTCTGATACTGGAACATCATATTAAACTGACTCCCAATGATTTATTGTTATATATGTTCAGATTAGTACATCTCTTAGCCCTGTCTGTACATGTTGAATGTAACGGTTTGAACTATTTTCAGTGTATAGAAATTGAATCTCACTTTATTGATCTAGTTTTACCAATATTAAGCATTACATATTTTTAATTGCTTCTATTATCTTATTTATTAAAAGTCAGTTTACTCTGTGGATCTTTGTTTAACATTGTTTATTTTAGTGAATCAAGAAATTCCATCCATTTCTTTAAGTTTTTCAACTTCGTAAAGTACGGAGCTTTATCATATTCTCCTATAATATTTCTGAAATTCATTATTGTCTGTTTTAATTGTTCCTTGCTGGTCCTTTATACTGTTAATGTGTGTTATCTTTCTTAATTTTTTCTTGTTAACTGTACCAAATGTTGAATAACTTTAATTAAAAGTAGCTGCTACTTGTTTTTTTTTAATTCTTTGTATGTAAATTTTTAATTTCGTTAATAACTGCTCTACCTACGATTATGTGTTGCCATCAACTTGATTTGGACTTGTTTTTTGTTGTTGTTTGTCTTTTTTCTTTTTGTTACTATTGTGGGAATTTTGTTTGTTTGTTTGTTTTTTCCACCCAAACTCTTATCTTTCACTCTTAAGTTTCTTATTTATTTGCTTGCTTTTACCATGTCAGGATAGTTTGTTTTATTGTTTCATCATTTTCATTTAAATCCAAAATTTTTTAAATTTTTTATATGACTCACTCAATGATTTATTACTCAATATACATGAGAGATTTTCCTTACCAGATATTTCTTCCACTGATTATCTTAATGTTTCTGATATGCTTATAATTGTCTAATTTTTAATAATGTGGTATATTTAGAGACACTACCATGGGATGCAGAATAGATTTATTAATATCTAGTTTGTGTGGAATAGTCTGAAGAAATTGTGAGGTGTATTTGATTAAGAGTGTCATTCATACATGATATTATACAATGTTTTGTCCATATGACTATGTATTAGAGAAAATGAGTTGTAGAAATCATCTTCTATTAGATGGTTAGAGCTAGTATCTGTTTTTTATTCTAGTACTATGCTATTGATGTAATTGGAAGTACCAAACTTTGGTAAATATGTGTTAGGAAATTAGTGTGGAGACTCCTCAACAAAATAAAAAGAGATAGAACAATGTCAGTCCTTGTCATACATTAATTTTTCAACATTCCACTCTTTAAATACATCTCAGCTATTTCCTTTGTCATGAGCTAAAAAACTGTAAATATTTTATTCTACCCAAAATAATGAGAGTATAATGAAATTGTGATATATATATGAATACTTACTATTCATATGTATAAAAACTAAAATCGTAATAATTTCTGGAAAATGTATGGAAATTAAAAATAGACTGGGTGAGGTAACTCAGACTAAGAAAGACTAAAGCCACACTTTGTTTCTTATTTGTGAGACGTGGTTCTGTCTTTAGATTTTGGAGTAATTGCATAAACACAGAAAGCAAAATAGGTGCAAGAGGAATGAGAGAAGAGGATCTCTAGAGAGGATTATAGAAAGACAAGTGGAATGCAAAATGGGAAAATAGGCAACAATTTAATTAATGGGTTGGGTATTGCAAAGAAATAATGAGACATGGTAAAAAGTGACACTAATGCACAAAGGTTGGTTTAAAAAGGCATAAACGATTATGTTGGTTTAACACCTAATAACACACACACACAATGTGTTTGTATACATACATACATACACATACATACATACATACATACATACATACACACATATCCCAGAAGAGACTTTCTTATTTCTGAAAATATGACAAAATTCAGAAATAGGACTTGGAGGAATTCAGGCTGAACTATATTAGAAGCCCCCTTCATGGGGACAAGATCTCATAGCTCCAGAAGGTACTATGTATTCTGCAAAGGTAGAAAAGCACTCTGGAGTGCTGTGCTTCTGAAACTTTTACTAGCAGCAACTAGTTAGACAAGATATCCTCAAAGTTGCAATGGTGATAATTATATCTTGGACATAGCAACAACTGGCTAGATGAACTTAAGTTCCTCTCAATTGTAGGAAGCTCTTGTCTGGTGCTGTAGGACTAGAGATTGCAGGTGGCAGGTGAGGCCACGGAACCTAAAGGAGATCCTTTAATTGAACTTTTCTAAACTAGTATAATTTCATTCTTTAGTTGTTGTTGTTGTTGGTCTTAGGAGTGGTGCTTTGGATTTTACAAGACAGAGCTTTTCTGTGTAGCCCTGGTAGTCACGGTACTTACTCTGTAAATGAGGCTTTTTTGAACTCACAGAGATCCACCTGCCTCTGCCTCTACCTCTTAAATGCTGGGATTAAAGGTGTGTCCCATCATGCCAAGCTAACAAATATAATGTCTAGCTTAGTTGTAAGTGCTTATCCTTAGCCAAGAGATAGGTGTACCTCTTAGGCCTTATAAGGGAGCTCCTTCTTTGTACCAAAGGAGACCACCACAGAAAGCCACAACATGACACACAGAAGCATTTACTATAAGTGGTCCATCCCCAATTAATATATCTGCAATATATCCTCATACACGATCTCAGGGAACATTTCAGAATAATGAAATGATCATTGTTAAGAGCTAGAAGACAGAGAAGCTTCAGTAGAGATTGAATTTTTGTAATCCATGAAATCTCAACATTCTTGTACTGTAAACAAGACCAGGATAATTACAACAATAGACAACAGACAAGTGTAAATGAGAAAAATCTAACAAGAACCACAAGGTTCCATTGTTATGTGAAGAGATATAAGTAAAATATGATTTCTGTGAGATAGAAAATCAGTTTTCTCTCACAAGGAACCTCCAATTGGTTACCTAATAGAAGTGATCTTTTCAATAAACTTACCTAGTAAGAGATGAACATTGATCTTTCTTTTCTTCTTGATTACAGTTTTCATGAAATATCTGCTTCATAATGTACTGTTAAATTATGGACCAAAAAATCTGCATTCCTTATTTAGGCTTCTTTTCTCAGGTATTTTATCATAGCAACAAGGAAAGTGTGTACTACAGGAAAGATTCAAGTGCATTAAATAAATATTAGCATAAAAATTTAGTTATATTAATTAGAAGTGCATTAAGAATACCTTAGGAAAGTGAGCCAATTTATAAAGTGAAATGAGAGAAATAGTGAATAAAACAATCACCAAGCAACTTCATTCTAATTGACCTATGAGGCTGTTTTTAATAGAACAGGTTGTTTTACAATCATGAGATGTTATTGTATCTCTTTAGTAATCACCTTCAGCTGGACTTCTCTGACATTTCACCTCCTCAGCACCTTCTTAGACACATTTGATTTGTTACTTGCCCCAAATGTAATAAATCTTCTTTGGTTCAGTTTCAACTTTTTCTCAAATTTTCATTATTTAAGATATTAACATTCTCCCCTTGTCACTCAGGTCTCAGATTATTAAATTCAGAGTCCAGTTCATAGAATTTCCCCTTCCTACTTTTTCATTATGTTCTTTGATTTGGATAATTGGTTCATGAGTTAGGGGAAATGAAAATAATTATTTTATCCTCAACATATTTAGTGATGTGAAAGACTATCTTAGACAAGATCATGTTTGATTTTCTCTCAGTGGCATGTGACTCCCTTGTAGGGTCACATAGGTCCTTTTAAAAGATATCTACTGAAAGAATATCTCTACATATATTGTCTTTTTATTATTATATTTCTTTAAAATATACATTTATATTCTTACACATGAATAAAATAAGCTACATACAACAAGAAGAACAACGAGACAATCAGCAATTATATACATGTTACATTCATAGAGATTTGGCTATTTGTATTTGGCAAACTTGAAGTAAACATCTCTTCTATCTTGTTGGGTCTAAATTTCTGAATGAAAATCAATATCTATTATATTTCATATCTACTAACTTGAAACATTTATCTTTATCTAAAAACATCTTAACCCCTAACCAACTATGCTTATTTGTAAGACTAACCTATCTAGTCTTCAACCCCATCAGAGACTTGAGGAGAAATAAAACTTAAATACCTGAGTGAACTGGAAGCACAGGTTAGCAGCTTCCAAAATGAAAAAATGACTGAGACAATTTACTGCCTGAACAGGCACCAAACACTCTCTATAATGTTGGAGCGTCACCTCCAGCCTTCTATCCCAATATATCTGACAGACATATTTTCAAGGCAGGAACTATTGAGGACTTGTTTACCCTATCTTGGCCGAGTTCAGCCATCAACTCTGCCTGCATCTAAGCTTGCCCATTTTTAGCCAGAATTCTGTCTGTGGCAGAAACAAGGACATTTGCCCAGTGGCTTGTTTGCCACATTTGAAGCCATCTCCATAAGGAGACTCGTTGATACTCATCATCTTCTTTGAGGTAGATGGATGTTCCCAGGAGTTAACTTGTCTTGTTGTCAAAGAATCTTTAGAATAATAAAAACACTTTTTAATGTCGGATTCTGTAGGTCTCTGGGGATTTTGAAAACCTGATCTAACTATTTTACCTTATATATCTAAAGAATCATATCTATCTGTTATGTCTAGGATATATATATTCTTGTGATAAAATTAGACTAGTATTTGACATGACCCTGATTTGTTCAACTAACAAATAGCTTGTATTACTTAATTATCCTAAATGGGCTGCAGCACCACTTTCAAGGTATGGGAAGTAAACATTGTATTATAATTCAGTTGGATGGGTATAATACTTCATATTAGAGTACAAATATATATATATATATATATATATATATATATATATATATATATATATATATATATATGGGCACATATAATATGTGTGTAAAAATCATCTTAGATTTGAATTCTACACCAATATATCAGAATTACAGTTATTTTCATCAATATATAAAATGCTATACAAATGAATTAAAAATAACCTTATTTGTGAGTAACAATTAAAGCCTTGCATTCAGTAGATTCAATCATCTACCTTTTGTTCTGTCCTCTCTCTGTATTTCTATACCCCCCTTTCTTTCTTTTCAGCTCCTATCTCCTTACCTACCAAAGAAAGATAAAGGAAAAGAAAGATGTACCTGAGTCCAGAGAAATATAGGGGAATGGGGAAATAGAAGGATCCAGAGGGTCCTAGAAACCTATGAAAAGAACATTGTGATGGGTGGATCGGGCCTGGGGGCATCTGCTCAAACTACTGCACTAACCAAAGACAATACAAGTAGTAAATTCTGAGCTAGCCAATGAACAGGACATTCTCCACAGTTATGCGGAGAGCAGGGAATGACTCTGACATGAACTCTGTTGCCCCATATTTGACCACTTCTCTTTGGTGGGGGGACCTGGTGGCGTGCAAAGAAAGAATAAGCAGGATACCAAGATGAGACTTGATAGCCTATGACCATATAGTGGGGGAGGAAGTCCCCCTCGGTCATAGACCTAGGCGAGGGAATAGGGTGAAAGCAGGAAGGAAGGAGGAATGGGAGGATACAAGTGATGGGATAACTATTTAGTTGTAATCTGAATAAATTAATAAAAAAGATTATTAATTTGATATATTTTCCTACACACTACATAATTCTGACATCCTTTATATCATTTGATGTTGAGTCCAACATACTAAATCCACAGTTCCAAAGAAAGGTTTTCTGATGAATAGTCACATTAATATTCTGTATCCACAACACTAGAATGGTAGAGTATTGACAGTATAGAATCACTGCTGACTCCTCATTGGGTCTCTAACAACTTTTTACTCCTCCTGTTCCTGTGGATACAGAATAGCTCAGCAACCCAAATTTATTAGTACTCATCACCCATGTGTACTTTTGGCTAGAAACAATTGCCTTAGAGTCATTCACTCAGACATTCCTCAGTAGGACACTAATCCTAATAGTCCTTCCACACAAATAGTCAAAATATCTGATGTGTGATGTATTCAGTCTGAAGAGCTATTATTAGTTGATGGGAGCACAAGTTGTCAAATTGGTCTAAGCAACCTAAGACATGAGCTCATCACACTGTCAGATCTCCCTAGAGAAAATTAAATTGCCAGGCTCTATTTCCAACAAGTATCAGAGTTTTTCAAGGATTTCCATACAGAATCATGACAGACAGAAAATAAATATTGTGGGTGAAATAAAGAAATTAAAATGTTTATTGAAGAAGCAAAAAAAAGAAATACTAAATAAAAGAAAACCTTTTAAAATGATATCAGTGATACTGTGCTGTTAGAAAACTAAATTTATAATCATCTGAGAGCACCTTAAATGTCACGTTCTCATATAAAACTTTTATCTCATCTTTTCCTTCTGCATGCCTTATCTCATCTCAACTACTATCTAGGAAGTTTCATTCCATGGCAACCTTGTTAGACTACAGAAGAAGAGGATGCAGAGAATCCAGATCTGATAGGCTGGAGTCAGATGATAGGTGATTAGGGTTCCCCCTTTCTGAAGACTAGAGGAGGCATGGGGAGGGGATGAGGGAGGGAGGATGGGAACAGGAGAAAATGAAGGAAGGTACTATAATTGGCATGTAAATTGAACAAATTAAAAGTTTTAAATGAAAAAAAGCACACCTTAATATATCCGTTGAATCATTAGAGCTCTAGAGAAAATTGAAACTAGACTACTCTCCATGTCCAAATTTGAGACAAATCCTTGCTTTTGGTGTTTTTTAGATAACAATAAGAAAAACTTATTGATTCCCTCATATCCAAGTTCATTTGGACCCAAATCTGCCTTCTCCCCCAACTGTGCCAAACTATCCTTTTTACTTTTTTAAAAATTTTTTACAATCTCTATCTTTTAGAACACAACCAAATACCATGCTTAAAAATCTATCAGTCCCTCTTTTTCTCCTTGAATGTACCCAAAAAATACTTGTTCTGACATGTCACAAACTTTCTGCTTCAATATGTGTGTATATGATGAGACCCAGAGATACTTTATATTTAAGTTGGTTTTGACTTTTTATTCATCAATTTATGTATATTTCCAACACAAATTATAACTAATCAGGGAGGGAATTTGGCAATGACCAACAACTCTAAGGAATGTAACTTTTACAGTATTTATATAAGGCATGCACTTTAGGCTTCCAGTTAATCACTCACATGTAATCCAGGCAGGTATCTGTTCAAACATGGCATGTAACTCAGATAAAACTCTTCAGAGAGGAGCTATTACAGTCATAAGTGTTACATAGAATCAGGAAAGAAGCTTGAGTAGGACATTGCAGAAGAACATAGCAATCAGCCCTCTCTATGAGTATATATGTACCTGTTCCTATGGATTTCAATGTAAAGTAACATTAGAGGGAATCATCCTGCTATTGTAGCACTAAGAGCCATGTTATCAAAGCACAAAGAAGCAAACGATAAAAATTGTTTAGTCTGATATTTGAACTGTGTATCATGGGTACTACAAACACCAAAAGAAAGATTAAAGAAATCTGTATGTCAGCAGTCTTAGATGAATTTAGGAGAGAGAATTAGACAAATACACAGATTACTGTACTAATGTCAGGGTAGAGGATACTTCTGAAAAAAGAAGGAAAGAAAGAAAGAAAGAAAGAAAGAAAGAAAGAAAGAAAGAAAGAAAGGAAGAAAGAAAATATGAGTTTAAACAAGGAGGATGCAAATGAGGTGCTTATATCTCACTCAGAAGGGCGAATAGAATAGATAGTGAAAGCTGCTGAAGAGACAGCAGAAGATAGAAGAAAGATTGTGGAGAGAAATGAGGGTGGAGAGAAGACCTAGGGAGAGTGGGTCAGGAAGACAGTAGACCTGCCAAGAAAAGGCAAGCTGTGGATGGAAGCATCTCTGTTACAGGCTTGAGACCTAAAATCAGAATAGGCATCTGGGAGTATATGAGGGGGACTCTATCTACGACACCTGGTATCAAGGGCCACAGACTGAAGAGGACACCCTCTGCCTAGACAAGACTTCTAGTGGAGGGAGAACACCAACCCACCCACAAAACTTTGACCCAAATTTTACCCTGCCTACAGTACCTGAAGGGACAAAGATATAACAGATAGAGCAAAGACTGAGAGAATGTCCAACAAATGGCATTTCAAATGAAATCCACTCCATGAGAGAGAACCAACTCCTGACTCTTAGTGATACCCTGCTATGGTTGCAGATAGAATTCTAGCAGAGTTGTCCTGTGATGGTTTCCACCCAGCATAGGTTTGAGACAGATGCTGAGGCTCACAGCCCAATATCATTTTTAAATATTTTTATTGAAAACAACTGTACAAGGGTATGAGACAGTTGAATTAATAGTTTCAACATCATTTATTTTGAGACATGTTGCAATGTTCAAAGATAATCTGAGTTGTCTTCTCTATTGAAGTGAGAGAAGGAGGAGGAAAGTGTTACTGGTAACCAATGAGTAGAAATGATGAGAATCATTACACAGCTCCCAATGCATTGGACTCCTTCTAGAACAAATAAGACAGCTCCAAAGGATCCTGTTTGGGAGTTTGAGAAACTGGAAATTACTGAGGATGTAAAGTCATTGGGTCCAACTCATCTTGCCTCAAGGCAGAAGAAACAGAATTTTGATTGTCAGTATTGTATATGAGCTTTCTTATTGGAATAAATCTGAAGAATCTGTAAATTCCAAACCCTAAAGTAGACAAAGATAGCAGATTGTGTCTTATATTGTTTTACAATTTAACACAAACCAAATGATATCAAAAAAAGAAGAGCAACTGGGTGCTCACAGGTGATTTTATTGTAGGAGATATTTACTAGAAAAAAAACTGATAAAATATTTTTAAATGAAATAGGAAGACATTTTATGGTTGGTTTTTCAAGACAAGGTTTTTCTGTGTAACCTTGGTGACCTGGGTTCACTTTGTAAACCAGGCTAGCCTCAAACTCACAAAGATCTGCCTGACTCAGCCTTCCTGAGTGCTGGGATTACAGGTATAAACTACTGTGCCTAGTTCATTTCGAAGATTTTAATGTTGTTTTGAAATTTTCAAGCACAATATTGTATTATATCACTCATCCAACTCCTCACAAACCTTTCCTTTGGTCTCTCTTATGTTCAGGATCTTTTTTTCTTTAATCATTACTGTTACATTTATATATAAATATAAACATATAAATAACCTGCTAAGTCCATTCAGTGTTACTTGTATGCCTATGATTTTAACTCTCCTACTGGGTATTAATAAGTAATTACACATTCTGGACTGCTAGCTCTTATATTCATTCTTCATCTTACTCTGTGATGTTCCCTCAGCCTTACATGTAAGGCTCATGTTGTCATGTTTAATGAATAGCAATTTTAAGGTTGAAGCTAACCCTGATCATTGCTAAAACTTTTAAGAGTGAATGATTTAGAATGAAAAGGAAGTAGATCAAATCTAGATTTTAAAGGTTCTGCTATGATGTGCAGCATTCTCTCTCTGACAATGTGACAGACAAGGTACTGATGTTTGGTGTTCTCATTTCTACATGGGCCAATAATAAGCCATTAGAAAATCCTTTTTACCATGTAAGCCTTCTTCTTCATGAATTTATTCATATTACAATTATAATAATCTAATCTGTCCATAGAATTATTATGAAGACCAACTTTAAGGAAAATAATATTAATTTTTTGATGAAATTATACTCTGTTGAAAGTTTATCTTAAGCTAACAATTCCAAACTGGCATCATATTATAGGATAGCATTCTCTGTCTTCTGTATTAGTAATCATCATGTGTTTACTTATCATCAAACATGTAGAGGAAAAAGCCTGATAACCTAGCCTAACCTTATCCCATCAATGCTGTCCAAAATGCTGATATCAGTCATGAAGTTTAAAGTTTACAAATTCTTCTGCAGACAGAGCCTATCATAGTCGTCCTCTAAGAGACTACATCCAGCAGTGGATCCAAACAGATGCAGAGACTCACAGCCATACATTGGTCAAAGAGTAGGGAGTCTTGTGGAAAATTAGGAAGATTGACAGGAGAACTTTGAGGTGACAGGAGCACCACAAGAAGACCAACAGAGTCAACTAACAAGGGCCCAGAAGGGATTGTGGAGACTGAAGCACCAACCAAGGACCATATGTAGACTGGACCAAGGCCTTCTACACAAATGTAGCAGATGAGAAGATCAGGCTTTATGTGGGTCCCTTAGTAATTGGAGCTAGGGCTCTCTCTGACATGGACTTGGTTGCCTACATTTTGATAACTCCCCTAGCCCAACAGGGCTAACTTGCCACAGGGGAAAATGACATTCTCAGTCCTGATGTGATTTGATCAGCTGCAGTGGGTGGGTAAGTGGTCCCTTTTCTAAGGAATAAGGAGGGGGAGATGAGAAAGAGAGAAGTGTGGGACCAGGAGGAGAGGAGAGAGGAGGCTATGATCAGAATGTAAAGTGAATAAACAAGTTAATGAAAAAGAGTAAAAATAAATAGTTTGTAACTACAAATAAGATTAAACTCCGAAGTCACCAAACCATCTTTTAAAATGGCTCAATTATACTAGCACATACTTAATTAGAGTTACAGACATTTGTAAAATTTAGATGAACTTTTGAAACAATAAATGAAATTGAAAATCACCAGCTTCCCAAAATGTTACAGGGAAAAACATAATTACTTGCGTAAGTAGTCACAGTAATTTTATCTGTCAGGCCAGATATTTAATACCAAGGAATGTAGTAAAGCAAACTTTGGCCAAGTAAAACTTTGCTGAATCAGTTGAGCCTTGAAACCCTCAGATTAACACATCATCCCTAAGTGGCTCTTGTTTCTATGTATCAGGGAGACTCCTGCTGCTGGTGATGTCCAACTTCTACAGGAAGCTGTTAAGCTGCATCAATGCATGCCATACTGTGTGCAGGCCATACTGAAGAGGAAGGCCATAGGGTACCCCTTGTGGAAACATTTAACAATGCATAAACAGAGCTGAAACCATCTGTAATCTTGCTGATAGAATCTGTCCAGACTTTGTAAGTACCTCAACCTTCATACTAATGCTTGAATTTTGTTATAATGGAACAAAGTAAGCATCATAACTCAAATATAAGAAAATGTACCTTAACTGGTAAAGAACACATCTACTACTGAAACATGAACAGAGCCAACTGAACAGTTTCATGAAATTGCAAAGAGTGTAATGATTTTTCTACATTTTTCATTTTAAAAAATACTAAACTCTGTAGTAGAAATTTTAAAAATGCATCCATAGGAAGAACTGTCATTTCCTATTCCTCCATTCAGAGTCACAAATTTTCATTGTTTTAAGAATCCCCTAAATACTACCTATTATGGTTTAAGGAATTAAGGACTTTCAGGGCTTGAGTTTGTCCAATCTTGGAGAAGAATTACAAGTCTATCTATTCCTTTCTTGGTGATATATCATTTCTCAAGGTCAGAAAATATGAGAGAAAATACGCAGGCTTTTAATATGATGGGCATCAACAGACTGTGTCTTTGTTTGCAATAAACATGTCTTCACTTTTTAAAATTAACTAAATGTTATAATTTCCCCCTTAACATGACTCAGTTCTGCAATGACTTCTCTTCCATACAGTTTTTAGATATTGTAATTACCTCACTGCTTTCCAGCTGCTTCACAAAAGAAGCCTCATGTCATTGATTGCAACTTAGATGTGGAAGCATTACATAATATTTTTATTTCCTGTTCTTAACTAACAGTTTTCCAACATCCTAATAGTCATAATAATCTACCAACTTTCATACATTCACTGATTATTAGAAAAAGAAGATATCTTAAGTTATATATTTAAGAAAATTTAATTTATTAATCATAAATCAGTAATATACTACACAACATTAATATTTTTATATTTGGTTGACTTAGAGTTTACTTAGACTTTATTATAAATAGTCTATTTCTTACCAGTAATTTTATCACAACGCATACAATTTCATTCTAAAACTATTATACTCTTTATAAGAGACATATATATATGTATATATACATACAGCCAATATATATACCCTGTGTTGAATTAATAAATTTATAATTCTGATATCTGCATAAGTAGATATCAGCATTTATAGACAGAAAGTAAGAATGTTGACAATTATGTGCTTTGGCTCTACGCTAAAATAGTATAAAAAGATCATAATTAAAAACTTTAGTTCCTGATAAATTTACTTCTTTCATATTGTGCCGTCTAAATAGTAACTTTTAGAAAAAGTCATAAAACAGGAGAATAAGAGAGAAAGGAGTTCATAAGTTAATGAAAAGCCAAATTTATTTGTAAATACATAGTGTATTACATTGGGTGATGGGCACTCTTTAAATTTCTTAATATCTGTTTTTATAAAGTCTTTATTGCTAAAATTACATATCCATCTAAATGAATTAATATTGTTGCCATTATGTCATTTATACAAATCTGAACTCTAACTGAAGTTTTGCCTTAATTTGCAGCTTTAAAAAATGACTAGGTTTGGCTTTGAAATCCTCAAGCACTTTAGCTTAGCTGCTCTTAATTTGAAAGGAGAGTGAAACAGGTATGATCACAGAAATTCCCTTCGGAGATGATCCAAGATGGCAGCACCAAGTATGGCAGTATCTGATATGCAGGATGGACACTAGGGACCTGGTTGGGAGTTACAGACCACAAGACCTGGAGATCCCTCAGTGAGAGGGGTCCACACAGTGCAAAGTACAGGTGGGTCTGATCTCTGGCCATCCAACTGGACCAGGGAGGTGAGTGCTCAGTCCCCAACATCTGGCCCCTACTTGCATGTGAGCTGCAGCTGTGCTTTGTATCACTAACTAGGTATCTGAAACTGAACTACTGGTGGTGAAGCACCAGATTCTGGATATGCTGGCCTGGGGAGAACCCAGAAAAACTGGTAGATATGACCTCAGACTGCCCTGCCAGTCCATAGAAGTCCCCAGGGGCCCATGTATCCAAAGCCCAGCACAGCCTACCATGCCATGCCAAAGATGTACTCTTTCTTTCTCCCTCTCTAACTGATCTGTGGGCTACATAGAAACAGTGTCAGTGCCTGCTGGCCCAGGGGTAGCCGAGAGCTGACTTCAGATCATCCTATCAGTCCATGGAGAGACCCAGGGCCCACATGGGGGCCCAGGAAACTATAGACATGTCTACAGCTCCATAGCCACACTCTCAGGCTGACTGATCTAAGGAGAAACTGAATGGCATGAATGGATGGGCCAGAAACCTAGCCAGCTGTCACAACCCAGAGAGGGTTCCTGTGCTCTCTGATGGGACTAAACCAGCCTGAGCAGATCTGAGAGAAATGTAGACAGCCTCCCCAACCCAGGGAGCTGTTCCCACATTCTCAGGTGGGACTGAACTAGCCTAGTTAACCACCACAAGCCAGCAAGGGTTCTGGCACTCTTGGGCAGACTGAGCTTAGGCCACCAAATCCCCAGTGCCCAAGGGCAGGGTTTTGTAAGCCCAGCCAAAGGCAGGATAACCAGCAATACCTACACTACCTCAAACTGATCCTTGGGCTGCAGAGCATCAGCACCTGCCTCTGCTTACCCAGTGGGGAGCCCAGAGTGTGGTACAAAGTTCCCTGGATCTGAAACCAGGTCACCTGCCTGATCCAGGGAAGAGTTCCCTGATCCCAACAGATAGGGTTTTCAACATGTAGACACTCACCAATAACTGCTCTCATCTACCAGTGAAGGACAGCAAAAATTATCTCCCAATGTCAGAGACAGAAAGAAGACTAAAGGCCAGCGTAAAAGCACAAACAACAAACCCCAAAATAATATGGCATCTCCAGAACTCAGCGATCCCAAGAATTCAACCCTGGGACCTGAAACACACTGAAGCACAAGAAAATGACTTCAAATCCTTAATAATGACGATGATAATGGAGGAAATGAGTAAACTCCATAAACAAATGCAGGAAGATGCAGCCAAAGAGACTGAGGACATTAAAGAGACCTATATAGAGGAAATGAAGAAATCACTGGAAGAAATTCAAGAAAACACAATCAGATGAAGGAAATCAATAAAACAGCTCAAGATCTGAAGATGAAAATGTAAACAATGATAAAAAGCACAGACAGAAGAAAGCCAGGAATGAGAGAACTTAGAGAAGAAGACAGGAAATGTAGAAATAAGCTTCTCTAACATAATTCAAGAGATGGAGGAAGGAATATCAGGAGTAGAAGATATAATTGAAGAACCTGATGCAACCATCAAAGAAAATGTTAAATCTGAAAAATTCCTGAAACAAAACAGCCAACAAATAAAGGACACCAGGAAAAGACAAAACCTGAGGATAATAAGAATTGAAGGAAGAGAACATGCCTGGCTCCAAGGCCCAGAAAATATTTGCAGCAAAATCTTAGAAGAAAATATTCCAAATTTTAAAAAAGGAGATGCATTTAAACATACAAGAGACCTCCAGAACTCCAAATACAACAGTACAAAAAAATCCTCTCACCACATAACAATCAAAACACATCAAAGCACAAAATGTGTAGAACAAAGGTAAAATATTAAAAGCAGCAAGGGAAAAAGGCCAAGTAACATATATGGCAAACCTATCAGATTTACACCTACTTCTCAGCAGACCATAAAAAACCAGAAAAGCCTGGGCAGAGGTACTGTAAACCTAAAGAGACCACAGATGCCAGGCCAGACCACTATACCCAGTGAAACATTCAATAGCCATTTATGGAGAAAACAGGATATTCCATGACAAAAATAAACAAACAAATTCAAACAGTACCTATCCACAAATCAGGCCCTACAGAAGTTACTAGAAGGAAACCTCCAACCAAACATGACAAAATAAAACCAAAATTGCATAGGAAATAGATAACTGTTGCAAAAAATAACCACAAAAAGTCTCTATTGCAACCAACATCAAAATCAAGGGACTCAACAGTTACTGGTCATTAATATCTCTCAACATCAATGGTCTCAATTTACCAATAAAAAGGCACAGACTAACTAAATGGATGCCTAAACAAGACCCAGAATTCTTCTGCATTCAAGAAAAACATCTCAGCAACAATAATAGACATTACCTCAGGATAAAAGCCTGTAAAAGGGTATTCCAAGCAAACAGAAACAAGAAGCAAGCTGGAGTAGCCATTTTACATCTAATAAAATAGACTTTCAATCAAAATTGATCAAAAGAGATGAGGAAGGACATTCCATATTCATCAAAGGAAAATTCAACCAAAATGACATCACAAATCTGAACATCTATGCTCCCAATACTAGGGCCCTCACATTTGTAAAAATATTAACAAAGCTTAAACTACACATTAATAGTGGGAGACTTCAACACCATACTTTTTAACAAAGTATAGATCAACAAAATAGGAACCAAGACTAAATGAAGAAATAATGACACTAACCAATGTCATGAATTAAATGGATCTAACAATATCTACAAAACTTTTCACCCAAACACAAAAGATTATACCTTCTTCTCAGCACCATATGGAATGTTCCTCAAAATTGACCAAGCAAGCATCAACAGATACACGAAGATTATAATAATACCTTCTATTCGATCCTACCACCATGGACTAAAGCTGGACATCAACAACAACAGAAATAACAAAAAGTCTATACTCACCTGGAAAAAAATCTCTACTCAATGACAACTGGTTGAGGGAAGAAATAAGAAAGATAGTAAAGACTTCATAAAATTCAATGAAAATAAAGATACAACATACCCAAATTTATGGAACACATTGAAAGCAATGCTAAGAGGAAAATCCATAGCACTAAGTGCCTTCATAAGGAAATTGTAAACATCTCATATAGGCAAATTAATGACACATCTTCAAGCCCTTAAGAAAAAAAAGAAACAGAAACTCCAAAAAGGAGTAAATGGCTAGAAATAATCAAAGTCAGGGCTAAAATCAATAAATTAGAAACGAAGAGATCAATTCAAATAATCAACAAAACTAGGAGCTGGTTCTTTGAGAAAATCAACAAGATAGACAAACCATTAACAAAACTAACTAAAACGCAGAGAGACACTATCCAAATCAACAAAATCAAAAATGGATGGATCATTACCAATCATTCTATGAGGCCACAGTCACTTTGATACCTTAACCGCAAAGAGACCCACCAAAAAAAGAGAATTTCAGACTAAATTCTCTTATGAACATTGATGCGAAAATACTCAATAAAATACTTGCAAATGGAATCCAAGAACACATCAAAGATATTATTCACCATGACCACTCAGACTTCATTCCAGGCAGGCAGGGATGGTACAATATACAAAAATCCACCAATGCAATCCACCATATAAACAGTCTGAAAGAAAAAAAAAACCACATGATCATCTCCTTAGATGCCAAAAATGCATTTGACAAAACCAGCACCCATTCATGTTTAAAGTTTTGGAGAGATTACGGATACAAGGCACATACCTAAAAATTATAAAGTCTATATACAGCAAGCCAATAGCCAACATCAAATTAAATGTAGATAAACTCAAGGAAATTCCACTAAAATCAGGGACTGGACAAGGCTGCCCACTTTCTCTGTATCTCTTCAATATAGTTCTTGAAGTTCCACCCAGAGCAATAAGACAACAAAAGGAGACCAAGTGGGAAAGAAATGGGAAAGGAGGAAGTTGAATAATCCCTATTCATACATGATATGATAGTGTACACAAAATTCCAGTAGAGAACTGCTACAGCTGATAAATACCTTAAGCACAGTGACTGGATACAAATTACTTCAAAAAAGTCTGTAGCCTTCTTGTATACAAATGACAACCATGCTGAGAAAGAAATTAGGGAAACTACACCATTCACCTTAGCCACAAGTAAGATAAAGTATGTAGGAGTAACTCCAACAAAGTAAATGAAAGACTTGTTTCAAAAAACTTCAAATCTCTGAAGGAGGAGCTTGAAGAGGACATCATAAGATGGAAACGTCTCCCTTGTTCATGGATCAGGCGAACTAACATATTAAAAATGTCCATCTTACCAAAACCAATTTACAGGCTCAATGCAATACCTTTCAAAATACCTACACAATTCTTGAAAGACCTTGATAGATCAAATCACAACTTCATATGGGAAAAAACCTGGAATAGCTAAAACAATCCTGTACAATAAACGACGCTCTGGTGGAATCTCTATATCTGATCTCAAGTTGTACTACAGAGTAACAGTAATTAAAACTGCATGATACTGGCATAGTAATAGGCTGGTTGATCAATGGAATCAAATAAAATCAAAGACATAGAAATAAATCCACACACCTATGGACACTTGATTTTTGACAGAGAAGCCAAATCTATTCAATTGAAAAAGGATAGCATCTTCAACAAATGGAACTGGTCTAACTGCATATCTACATGTTAAAAAATGCAAGTTGTTTTATATTTATCACATGCTCAAAACTCAAGTCCAAGTGGATTAAAGACCTCCACATAAAACCAGAGACACTACATTTGTCAGAATAAAAAGTTGGGAAGAGCCTGGGAGTTATTGGCACAGGAGACAGCATCCTGAACAGAACACCAACAGCTCAGGCTCTAAGGTCAACAATTAATACTCGTGAGGCAGAGAAGCTTCTATAAGGCAGAAGACACTGTCAACAGAACAATTTGATACCATACAGACTGGAGAAAGATCTTCACCAACCCTATATTTGAGAAAGGGCTAATATCCAAAATATATAAAGGACTCCAGAAATTAAACACCTCCAACCATAGACCCTGAACCAAAAAATATCTATTGTCAATGCTCTTGGTTAATCTCTGATGGTAGAACAAAAATCACTACTTATTTTGTATAAAGTAGAGAGAAATCAACACAAACGCCCATAACTATAGGTGCTGAAGTTAACTGACTTTGTCGTCTTCAGTCCTAAATGAGGCATGTATATCACAGTTCCATTTCCCAAGGCTCAGGGATCGTTAGGGAAGGGGATGGGAGGAAGACTGCCAAGTCCAGAGGCAGTATCTGGCTGCCAGAAAATAATATTTTTAGCACATAATAGTGTAGTTGTTGACATTACCTCCACAATGATTGTAACAGGATGGAAAATGCTAATAGGGGCTCAAGAGAGACAAAATCACAACATGGAGAGGTGAGGTGGGCATGTGTCTAAAGGAGGAACCATTTATGACTGACAACTATCAGAGACTGAGAGAGAGAGAGAGAGAGAGAGAGAGAGAGAGAGAGAGAGAGAGAGAGAGAGAGAGAGAGAGAGAGAGAGAGTTAACTTTCTTTAAAGGTGTAGCCCCTGATAGGCTTAATGTGCCCCACTTGGCACTATACAAATGAGTACATGGGCAACACTAATGGGACTGTGGGTGTTTTAAAAACGATGACATAAAGTTAAGTGTATATGGAATGAAAGTAAATTTGGAAGGAATTGGGGGTTGAATATAATCAAAATGGAATGTAGGAAATTCTCAAAACCTAACAAAAGTTTTTCCCCAAAGCAGGATTTTCTCTGCGTAGCCTTCACTATCTCAGACTCACTTTGTATACTAGACTGGCCTCAAAGAAAAACTGTCTCCTTAGTGCTGGGATTAAAAATATGTATGTGCCACCTTGGCTGGTGCCGTAGTTTGAGCGGGACCCCTGGGGCCAAATCTGCCTATCATAATGTTCTACTTGTAGGTTTCTAGGATCCTCTGTATCCTTCTACTTTGCTATTCTCCCATGCAAGGACAATACAGGCGGTAAACTTTTAGCCCCTACCCAGATCTAGCCAAAGGTCAGAACATTCTCCACAGTTGAGTGGAGAGTGGAATATGACTTTCTCACATACTATGGTGCCTCACATTTGACCATGTCCCCTGGAGAGGGAGACCTGGTGGCACTCAGAGGAAGGACAGCAGGTTGCCAAGAAGAGACTTGATACCCTATGAGCATATACAGGGGAAGGTAATCCCCTTCAGGAACAGTCATAGGGGAGGGGAATAATGGAAAAATGGGGGGGAGGGAAGAATGGGAGGATACAAGGGATGGGATAAACATTGAGATGTAACATAATAAAAGGATCCAGAGGGTCCTAGAAATCTACAAGTAGAACAATATGATAGGCAGATTTGGGCCCAGGGGTCCCGCTCAAACTAAGGCACCAGCCAAGGACAATACAGGAGGTAAACTTTAAACCCCTTCCCAGATCTAGCCAATGGTCAGAATATTCTCCACAGTTGAGTGGAGAGTGTGATACGACTTTCTCACGTACTCTGGTGCCTCACATTTGACCATGTCCCCTGGAGGGGGAGACCTGGTGGCACTCAGAGGAAGGACAGCAAGTAGCCAAGAAGAGACTTGATACCCTATGAGAATATATAGGGGGACGTAATCCCCCTCAGGAACAGTCATAGGGGAGGGGAATAATGGGAAAATGGGGGGGGGGGGAGGAATGGGAGGATACAAGGGATGGGATAAACATTGAGATGTAACAAGAATAAATTAATAAAAAAAAGAAAAAAAAGAAAAAAAATTAAAAAATAAAATATTATTATCAGAAAAAAAATAAAAATAAAAATAAAAAAATAAAAATATGTGCCACCATGCCTGACTAATGTGTGCATATATATATGTGTGTGTGTGTGTGTGTGTGTGTGTGTGTGTGTGTGTGTGTGTGTGTAGTTATAGTTTATATATATATTATTTTCTGAGTGCTTGGATTAAAGATTTATGCCACCATACCCAGCTACCGTTTTGGTTTTTATTTGAGTCTATGCATAGATTTTTCTTGAGCTAGACTGGCCTACTTTTTCACTGTCTCATGGAAGAAGTATAAACTATCAAAACTCATGCAGTATCAAATATGTGCTTAAAATAGCATTGATTACTTATTGACTTCTATAGCTCTATATATTTACTAAAATTTTACTTTCACTTGTTGAATATCTAGGATATAAATACATTATAGTGTAGATTTAGATTGATTGATACATATTAAATGTTTCTCATTTATCTAAAATCGTCCTATAAGATCATCAAAATCACATTTCATGGTCAAGCCCAATCAATAAGTTTTCTACTAAAAAGAGCAGAAATATATCAAATCATGAAGGAGAGATGGAGTTAATTTTCTCACACATTGAAGGAATAAAGAGTAGAGACTGGAAGGACCACCACTTTGGGCTTGGCTCTTCTACTGATAACAACATTGAATCTTGAGTTGCACAAGCATGTGTTTTAGGAAACCACTAGTTCACCCCAAATATAGGCACTGGGCACTTCCAAATAACATATTTTGGGTCATAATCAGAAATAAGTATTTACTATTGTGTTATAAATCAATAATGGTGTAATTTTTCTGTCTTCTAATCTCTAAGTCTCAAAAATGCAAAGAAATATAAATGTAGAAGGAAGGGGAAGAAACGCTGTAGGATCTGTTCATCTCTGCCTTCCCTGTTATCTTACTTTAACTACCTGAAAGAGAAGGCAAAGTACTAAATATTGTCAGTGCAACTGAAGTTGCTATAATCTGGAAAAACCTTGTTCTATCCAGCATGACTTGAACAACTGGACTTTTTCTAACATGATGCCAAGGTGGCTAAAGTTCAGAGGGACAGGTTAAAGATAGCTGTAGAGAATATCAGAGCCATTTCATATATGTGTTCTAATACACGTCAGATCACTGAATCTTCACAGTGGCTGTGGATAGTGCAACTGAACATTGCCTGCATTGTCAGTCGGTGTGCTGCAGAGTCTGATAAAGAATGATTGGCTTCCAATGTATTTTTATAGACATCAGGGACTGTAAATCAGTAATATTATTTTTGATTCTAGCAATTTTACATATATCAATATTCTGGGAGTATAAATTGAATTGTGTAATGTGTTATTTGCATGCTTAACTTGTATTATTTGTTAAATATTTTGATTGGAAGGTGTCAGTATGGATAGATTTTGCACAAAATCAACAGAAGAAATTTGAACCAATTACCTAAGACATTTGCACTTCCAAAGAACTTTTATTTTTAAAGAAGAGAGAAGATATAAAGGGGGCTTTGTAGTAATGTCTTATTTGCTGTTAGCAGTTCATTTGATTGGTCATTTGGTACTTGACGATCTCGATGAAAGTACTTATTTTTCGAACATCCCTGAATACACAGCGTATCAGGTTATAAATATAAAGAGTACGCTCGTCTGCATTGTGCAGCTGCAAGGATGACTCTCCAGACCAGGGAGCGAAGAATGCATTATTTTGTTCTTCCATCTGAACATGAAAATCAAAAGGGTAGTTAGCTATATATTAATTGTGTTTTAGATGTTTATTCTTTCTAAAAATTAAATATAGATTGGTAAAGACATAGTCAATACTGCAAAATAAATATGGATTTTTCGTGAATATGTCTCTGCACATCCCAAATGAATACATTTTCTTGCAGATGTGAAGTCTTTAATAAATGTTTCTTATGTATTTGCATATGTATTCTTAAATATAACCTGATCAATCTGTATAATGTTACTTGTATGCATGTTTTTATGGGTGACCATTTGGTTTTGGAACAACATTTGATGGGCTTTTCCTTGGAGAAGCTTGTTTCTCCTACTTTAAGCATTCATATGTTGCTTGTAGCTCTTTGTGTAGAACTTTGTGTAGTCCCCATGGACCTTCCTCCCATGCCTTGTCCACTTTTCCACATCTATTGGTGTTTCCCTTGTTCATCTTATGTGTAAAAAGTCACACTGGTAACACTCTATGGGTAACCTTCTGACATTCTGAGGAAACACATTCTTAGAGCAAACTCTCTGACTCTCTGGTTCTTAAATCTTTCCTTCCCATCTCCTGCAACAATGCCCCAGCCTTAGATGTGGGAATGTTTGTAGATGTATCCACTGGGACTGGACTTCACAATAATGCATTTGACTGGTTGTGATTTTCTATAATGGTTTGCATAACCTATGTTGTTTTTATCCTTTTTTGCAAATAAAACATTTAAAAATATGTTTCTTATCACACCCCACTGAAGCAGGAAGAACATTAAGAGCTGTCAGTAGATTACTCACCACGATAAGCATTAATTTAACGCCATACATGAGGTCTATAAATTTTTGCTGAATCTGTCTGGCTTTGATGAGAAGAGCAGAAGTGTTTCCTTGCATGATGGACATTTCATCCACAAGGTGATGCAGAGTGTCATTGTAGGAACCCAGTATACTGTATGCCAAATTCAGCAGTTCTTTTGGCTAAGTAACCATAATTCAACAATCATATTAGAATAAAAGAAATGCAGTAGGATTATATACAAGGAGGTTTCCCTACAAAATAATATAAAGTAGCTATTCATGTTAATTTATAGACAATACAAATTTTATGCTTGAAAAGTGTAGCCATTGACATTGTTTGGGGAAATTTTGCTGAAAACTAAACTAAGAACTGTCAGTAGAGTGTGCTATGAAGATTCTGGCAAAGTAATCTCTCTCAATAAATTAGTTTAAATCTTTATTTCCTTCATTCAGATCATGCAAATGGTATATATATATACACACACACATATATATATGTATATATATATATATATATATATATATATATATATATATATATATAGAGAGAGAGAGAGAGAGAGAGAGAGAGAGAGAGAGAAAGACAGACAGACAGACAGACAGACAGACAGAGAGTGCATGTTCCATTACGCAAAATATGTAAGATCAATTATATTGTGTGGATATGTAAGATCAATTATATTGTGTGGATAATGTTCAACTCAATTCTGAGATGAGTTATGGCAGAGAATCTTATATGAGAGATGATAACTATTATAAGTTGGAGCTGATATGATATGTAGACTTTTCATCAGAAAGAAAGGATGATTGTATCCTGAAGAACAAGGTACAGGGATCATTGGACTCTTCTCTCAGGTGGCTTTTAGCAATAAAGTAGAGGTAAAAGAACCAGTTAGAGTTCAACACTTAGTAAGAGAAATAGATTAGAACCAGGAACTAATTGACAGTCGGAAATGAATAGATCAGTATGTACTATGCGACCAACTCAGGGCCCATCAGTAATCACGAAAAATACAACTATATTTGTACCACATATGTTTATATTAATGAACATTCAACCATGAATGTTATTGTCAATTTAAATTTTTCTATAGAATAATAAATGCAATCCCAGAGGTTTACAGTGGTAGAAATATTTTTCTCCAAGCACAATTATAAATCATCTAAAACATAACTTGGCAGATTTCACTTGTAATTCACTAAGCCTGCAGTATAACTTCTTTATTGCTTATAAAACTCCCATTGTTGTGCCTTTGGCCACTATTTGTAGAAATGCTCTATATTTCCAGTGTTCTGGTAAAGAAATACAATGCATAAACACTTACATTGGTTTCTAGAGTTTCCTCTTTTGTTTCTGGAGTATCAAAAGCTTCAGTGTGGCAAAAGTCAGGGACTATGTCACTGACCCCCATGCTCTGGACATACTGTTGATCCTGGAAATGATGAAATATGAATAATTTATATATTAAAATTATATGAATGAGCCAATGACTCAAATTCTGATGCATTTGATAGATATTTAACTTAAGTTCAACCTAAGTGAGCTGATGCTTGGGAATATAGACCTAACCAACTACCTGTAAATGGAGAAATCATAAAACCTATTATTATCAGTTCTCATACTAAAATATTCTATCACTGTGTTGTAAATAACTCTCCATATACCTACAGGTAAGAGTATTCTCATCCCTCACCAAAATAAATCCTTCTTGAAACAGAATAAGACTATTATAAAGATGCTATTATGTAACCAAAACGCAGAGAATCAGTGGCTTTGAGATTTTCAACCCCCTTAAATCTAAGACTTGTTGAATAGTTATTAATATTTAATATTGATTCATATAAGTATTAAGGCAGCATTTATTCCTTAATCTGCTACTTTATGAATAAAAGTCACAGAAATGTTAAACTTTTAGTAGTACTTAATGTGCTTGGGTTGGGCAGATATTAACCCTCTAAGCTGTCTTGTCCAAAACCCCCATAAACACTGCTCCTGTTTTCCATTGAGCTGCTCCTTTCCATCCTGCCAATCCACAGAGAAAGCTCTTCCTGGACAAGTGCTTCTAGTTCAGGCTAATCCATGGCAATCTGCTCCTTTCTTCCTTTCTCTGTCTCTGTGTCTGTCTCTCTGTCTCTTTCTGTCCCTCTCTGTCTCTCTGTCTCTCTCTTCTCTCTGTCTCTGTCTGTCTCTCTCTCTCTGTCTCTCTCTCTGTCTCTCTCTCTCTCTCTCTTTCTCTCTCTCTCTTTGTGATCTCTCTTATTTGCCCAGTACAGGCTGTATGTGACTTTATTTAGCCAATCAGGGATAATTTGGGAGGTACGGTTTGCACCTGGATAATGAGAATTTGCTCATAAGGGTTTGGGGGATGGGAGTAAAACAATTCAAAATTGAGTATGTAATAACTCCAGACCAATCTCATAAAAATCTTAAAGGGAAAATCTCAAGGGGAGAAGAGATAGAAAGCTTGTAAAAACCTGATTCCCAGGAAATATGTTGAGAGAGGCCTTCCCCTAGACATGCGCGACAGGTAAAATGAACCCGTGAATTCTCAACAATACGATTGACTAAACTAGACCAGGATAGTGGTAATAGTAGTTAAAATGCCAATATGGTCAGGATAAATTCCACATAGTCCTATCCTTAGATAATGAACTACAGGGTTTCCATGGCTGCTGAGAGAAGCAAACCATTGTTTTCTGGAAGGTCCCACATAGGTTGTATAACCCTAGGTGGTCAGGTAAACAGCCAGGCAAAAACGCACAAAAGCAAAGTTAAATATGCACACACATGTACACAAATATATATGTGTATATATACACACATATATGCATATGTATACATGTATATTTATTTAACAGCAGTATTAAGAGACCATGAATTTTGGTTGGAAGAATACTGTAAGAGTTGGTGGGGAGAGAAAAGGGTAGTATTCTCATAGATGCAGCATTATTGAAGGAAATTCTCAAGAATGTGTTATTAAAAATTGAAATTAATACCATTTGATTCTTTCTGCTTCTAGGTTAACTCACTCATTATGATCATTTCTAGCTCAATCCATTTATCCACAAATTTCGGGAATTCCTTGTTTTTAATAGCTGAGTAGTATTCCATAGTGTATATGTACCACAGTTTCTTTATCCACTCTTCTATTGAGGGACACTTAGGCTGTTTCCATGTTCTGGCTATTATGAATAAGGCTGCTATGAACATGGTTGAGCAAATTTTCTTGTTGTGTGCCGGAGCATCTTCTGGGTATATTCCAAAGAGTGGAATAGCTGGGTCTTGAGGAAGCCCTATTCCCATTTTTCTGAGATAGCACCAGATAAATTTCCAAAGTGGCTGTACTAGTTTGCATTCCCACCAGCAATGAAGGAGTGTTCCTCTCTCCCCACATCCTCGCCAGCTTGTGGTGTCGCTTGAGTTTTTTATCTTAGCCATTCTGATGGTATATACTCACTTATATCTGCATACTAGCCCAAGGGGCATGTCCCACGAAAGCCTTCACTTACCAGGAAACTGGGACAGAGGGGAGGGCATCCTATTGGGACTCTAAATGAGAGATGCATGGGAGAATAGCAAAATAAAAGGATACAGAGAGTCCTAGAAATCTACAAGTAGAACAATATGATAGGCAGATTTGGGCCCAGGGGTCCTGCTCAAACTAAGGCACCAGCCAAGGACAATACAGAAGGTAAACTTTAAACCCCTTCCCAGATCTAGCCAATGGTCAGAATATTCTCCACAGTTGAGTGGAGAGTGGGATATGACTTTCTCACGTACTCTGGTACCTCACATTTGACCATGTCCCCTGGAGGGGGAGACCTGGTGGCACTCAGAGGAAGGACAGCAAGTAGCCAAGAAGAGACTTGATACCCTATGAGAATATACAGGGGGAGGTAGTCCCCCTCAGGAACAGTCATAGGGGAGGGGAATAATGGGGAAATGGGGGGGGGGAGGAATGGGAGGATGCAAGGGATGGGATAAACATTGAGATGTAACAAGAATAAATTAATTTAAAAAATTGAAATTAATGTATTAGGAGAACAACTCTCTTGTCTACATTTTAAAACTTGATATATAGTGTCATTCTTCCACTAACTAACCCACAGATATCCCAGCTTCCTCCCATGTCTATTATTGTCAGACTTCTTAACAGTTCTTAAATCCAGCACCAAAAATAGCAAAATTACCAAATACTCAGTGTCATATCATCTTTGTCTGACATTTGTAGTAAGTTCCATAGTAACTAAGTATGTATATTCTCTAACTTACTTAGTTTGTTAGACATCTTAATATTATAACTTTCTTACAATTACTTCTGCATTTATAGAACTTACTAAGATCACTTACCAAGGTCATAATGAACTTGGAGTTCTATTTCACTGATTACACCAAGTCATAAAAACCTTGGAATAATATTATTGGAAGTAAGAAGCCAAGAGCTAATTAACATAGAAAACTACCATTTTCACTTATCAATATTTATTCATTAATATACTACATTATAAGTATTTCTTATAATCATTGTGTAAAACTATTATTAGTTAAATTTTTGAGAATTTGAAAGGACACAGGATGACTTCAAATATCCAAGGCAGCACATAAAGGCATAGGAATGGCAGAAACAACAGTGTGTCAAATGAGTGTTAGAATTATGTGTGTATGTATGTGTTATGCAAGTGTGACTTATATTCTCATTGGTCATTGATGTATGGAAGTCCTCATTGATTAATATAATACAGGTAATATAACGGTCAGCTTCCAAAGTGTCTGCATCATGAAGACTAGACCTGTTCCCATCTTTACAACAGACCTCCTTGTTAATACAAACACATAAGTTTGAATTATTAAAAATATATTCACTCAATTTGAATATTTGTCAAAAGAAAAATTCTGTTTTCAATTTGCTGGAAAGAAAGTCTCCTTTACTGCTTATCAATAATATACTAAATAGAAAACACTGTTGGAGACCAATCCACTAAATAAAAGCATAATAATCACACCCTTCTCTGTCCCATAATTTTATGACTTTATGTCACAAAGTAACCTAAAATAAGACCAAAAATAGAGAAAATATTAACATTATATGGTGTTTGGAAATAACTGACATTTCTGGAGACTGTCCTCTTGTCCTGTCACAGAGACTGATAGCTGTTGGGTTCCTCTCTTTATCATGGTACATTGTTCGAAATGTGGGTCCTGATGCTTCCCTATTTATTCTACATCCCAACCAGTAGCATCAAGGGCTGTTTTAGAAAGAAACCATGGGTCAGAGGGGAACTTACAAATCTTCTGAACAGTTCTCCAACTTGACTAGTAAGGATGTGAGACAGATAGGTTGTCTTCTGAAGCAGTTTCTCCATGTACATCTCTGTTGCCTTATCCATGCTGACACAGGTGGGTGCAGAGGTCACATTCTGCCACGAAAGCAAGTAGGACACCAGGAGCAGGAGCAATGCCCTTGCTAAAGAAGAGAAGCTACTCATATCTCTTTCTCTGAGATTAGCAACTTCACCCTTTCAATGGAGGCCTTATCACAGTGGCATCTTTTTCAGAATTTGGTAGTTTTAGGTGTGTTGAGTAATGAACATTTTCCACAGTGCAAGTTTATTTACATAACTATATTTGCACAGAGTTACATTTTGAAATATGGCTAAGATTCTGAATTTTTGTGTTACTTAGAGATATTTTTTATGTTTTGTCCCCACATTGGAGCTTAACATATATCAAGTCAGCATGATCAAATAAGATTTATCAGGTCATTTAATGTCCTGCAAATTTCTCTTGGTTTTCAGTAATAAGACAGTCAAGAACTTGTAACTTGTAGCTCAGTGTTTAATATTAGCATATTTGACTCTAATCTGGCAAAGGCAACATGGACACATTTGTTTTATCTTCATTATTTATGAAAAAGCATTATTTGATTTTTACTAATATGAATGATGAAAAAGTGTAGTCATAAAAATTGAGCCACAGCCTTATACTGTAAACTCAACTCCAATATGCCATGTTCTTATTTCTTGGTGAAAAAACAAATTAGATATTTTTCTCTCAATTTGATGTTTGCATAAGCCTGTGCAACACAGTTATAATGAAGACATAAGGAATATAAAAGCTGTATATGCAGCTATGTGATTTTCTTATAATCCCATTGCTAGTAATTTTAGAAGGCAACACACCCACATTGAGGACTTTGCCCATCATCCAACACTCTGTATTGCCAAGGATTGTAGTCATTACATCATTCTTGGTGACATGTCACCAGCCCAGGATTTGTATTTTATTTATTTCATCTGCTCTATGGTTTTTTTTTACTTCATCTCTAGTCCTTTTTAGTAGAAACCATGAAAACCTACTTCTGTATTCTGGCTCTACATAAAACATACCCACCAAATGATCTCACAATATCACATGTTCTTTGTAGCCATTCTTTTGTTTTGCCTAACTTCATTCACATCTTTAGTAAAATATAACAGATTGCTTTAAATGCTTTTTGAATGCTTAGTGCTGGCTTCATCAATTCCTTTTCATTTGTTCTTTACACGAAGAAAAACAAAACTGTTACACATCAGTAGGTTGTGTTTATAACAGGGTGATACACCATGCATTTATAAAATTAAAAGGCTAGTTACCTTTATAGACATAAATCTGAAACAAATTAGGTTATAAAATTTGACTTTCAGGACTATATTTCAATAGAACTTTTGTTCTAAGATGAATTCTCTCTTTGAAAACACTAATCACAGAGTGTATTTTCATCCTACAGCAATGATTACAAAGTATGTGTAAAATTTATGTGGCTTTGCTTCTCCTGGTTACATATTAACATATGTCAAATTATCACAGAGAGGGCTACAAATACATTAATAAGTAAATTCCCAGTAACATAATGTTTAAGCATTTTTAGAGGAAAATTGAATGAAGAGTTACTTACAGGAAAACCTTTGCGTCAAAGACAGTGGCATCCTTGAAGTCATACCACAGCTTGCCTGCAGACTCGGGAAATCTGCACCACTGAAGTCTTTCCACCTCCTATATAGCAGAGCAAATGCTGCTCAAGGGCAGAAGGAAGTAACACCTGAAACAGAGTTGAGGGTGTCATGACCTTTTTCTATTAGGATCAGGGAGTGCAGCCTAGAATTCGTGACTATAAACATATCTTCAGTGTTTATCTCATTTCCGAGCTGTTGCTTGTGTCCAAGGTATGTTATACTATGTTACAAATTACTGATGGAATTTTTATATTAAACTGGAAATAGCTATGGCCTAGACTTTCAGTTTTTTCCTCCAGGTTCTCATTTATTTCTTAAAGATCCTGAATTACCAGGGCTTAGCAAATAGTGTTTCTTCTGAACAGTTTAATCTTTGTAAGTCTTTAGCAATATCCACAGAATTGTATAAAAGTTTTGCTTGCTAGACTGATAAAAGAAATAACAGGTAAACACACAAAGGCAATTAGTAAAAGATATTATGTCTATTGAATCAAACTGCAAAGTCCATCTTACTGTGTAATATGACATCCTTAGACACAGATTCTCAACCTGGATAATGTTATCATGGATTCTATGCTGTTGAGGTCTAAAATCCAATGATAAAAATTTTTTTTCTGACCTCATAATTGTACAACTACTGGCCCAGTGGTTCCACATTATTTGCTGGGTGTTACAGTATCATTTGACACACTGGCATTTTATTTCAATAACTAGTACGGTGCCGTGGAGCATGAAGACGATTGATTGGAACTACGATGGAATGTCTACTCATTCTCAGTCAATTACTTCACAACATGCATCACGAAAATGTAGTGTCAACATTAAATTCTTACCATTTAGTTCTGGAATGCATCAAAATCAGTGACAATGCCTCTGTGGTATAGAGTCCAAAGAGTGTGCTCTATCCAATACCCAATGGAAATTAACAAACCTGGTCTTGGGCTTTTTAATTTTTCGACAACTAAATGGGATTTGGTGCTACCTATTTTTATCATGAATTGTTCCTTCTTGCACATTTTCAACTGGTATAATTACTATCCTCTCAGATTATTTGACAACTATATATGATATTAGATTTGCCATTATGAATGGATTTGCTACAGGTGGTCAGCAAAATATCTGAAGGATATCTGTAGTACATGCGTTAGTATTGAAATTAAACATCTATAGCAGTGGTTTTCAATTTGTGGATCACAACTCCTTTGGGAGTTTGGCGACTCTTTCATAGAGGTCCCATATCACATATGATATCCTGAATATCAGATATTTACATTATAATGCATATCAGTAGCAAAATTACAGTTGTGAAATAGTAGCAATAATAATATTATGGTTAAGGTTCACCATGACATGAGGAACTATATTAAAGAATCATAGTATTAGGAAGACTGAGAACTACTGCTCTAAGGGAATATATAAAAAATTAGGAGGTGGTATCATACCATGTAAAGATCTCATGGTTCTATTTTTTTCCTGTAGTGAATAATGTGTGTTATAACATAATATGGTAGATAATAACTTATTTATTTCTCAGTAATGCACTAATTTTAGTTAAGATGCATTCATAACAACTTCAGATAGACTCTCCCATGTTATTATTGTTCATAGTCTGTATCAGAAGCTTACCACAGAACTTGGCAGTAGGGTACATGTGGCCTTGGTCTGTAGGCATGAAAATATAATACTATAGGACTCATAGAGACTTACTTCAAAATTCTAGAATGTCAGTGAAGCCAAGCATTATGTGGCAGGTTCATAAGCCCTTTAAGGACTTCATAAGGCTTAAAAGGCTATTGTGAATTTAAAACCTAATATTAGGACAATACCAAGAGTATTAGATAGGTGAGCTCCATGGGTTGTCTGTCTGCTTAGGAAAGTATCAGGCATTGCGTAGAGGCAGCAACAAATATGGTAGGGCAAGGCTAGCAACCTAAACCTTTCCGAGTTCCATTGATTTTGTCAAATGTTCCATATGTCACAAGATTTCAGTCTTGGTTTGGTCCTATCATTTCTTGATATAGTCACCAAACGCCCCCCCCCCCCGGACTGTGAATGTTGCTTCTTACTCCTGTACGATGGCAACCTGTATCATGTTTTATTTTATTTTATTTTATTCTATAGGATTTTACTGTTGCTTGAATCTCAGAGGAGACTTTAGATTCTGAACAGGACTGTTAGAGAGTATTGCCATTCTTAGGGAAGTATTTAATATATTTATTAAGTAGCCTTGAACCTTCAGGGTAAAAGGTAGAATGTGATGCTTTAAAAGTTCCAACAGTTGATGTCAAATCAACAGAAAGTTATATTTATTACAATTAATATTGAGTGTTTATTTAACAGGGCCTCGAATTATATATGTAATATGGGAGATAGCCAATTTAAAACAGAGTTTGTGATAAATGAGGCAGAAGATGCACTCTAAATTTAAGTGGTACATTTCTTGATCTGGAATCCAAGTCTGAGCCAAAGCGCAGAAGCAAGATGTGCACAGGCATTCATCTCTCTCCGCTTTCTAATGCTTTGGAGAGACGAAAGTAGTTGCTTAATCTATATTGTCATGGAGAACTGTGTCCTTTTCCCACATAGAACAAAACCAACTGTTGCTTCTGCAAACTGCTTGTGTTAGATATACTTTAATATCAATGACAAAAATAATTAATACAACTATAATTCCCAATGACACATTAGCTTTCCCCACCTGACAAGGTGTCCACAAGGCCACTGGTGGCATTGTTTCAGCCTACAATACTTTGACTAGCTAAGGGTAACAGGAAACAAGCCAATCCTCATCTATGCTGCTCTTTTACCTCAAATCATTTCCTGTGTCTGGCTGCAGTCCCTGACTTTTTATCAGCCATGTATGCTTCCTGATTTCACCCAGGGCAAGATGCACACCCAAAGACTTTCACGTCCCACAAACGCATACCTTCAACTTACATTTCCTATGTTGATGTGATAACTCTGAACTCTAGTCACTTCCTGCCCTCCAGAAGGACATCTGCTCTCTCAGCACAGTTTTTTTTTTTTTCATAAGGAAAGGTACATTGTATAATGTCTGTTATAGAGATGTTTATCTACTGCCATACAAGGTCAGTTCTTTTCTTGTTCCTGTTTCTGTCTCCATATTCATGATCTGCTTTTTACTCTCCCCACTGTATTGCATAACTTTCATGAATTCATGCTTATTTACCTATAAATTTTAACAATGCACTGTATTGGTAGTTAACAAATTTATAATGTAACAATAGGTCTTCAGATGATCTGTATTCCCCTTACCTTCAGGCATCACTACCCATTGCTCAAAGACCTGCCTGGAGTTATTTCTACCCAGCTAGATGTTCTTCCACAGCAACACACATCCTGACTTGTCAGAGAGGTACCCTATAAACACTGATTCTTGAAGCTCATAAGCATTACACCTGACTCCATTTTGATATTTAATATAAGTTGTGTTTCAATACTCCATCCTCATCCTGACGTTTTATAACATTTTTTTTTTCATTTTGTCCTTCCATCTAGATTGTGTTGGCATTTTAGAAGCACAGTTTAATATGAGCCATTGCTAGTCAGTTCTATCAAATATTTTCCTGTTTCTATGTGGGTATGGCTCTCTCAGGAGAAGAAAATTTCATACCATAATGGTTGGGGATATGTGTATTTTTTATTTTTATTTTTATAACTTATTCACATTACATCCTGATTGTGACCCCTTCCCTCATCTCCTCCCATTCCCACCCTCATTTCCTCTTCCTCCCCTGTCCCCATCACCTAGTCCTCTGAGAAGAGGAGCCTTCTATCATCTGACCTCAGCCTACCAGGCCTCATTAAGACTGCGTAATCCTCTTCCTCTGTGGCCCAGCAAGGCAGCACCACCAGAAGGAAGTGATCAACTAGTGAGCACCAGAGTCCAAGTCACAGAAAGCCCCTGCTATCCTTACTTGGGGACCTTCATGAAGACTGAGCAGCCCATTGGCTACATCTGAACAGAGGGTCTAGGATCTCACCATACATTGCCTCCACAGGCCCCCTGGGTCCATATTTATTGCCTCGGTTGGTTTTATGGAGCTCCAATCCCCTTCAGGGGTCCCTCTATTTCTCTCCTAATTCACAGGACTCACAGTGTTTTGCCCAAAGTTTAGATGTGAGTCTTAACATATGCTTTGATCTCTGCTGGATGGAGTCTTTCTGAAGACATCTATGTTAGACTCCCATCCTGTTCCCGCTCGTCAACTACTTCCAGTGCTATTCTATTTGCCCTTCAGAATGTGAATCAAGCATCCTCTCTAGAGTCTTCCTTGTTATTTATCTTCTTTAGGTCTGTGGATTGTATTATGGGTACCCTGCATTAGAGGGCTAATGTCCAGTTATAAGTGAGTATAAACTATGCATGTCTTTCTGGTTCTTGGTTCTTTCTGGTTCAGGATGATCTTTTCTAGTTTCATCTATTTGTCTGCAAATTTTCTGATTTTTTTTAATAGCTGAGTAGTATTCCATTGTGTAAATGTACCATAATTCCTTTATTCATTCTTCAGTTGAAGGACATCTAGGTTGTTTCCAGATTCTGGCAATTACAATATGTGTATTCTTAAAATATTTTGAAGTAGCTCATTGATAATTTCAACTTTTGTACAATGTGAAGTTATCATATTCCCTGCACTAGACAGCAACTTCCCTCTCTGCCTTCAAAAAAATGCTTTAAAAAAAACCGGAAAAACAAATCCTTTTGTGACCCGTTTCTGCTGAACAAAAAATCATGGATGAGTGGTCGGCCTTCCACTGAAACATGTTCTACTTGCCAAGGGCTACCATCAGAGAAAGCTGACCAAATGCCTATTAGTCTGAAGTTAGTGGTAAAATTTTGTGCCTAGCTACTCTCCTCATGCTAAGATTTGGTCTGCCTTATACAGGCTTCTGCAGGTGAGCACTCTTAATGGGATTTTACTTTGAGGCTCTTTTCTGTCTTCAGAAGATGTTTCTCCATAGTCTTGGAGCAGCTCTGGCTCCTGCATTCTTTCTGCACCGAAGACCTTGTGAAATTATCCCTGAGCCATAGGTGGCATATTTATTATATATCCTTTTGAGGTTGATCATTCTTCAATCTCTTTTTCTCTGCACCTTGGCCAGTAGATACAGTCTACTACATATAGAATCTCCTTAGATGGTGTTGAGATATGTGTCAAACTAGGGTTACAAAATAAGTCATTAGGAGTCTGCTTAATAGTATGCCAATTTACCAACATAAAAGGAATATATTCACAATTAAGGACTATGTCCTGTGTAGCTATATGTTCTTAGACTGAAAATGGGTTTTGTTGGGGAACGGTATGATGCATTTTGATGCTAATTATTAAAAAGACATCCCACCTGGCCAGGGCAGAGGAGCTAGAGGTGTGGCTAAGGTTCCAGAAAGAGGAGAGAGGAATCCTGGGAGGAAAAAGAAGAAGAAAGGCCACCACGAGGAGGAAGGAGAGATACTCAAGAAGGAGAGAAAGGCCACCATTGGTTAGGTGGAGGAGAAAGACATGGCCAGCATGGATGAAAGGTTCAGCCCAGATGAAGTACATTAGCGGGTATTTGGGATTATGGGTGGGAGGTAGCCTGATAGAAGTTATTAGAAACAGATAATATGGTATGGTATGTGATACCTGCCCCACTATGGGAAGTAGTTTTGAGGATTAATGTCTCCCTTGCTCCAGGTTAGCTAAGGCTATTTTAAAATATAACAAGGTTCTGTGTCTTAACTGATTGCTAGCTGGGCATACTAATAATAATAATAATACAGATAATTGAAAAACAACAGGGTTTCCTCTAGTAGAATGAGAATTAAACCAATCAGGAAGTAATTAGTTATTCCAATTATATTCATGCCACAATTGCAACAATGGGAATTTATTGAGAGATCAGTCATTACTATAGTTTGCAGAGTTCATTCTGTAATTAATTATGTTCCTGCTCTGGTCATTTTCATAGTACCTTCCAGCACTATGGAGGAAATCCAGTAGGGATGAAACTTCCAACTTTCTACTAGCTTGTTTTTCCCGTGTTCTATGACTCAAGTATATATTGTCCTTAGTAATAATCTCATTATCAAGTTCCGTTGAATGACCAAGAACAGTAGTAGATCATGTTACTGTAATTTTCCAAACTTAAAAGACCATCCCCAGACTTCACTGATTGTTCCAGTTTTTATTTTCATTGATTGTTTCTATTAAGTTTGCTATTTCCTTGTTTCTTTTCTCTTTTTTCCTATAGTTTTTTTAAATTCTTCCTCTTATTTGTTCTACAGACCATTATTTAAACATATCTGTGTGGGTTTGTTGCTAATTTTGAAATGATACAGTGTTTATTTTACTAGTTTTCCTTGCTCTTTATTCTTTTGATATTTTGCTTATTGTCAGGGACTTTTTTTTTTTACAAGTGCACTATTTAATTTTTGACATTTTGCTTCTCTTTCATGACATTCTTTATATGATTTTATTATTTTATTCATACACACACATTGAGCACGTGACTCATCACTGAATTTTAGCCATGGGTAGGTATTTAGAGAATATTTGTTTTTCTACTCAGCTCTCAATTTATTATATGGGCCATGTTCAGTTCAGACATTCTATGTCATAGCACAATTACCATAAGATACTCTTATTATCTTCTCAAAGTGGAGATGTCATGGCCAAACGATAGTCACAGGGTCCATTCACTAGTGCTTTCTGTACTTAAGTAACTATACCCTGGATCTGTTATTACTTCTTTTGAATTTAGTGCATACATTGAAAAATAATTGGACATAGACCTCTAAGGTACAGTTCATGTGTAACTTCTCTAAATACCTAGGTTTGATTCCAAGTATTGTTTGGGTTATTACTAGTGGTACAGGCCTAAAATCCAGAATATGAGTCATAGAGGCAGATCTTGAAGAGATCGACTTCTCCTTAGTGAGTGAGCTCCCAGACAGCTAGGCTAAAGAGATCGTGCCTTTAAAAAATGATTACTAGCTGGACAATGGTGGCACATATCTCTTTAATCCCATCACTCAGGAGGGAGAGACAGGTGAAACTTTGTGAAATTGATGCCAGCCTGGTATACAGAGTGAGTTTCAGGACAATCAAGACTTCACAGAGAAAATTTGCCCCCAGCCCCCCAAAAAAGATTATGTCCTCATGCTCAGTTTGTGATTTTCACATTAAATAATAACGCCATGTCTTTTTTAGCTATAATAATTGTGTATGATTATCTGTACATGTAATGAACATGTATGTATATCTATTACTTTATGTGCAAATAGTTGTCAAACAATTTTTATTTTCATGAGGGGGCCTAAAATGTTGATTATGAGAGTCTCACCCAATAAATTTTCACCCCATTGACAGACAGGGCTTATTCATCTTCCAGGAGTTAACCAACTTTGCTAGCATATCAGACAATAGAGGCCAAGGTTCCTCCTTATTTCTCTTCTCCTTTCAGGCATTGATCTATAATTCCATGCCTGGTATTGTGCTTGGAGGCATGGATATGATCCAGATATTTATGATATAAGCAGTAGGTATAAGTACTATACCTATTGAGCCATCTCCCCAGGTCTATAATTTAATTTCCTTTGTGATAGAATTCATGAAATACCTAGAGTCTCATTAGAATGTGCTCACATCTATCCAAATCTCCTGGTAAGTGAAGACTTACATGGGAAATGCCTTTTAAACTAGTGCCCAATTATAAGTGAGTATATACCATGTGAGTCTTTCTGCTTCTAGGTTAACTCACTCAGTATGATCATTTCTTGTCCCATCCTTTTGTCCACAAATTTCAGGATTTCCTTGTTTTTAATAGCTAAGTAGTATTTCCTAGTGTAAATGTACCATGGTTTCTTTATCCATTCTTCAACTGAGGGACATTTAGGCTGTTTCCAGGTTCTGGCTGTTATGAATAAGGCTGCTATGATCATGGATGAGATGGGGAAATAGAAGGACCCAAAGGATCCTTGAAACCTACAAGAAGAACATCGTGATTGGTGGATCGGTGCTCAAACTATTGCACTAACCAAGTACAATACAAAAGTAAACATCGAACCCCTACTCTGATCTACTCAATGGACAGGACAGTCTCCACAGTTACGTGGAGAGCAGGGACTGACTCTGACATGAGCTCTGGTGCTCAATATTTGACCACCTCCCCTTGGTGGGGAGGTGTGGTGGCACTCAAAGAAAGAATAAGCAGGCTACCAAGATGAGACTTGATAGCCTATGACCATTAGTTGGGGAGAAGGTCCCCCTTGGTCATAGACTTAGGGGAGTGGAATAGGGTGAAAGCAGGAGGGAGGGAGGAATGGGAAGATACAAGTGATGGGATAACAATTGAGCTGTAATCTGAACAAATTAACAAAATAATTCATAAAATACTGATATTGCTCCTTTACATCTGCATTCACATCTAGCTTTTCTAGGAGATAAAAACTGACAGTATGCTTTCTTTTTTATTGGTTCTTACAATCTTTATTTTCCTATTTGCCATCAGTCCCTGAGTATTAGGTACAAGAGCTGTGTTGTAGTCGTATCAATTGGAGACATGAGGACATGGTGGGGGGATTGGCTAGAGGAATAAAACAAAAGGCAAATACATTTTAAGGATTAATATTTCAAGTTGAATCTGAATGGAAAATAATGAACCTCTATTATAATTCTTACATCTAAGGAGAATTCTAGCTTAATTCCATGCCTTCAATACTTACGTCTACCCAAGTACAACACATTTTACCTCTTAATTTGAAAGATATTAAGATTGGGATGAATAGCCTGGCAGGATTCATGTTGTTTAACAGAGTTGGAGAATACTTTTGAACATAAAACTAACAGCTTATGAGTTTATGAAAAATGGGAAACTTTACGTGTCAATGCTGTTCACCCAGATCTGTGACTTTCTACACACTGAGAAGGACTGGAAACAGGATGTGGCCAGAGGAAAAATCTAGATAAGTCAGAAACAAGGATCCATAGGAGAGGACGAGTTTCTAAAGATAATAATAGCCCAGTCCCTCATTTACCCTAAGCCAGGCAGCTGCCAAGACAAAGGTGGGTCAAAGCAGTAGATAATGTGTCTCACAGTGATGAAGACTAATGGTTCATGAATAATGACACTTTTCCAAGTTAATTTTAACTTTATCATAAATTAATAAAGCAAGTTTGCTATAGAATAGTTTATTGTGAGGTGTACTGCAAAGGAACATGTTTTATAATCATAGGAAGCTGAGAAAGCTGATCTAAGTGATTTTTCCACAATCAGGAAGGAAAGGGATAAATTGTTGCTCCACTTCCTTTTTCTGTTTCATTTGTCTAAGACACAGCCTATGAAATGATTGATCCCATGAGTGGTGTGATATAAATATTCAAATAGCCATTTAAAGGATTCCCCCCATCACTGACATCCACAGAGCTTTCTCACCTAAAATATTGTAGATGATATCATGTTGCCAATCTTTAAAAACCATCGGATATCTAATGTTTCTCATATGATGCAATGACTTGAGTAAGTAAGTGCCCTCAGGAAGCTTCAGTATTTCAATGATTGCCAGCTGCTGATGCATCTTTGATAGAGAGAATGGGTCACTGGTGTTATACAATGAAAATTCAAAACAAAGAATGAAATACAAACAAACAAACAAAACCTTTGTTTATTTCCGTTTTCTCCTTCCCATGTTTTCTGTTAATGTTGTGAACTACCAGATTTCTCTTCCTTCTGCCATATCACCTACTTGTTGACATACCTCCACTCTTGGGACATGGAGTTCTATTCATCTGGAACCATAAGCTGAAATTTACTCTCCCTTCCTTATGTTGCTTTTGGTCATGATATTTTACCACAATACCAAACAGTGACTAATAGAATAACATACATCTATGACACTGTAAAACAAGACTTTCTAATGTCCTCCCAATATGCTCATAACCTTGTCATAACACATGCTATCTAAAAGTCATTAATGTGTCCCCAAAGGCTTTCTCAATGTCAATACTGTTCATAAAGTCCACCACCTCTTTTGAGACTCAAGGGAATCTCTTAATTCTGAAAATGTATAAAATCAAACCATGACATATAGTTCCCATATTTTAATATACACTATTACAAAGGAAGCAGTGCAATTCGAAAAGAGAAGAATCAGGACATTTCAAGGGTGATTGCACCAAAATAATATATAGGACCCCTGGAGAGCTAAGCCGTAAATTCTGTTAGTCCATATGTAGTTTCTGTGACTCATGGTGAAATCAGTTTGGGCTCTAAATAGCTTGGGTAGGCCAGCCTCTCAATATTTGCAGATGGAATTATACAAGCTCTCCTCTAAGGCTTTTCACACTCCATGCCTGCAACATTTCTTAGTGAACAATTTCTTGTCTCATTCAAAATCTCAAAATGATTGTACCATAACAAGGTACAAACTTGGTCTCTTCTGGAACATACCTTCTGTGTGATGACCCTAAAGAAATATTTTCCAGAATATTTCACCTCAGTTATGTTTGTCTTTTTCCATAGTTGACTCTTCAGTCCCAATTGACCTGCATCTATTATTTCTGCCAAGCAAAGGCATCACTTTAGTGGTTCTGGGATCTTGTTAATCATTCCTGTTTCTTCAGCTAAAGCTAAACAGAACCATAGAATCTTATCTCAGATTATGTAAAGGCCCTGGTAGAATTTGAATGATTATCAAACTTCCCTCTGGAACTTCACAAACCAGGATTCCATTCTCTGCATTTCTTCCAAACTCCCACAGAACAGCTCACCAATCTTTGCACACTCAGTGACTTCTCTTGTACTAAGTCCTGAAGTCTTTTCACAATCCTTCCAAAAACAATATGGTTGAGTCTGTCAAGCAATATCTCACAATCCTGGTATGACGTTCTGTCTTTGTTAGGCTTACTATTGCTGTGATGAAATACTATGACTAAAAGCAACTTGGGGAAGAAAAGGTTTATTGGGCTTATACATCCACGTCCCTCTTCATAATCAAAGGGAGTCAGGGCAGTAACTCAAACAGGACAAAAGCATAAGACCGGAGACTGATCCAGAGGCCATGGAGGAGTGCTGCTTACAGTCTTGCTCCCCATAGTTTGTTCAGTCTGTTTTCTTACAGAAAGAAGGGCCATCATTTTATGGTTGTACCACCCACAATAGGCTGAGCTCTCCCACTCTCTGATGACTATAGCTTGTGTCAAGTTGACATAAAACTATTTAGCACAAGTACTATACACAAGAGTCTTTTGAACATGATACCATGTGTTCTGGTTGTGACATGACATGGAGAAATCTGACTAATAATATGTGGATGATCCCACGCTGGCCTACTTTCTTAGTGCCAGATGACACTGTAAGAGTACTTAGTGTGAAGTACTATTTAGGGACCTATTGAGATTATTCTATACAGTTACCAAGCCAAAGCATAAATAATTGCTGATTTAGTATTGGCACAATATTTTAGGCCTGTCCAATGAAAACTTGTGGGAGGTCATCATGGTAAGGACAGAGACACATGTTGCATAGTGCTAGGCTTACTGGGCAAGATTGGGCTGGCATACCAGGGAACTGTTAATTGTAGCTTATATTCAGATGATATTAAGTCTTTTTCCATTGATGAAACTTGTATTTGTTACTTTCACCCTGGCTAAAAATGTGACTGGGAGTATTGTAGGCTCCAGTAGAATGGTCTTTGGTATTATTGGTTAAATGATGCTCACATTTGCCAACTAAACATCTTTTAAACTTCTCTTTTTGTTCCCTACTGTTTCCCATATATGTCTAATTTGTGTGGAGAAACTCTACAGTGTTTTAAAGTCATGGAAAACACTTATACCTGTTGAACTACTCAGAATAAGTGACTGTTTGCAATGGCTTGGTATTCCAATGTTAAAACAGAAGAAAGAAGAGGAGGAAGAGGCATAGGCGGTTGGTTGAAGAGAGGAGGAGAAACGAGAAGAAAGATAGAAAGAAGAAAGTTAAGAAAATTTGTCACCCATTCATACATAACACAGAAAATATATTAGAAGTAGTGGGGAAAATATATGAGAATTGGAAGAAAATCTAGAAAGCTTTAGAAACAACTTAATCACATCTGGTCATGAATTCCCATCAGCCTTCAGGGAAAAGAGATGGCTATGGTTTCTTTCACACAATTTGGTCCCTAGTCAAATGCAAATATGTCTTGATTAGCCTTCATGTAAGTAAGGGGAAATAATTGAATCCTCAAGTTGGATTCCAAATGAAGGGAACAGAGGAAGCCCTAGGTGAGTGAAGTCTTAAGTGAATGCACATTTGGACATTGACACAGCCTATCTAGTGTTACAAGACCAGTTGGCACATGGGAAATTGGTACAGCCATTACCCGTATAGGCCAGGCTAAGTAACTCTGGCAACTGTAGCAATGACGGATCTCCCCACAAAAATGCAAGATTATCATGAGAGTCAACTAACTGCTTTCTGGCTGGCTTAAATCCTCCTCCACAAGATGAGACATGTGCCTTGCTGTAGCATCAGAGGACCTCTGGAGGCACTGTAGACAATCCATAATAGGAAAGCAGCATTTTATTTTACATGACCAACAGGCACCGCTCCTTCCACTTTATTCCAGTGCATGCCACCTCTATATCATGGGCTGCAGAAAGAGGCCGGCCTACGAAAGGACTTTTGGCTTGTTTTGTGAATTTAGCACATGTGTCTCTTCCTAAGTCTCCTCAGAATTTTCAAAAGCCAGTTCTTTTGTGAACGCTTCGTTAGCTGTAAGGCATCCTGAAACTTTTACAGCCACAACGTTTAGGTTACTTTGCACCACCACTTTCCCATATCCCAGAGGATCTCAGTTAAAAAAAAAAACACAGCTTGGTTAAGAAATCTCAACTACAAGGATTTTTGTTTTGCTTTTGAATAGCTGCAGGTTGATCAAAGCCAGGTTGGCATTCAAAGCTATCAAGACCTTTTCCCTTTGACTATCTGTCTTTCTCAGGCCAGGTTTTGATGCTAGCCTACAATTAGCAGTGCCCTGGTGCTTCAGCCCAGCCTTGCCCTGTAAATGTGGGACTCTATAACACAAGTGGCTCTGTCCTTACCGTGGTTTCCTCCCACAAGTATTCCTCAAACAAGCTCAGGGACAACACGCCCTGCTTCTGCTCCAATGTAGCGCCATCATTTAGGCTACCCGAGGGCAACAAGTTCCATCTACACTGGTGGATCACTCGCCTGTTTCCAGAGACCCAGTGGTCTCTTTTGGACAGTCCAGCTGTTTTCCTTAATTCCATGTCTTCCACATTCTCCTTTTACATTATTTCCAGTTGCTGATAATCTCCTTCAAAGTATCAGCACAGAACTGTCTATCTTTAGATTTTATGCATCATGGGTAATAAAGTGAGCTGCTTTTATAGTTTTCTGTTTTGTTTTAACCTGTCTTCTTCATATGCATGCCTTGCCTCTCCTTGCTGCATTCAGTTTCAAAGTGAGGAAGGTCAATGTGAGTTCTCCTTGGCTAGAGGAGAAGTGCCTACATCCAAGTCCTTGAGCCAGGTTGCCACTTGCCGACACCTGTGTGGCTAGGCTTCCAAAATCCTGGCTAAGGTTAACCAGGGAACAAAATAGGATAGACACACAGACACATGTAGAGTAAAGCTGGGATTTGGTAAGGCCCTCAAACTGATATTGCTGCACGCTGGAACCTCATGTTGTTTATTAAGTACAACAGACTGAGTGGGCTTGGCTGGTCATGGGAGGAGGTCCCTGTATGTCAGCAATCTCAGACTATAAACATCTTCGAGGAGGAAGTCACAATTGCTTGTTTTTGCACTCATTGTTCAATACTTCTAGCACTATGGGAGTTATATAGTAGGAAGGAAGCTTCCATTTATCTACCAGATTCATTTTTCCACGTTCTATGACTTAAACGTGTCCTCAGTAATGAGTCTTCTTATCAAGTTCTGGTGGGTAAGCAAGTGTGGAGGTTGATCTTGTTGATGTACTAGAACTTTACACCACAATGTTTATGTGGTTTCATTATTTTGTACTTAGAGACTTATCATGTCAATCGTATTGTTATTATTAGTATAAAATGTAGTTTTTGACTGATTTCTATTTAATGATCAGTCATACTTGGCTATGACGTTGGTCACTTGACATAACCCAGTCATGTTTTCTCAAAGAGGGAGTGTTATGACCAAACTGCAGTCACGAGACCCATTTATTAGTATTTGTAATTGTTGGTTGCTGTTTTTCTATCTTTTGAATTTACTGTATGAATTGAGGATAAGTGGCCATGTAGCTTCTATGGGTACAGTATGGGACAGTCCATCATTTGGACCATTCCTGATGGCATAAGCCTGGAATCCAAGACCATGATGGGTCATAAAGGGATCTACTCATCTTTATCTACTTAGTGAGTTAACTGCCAGATAGTCTGGTTAAGCAGACTTGGTCTTTTTTTTTTTTTTTTTAAGTCATTATTATGTCTTCATGCACAGTTTGTACATTTCACACGCTCTCCTTTATCTGTAATTATTGCGTGTGTCATGTTTTTGTGGTGAATGTGTGTGCATATGTATTACTTCATGTGTATGATATATATAGCCATGTGGGTGGTGGTTGTAGTGTCAATTTGAATGTACATTTAGAGGCTGATGATTCTGAGTATGTCACTCCATAGCTTTTTCACCGCATAATGACTGACAGGGTCTTTCATCTTTGCACAGCTCACTAATTGTGCTCGTACATCTGACCACAAAGGCCCATAGCTCCTTCTCCTGATTTCTTATCTCCTCTGGTGGGTTTTGTACCCTAGGACTCCACAGCCGGCATTTTTCTTGGGTATACAGATATAACCCAGACCCTATTCATTTGTGATAAGCACTTTACTTAATGAGCCAGCTAGCCTACACTCTAATAATTTCCATAGAGGTATATTTCATGATATATTGATAATACTTCTTTCCATTTACATGCAGTTTACCCATACTGTTTGTTAGTGAGGGCATTTTCTCCAATAGATATTTAGAATACGTCAAAAATGATACTTCTGTGCCATGAGTTTCTTTCTGCATCATCTATGTTCTTTCATGGTACACAAGTCTGGTTTTTGTACTAGTGCCAAGGATCTTTCCCTTGACTGTAGCTATGGCTCATTTTACATACAGAATGTTTGTATTGATGTACCCAGAATTATTCTCCTTGGATCAGGATTCCTTTGACTACTGAGGATTTATGGACTAATTTATTTTAGTTGGTTTTTCTTGTTCTGAGAAATCCTATTTGTATTTCATGAAGCTGCATTGAACCTTTAGGTATATATGGAAATGTAGATATTTAACTTATTAGTTCTGCATCAATTATCACGAGATGGTTCACCGAATGTCTTTTTTCAACTTATTTCTCTATATTTTAGCATATCTGTTGCTGAGGTATGCTTTCCTACCTCACGTAACATTACTCCTAGTCACTTTCTATCTTTACAGATACAAACATTGGGTAAGTTATTGTTATTGCTATAGAACGGAGATTATTATTATTATTATTATTATTACTGTTATTATTATTATTATCTACGAAAGCTTCTTGTCTTCCATGTTGGTTTTGTATCTTGCTAATTTGTTGATGCATATCAACAAATTGCATCACTCAGCTTAGACTTATTCCTAATTATTCTATTTTTTAAGATAATTAAAAATTTAAAACATATTTTATTCTTACAGAGTTTAATTAATTTAGCTTTCATTGTATTCACTTCCCTTTCTCCAGCTCCTTCCAGGACCAACCTTTATTCTCTATTTCTTCATTGTCTTTTGAAAACATACAGTGAGTTCAATTAGTTCTGGCAGTACACTCTTAGACGTGTAACCATCAACTGGACTGTGAATTATTTTCTGTCACACATGATAAAATTCATATCCTTAATGGTTTTACTGTATTAGAAAATAATGTATCCTTGTATTTGTCCACTGCCTTAACCTTCTACAATCTTTCTATCCCCCTTTTCACATTGGTGTTTTGGGAGAAAGAGGTGAGCAAAAAGTATCTCATTTAGTGCTGACCACAACACTATCTTTTATCTCCTTCAATTTGACCAGTTGAGGGTGTCAGTAGCAATCTCTGTCTGGTTAAAAAGAAAGACTCTTCTATGGTAAAGCTTGGGAGGCACACTGATATGAGTGTAGTGCATTTAAGTCACCAAGAACAATTTTAACACTATGCCCACTTAGTAGAGTGATGGTGGTTGGTCATCTCTATAGCCTAATAACTGTTTGGCCACAAGTTCCAAGACTAATAATGGTGCTAATAAAAATTCTTTCTTTATGGTTGAGTTTTAAACCAAGTAAAAAAATGTTTGGTAAGGGATTTTCCCTCTTATTTTCCTATGGAGTTCAATATAGAAAAGCTACCATTTTTCTATATTGACTTGTATCTTCCTAATATTCAAAAGTATTTTTATAACCTGTGATAGTCCAATTTTAGAATCTTTAGGTCTTTTAAATATACAGTACTGTCATATGTAATAAGGATACTTTAACTTCTGATTGTTATTTTTGTAGCTTTGGTGTATATTTCTATTACTTATTAATATAAAAAAGACTTCAAATATCAAATAGAATAAAGTTGAGGTAATGCATGCTCTTGCTTTCTTACTGATTTTAGAGGAAAAAAGTTTAATTTTTTCTCCATCTGCTGCCATGTTTCCTGTAGGCTTGCCATGTACAGCTCCTAATGCTGATGTATGTTTCTTCCATTTTTAGATTTCTAGGAACCCTTTCATGAAGAGTTGTTTGACATTGAATCTGTAGATATGGTCACATGTTTTGTTTCCTTTGCTTTACTCTAGTACATATATTGAGTCACAAATATTGAACAATCTTTAAGTACTTGAGGGATTCTAAGCAAAACATGGTCAACGATCTTTCTGATATATTGTTAAATCTTGTTTACACAAATCTTATTTTAAAATTTGCTTCTGTTTTGTTCTCAAGAAAATTCTTCTACAGTTTTCTTTGTGCTGCATACCTGTCTACTCTCAGCGTAATGGAAATAGTGTCTTAAATAATGAGTTTGGTAGCATTCCCTCTCTTTTCAATTTTACTTTCATATAAATGTTGAAAAGTCAAGTGATATAGCACTTGTTATTACTTTAAAGTAAACATTAAGGGGTGTAAGAATATTAGACAGACCTTTATTTTAAAGATATTTTATTATAATTTATGTGCATGATGTCTCTCTATTCTTTTTAAATGTTTTTAATTGAAATAGACTAATTACATTCTCTTTCCCATTTTCTTCATCCAACCCTCCCAGAAACCAAAACTCCAGACCTTCCCATGCCCCTAACTCTCAGATTCAGGGCTTGATATCCTCTTTTTTTTTTTTTTTTTTCATTATCATTGTTACACATATGTGTATGTGCACTTATCGTGTAGGACAGCATTTCATCAAACATTTAGAATGCTGTCTCAGAATAAGCACAGCCACACAAGTTTAAAAAGTATGTATCGTACATGTGTCGTTCTTCTAGCTGTTCTGTGATTACTTTACTGTCATCCATGAGTCAGACCTTAATACAGAGCTAATCACTTTCAAATTCTGATCTGCTGCATTAACTGTAGATGCTCTGATGTCAGCATGACATAATGAAATTTTTCAAAGGATTATTCTGATTATTAAAGATCCGTAGCTATCATCTCCATGTAAATGTGATCTCCTATTAGCATTAAACTCATAAGGAGATTTTAAGATAGTTAAAAAATCATAATAAAAAAAAAAGCAAGTTTCGTATTTCGTGTCTCATTTAGGCGGTAATGTTGATGAGACTTTATGAGTGTTGCTTCTCTGACATTTCGAGAATACGAAATCTTAGGGCAAACTTCCTGTTTCTCTAGCTCTTAGACTCTTTTTGCCCGTCTTCCACTATGATCCTTAACCATTAGACTCAGGAAGATTCATTAGTTCCATTGTTTTATGAATTGATTTTTACTGAGGTCAGCATAGGGTTCACGGTTATTTGAGGTCACTGTATATTTAGATCTCTGTAATACACTATTAACTCTTAGTGGGACTTTTGGTTCCACTATCTGACATCTTCCAATGAAATGGGTAATCTCGGAGGAATTCACACTAATTGCTTCAGTCAGTAACACTCTTAGTTGACCTGACAGACACCTTATTTGCTGTTATGTATACCCTACTTTTGCACTCACTTTTCAATATTTTGGTTTAACCTCTATTCCATATTTCAGGTACAACAAATAGCTTAAGGCAGCTGCAGAGTTCTTGCAATTAGTGGTGCTGTGAGATAAACTACCAAGGCAGTTTTGAGGACTGAATAGTAGATTAGTAGCTTTCTTTCTATCATGTAAAGAGTCATAAATTTATATCTCTGTTACTGTGTTCATTATTTTGAAAAGTAGAAAATGGTAGACTGTTTTCCCATTGTTCTGAGGGAGTCATCAACTTCTAATCACTATGTGCCTGGAAAACAAGCCAAAATTTCAACGTTATAATAGTATGAGATTTGGAGAGAGAGAGAGACAGAGACACAGAGACAGAAACACAGACAGAGAGACAGACAGACAGAGACACAGAGACAGAGAGAGAGATAGAGAGAGACAGAGAGAGAGAGAGAGAGAGAGAGAGAGAGAGAGAGAGAGAGAGAGAGAGAGAGAGAGAGAGATTATTTATGGTATGTCTTATCCTGCCTGGAGTACAGAACGGAAACAGGAGAGGCTTTTGTGGATCTCAGTAGCCCTGACTGTAATACAAATTGGGATTGAAATGTAACTATTCAATTGAGATGGGATGAATAAACACAGGAAAAGAGAAACAGTTTGTCAGACTTGGAGTGGCTTCAAAGCAAGTTCTTAGGGAAAGTTTGACAGAAGGCCAGATGTTACAAGTGGCATTGGAAGTCCTGACTTTAATGTCTAGAGGAGATTCCACAAAGACAGGAAGAGTTAAAGGGTTTTGCAGTGGATTTCCCACTGTGATGTAGGATATGTCATTGAATGGGAACAGTTCCAGGCAGTTCCTTAAAGGAATGGGCAGTGCTGCCTGAATGTTTGTGCTTATGACACTATTAACTGGACTTACTCTCTGCCAAATTATGAATGTATTCAATATTTATTTATCATTCTTAATACTTCTATTTTGAGGGATATTTCAACCAAGTATGTAATAATTTAGCTAAAATTCATCAAATAAATGTTTTTCATGGTGTGGATAAAAGACAGAAACATTAAGATTTCAGTTCCAGGCACTGTAGTGTACACCTGTTATTCCAACATTCTGGGAGGCAGAGGGAGATGAATCTTTGTGAATTTGAGGCCAACCTGGTCTACAAAGTAAGTACAAGATGGCCAATGCTACACCAAGAAACCCTGTCTCTAAAAGCAAACAACAAGAAGAAGCAGAAACAAACAAACATAAAAGAATGAATGATTTCAGTTGAGCCACAAGTAAAGGTATGGGTACTTTATGTCTACCCAAATACAATACAGTTTACCTCTTATACTGAAAGATACTAAGTTTGGGGTGACATGCTGGTGGGACATGTATTGGAAAACAGAGTTGGAAAATATCACCTTTGAATACAAAACTAACAGAACTTATGAATACGTGCAAAATGAGAGCCTTTATGTGTTATTATTATTCACTGAGCTCTGGAATTTCCAACACACAGATAAGGGCTATAAACAGGATGTGGCCACAGGGACAGCCTGGAGCAGTCAGACCTAAGGAACCAGGTGAAATGGCAAATTTTTAAGGTTAATAATGGATCCAGAATTCCAATTACTCTGAACCAGGCAAAGAAATGGTAGATATCAAGACAGAAGCAGCTCAATAGTAACAGATGTGCCTCAAGATGATAAAGACGAATAACTCATGAGTAATGACAATTGGCCAAGGTCATTTTCATTTCTACAATGAATCTAATGAAAGCAAGTTGTTGTAAGGTATACTGCAAAGAGACACATTTTATCGTGGGAGAGAAGGTTAGGGTTTTGCCCTGAGTGTTTTCATGATTCAGAAGCAGAGGGATATAATCTTGATTCACTTCCTTTGCCCTTTTTATTGGGTCTGAGAGACAGCCCATGAAATGGTGCCCCACCTGTAACATGAGTCTTCTCTCCTAAAACAGACTAATACTGATCTTACTCACATACATGCAATAGTCTCTCATAGTTGATTTAGATGGCATCCAAATGTCAATCTATAATAACTATCATAATCTAATTATCAACGTACTGCAGTGTTTGGATAAGTGAAGTCTCATATATGCTTCAGAATTTGAATACTTTATTGCCAATTGGAGGAGCCATTTCAAGAGATTTATGGTGGCACAGCCTTGGTAGAGAGAGTAGGTCACTGTGGGTTGGCATTAAGAGTTAAAAATCTTTGTCCAATTCCATGTTTCTCTATTTTATGCTTCCTCATAAGACGTGAACTCTTGGCTTTTTATTCCTTCAGCAATATCTCCCAATGTTGACATGCCTCCCCTCTGGAAACATGTACTTTTTCCATCTGGAATTAGAAAACCAAGATAAACTCTCTCTTCCTTATGTTCCCTATTTCAGTTCATTTTACCAGCACATTAGAAAAGTGACTAATAAACTGATGTATCACTATGCAGTTTTTAAGCCAAGCCTGTCTACTTTTTTACCCATTCATTTAAAACATTGTCATAACTTGTAATCTACTGATTTTTTTTTTAATGAGCCCTCAGAGTCTTTCACAGTATTTACACTAATCATAAGTCCACTGTCTCTTTTGAGACTTAATGCAATCTCTAAATTGTAAAATTCAATAAAACCAAACAACATATATAGTTTCAATATGAGATATCACTAAGAGATCATGGGCGTTTCAAAAGGGAAGAATGAGACATATCAAAGAAAGACTGAAATTTTGGAAGGCAAAGTAGCAAATCCTGTTTTTCATATGAAGCGTCTGGGGCATCTAATGGGATCATTTTGGCTTTAAAGGCCTTGGGTAGCCCAGCTTCATAATAGCTCCTGCCTACAACACACAGACTCTTTCTGAGGCTGCTTGTATTCCATGTCTGCAGCATTCACCAATGAACAGTCCCTTGTATTTATATCTCAAAAAGTGAGGTCGCTTGCAATTTAAGCTTCCCCCTCCTAACTTCACACAATGTCTTTCTTCCAGGGCACCAAAACATCCTATGAATTGTCATCCCTTGATGACTCTGTAGAATCTGCAGACCAGCTTCAATGAGTTCTTTAGGCTTGCACTTTTCTTGTCTTCACAGCTAGTACTACTTAGTACACTGTTGTCCTGTACTGTGGCAAGCTTGGGATATATCCTGCCCTAGTCGATTCAAAGTCTCCTAGGCTGACTATTATCCATAGCAAATGAATATCATCTAGAATTAAATAAGGTCACATATGGAGAACATAACACACTGCTCTTAGAAGAAAACAAGTGGAACCAGCATTCTGAACTTTTCATGATTTTAATATTTGTTAATTTTTAATTTTAGTCCAAGTTTTTAGATTTCTAGTTGGTGCTGATTTACAATTAAATTGTACATTTATACTTGTTTGCAGCCATGGACATTGTGATATCAAAGACTTTGATGACTATCTGTAAAATTTATATCATATAACAATGTCATTTAGTACCCTACAGATTTGGAAATGCATGTAGGCAAAAACTCCGGCAGTCATAATGTGAAAGTCGGGACTAGGCATAGTTGGAGTAAGTATGAAATGAAACCATAAAGCAACTGAAGAATTCCCAAGGCCAACTTACCTAGCCTCTTAGGAGCTACCTAACATTGGAGGCCCAGTGGTCAGCCTTGAATTACAAACTACTGCCAACATGGTGATGAAAACAGTAATAAATATAGGAGATGTTTAAACAAGACCTCACGTGTTGTGGTTGCATGGCGTGGAGACATTTGACTGGTGGAAGATGCCATGCTGGTGGCTTGCCTTCACAGTACACCACACTCCTCTGGCTACTGCAGGGAAGAGGGCCTAAGGGACCAAGTCTGTTACCAGCATAATTACTGCTCCAACGGTGGCACAAATTTCATAAGTGTATTCCCTATTTTCACAATTTTAAAGCCCTATTCCTTAGAAGGAACTTGTATTTGTTACTGAAAATCTGGATGAAAATAAATTTGTGACTGGAAATGTTCTAGACTCCAATTGGAAGGCCTTTTAATGTTTTGGTTAAATGATGTTAGGATTTGCTTACAAAAAAAGTCTTCTAAATATCTGGGTTTTGTGCCCCACTCTTACTCTTATATGCATAATTCATGAAGAGAAGCTGTACAGCGTCCTGTGGACATGGAAAGAGTAATATTAAAGTCCTCAGCATTGGATGCGATACAAACTTCAACAACTACAAGCAAGCAAGTAAGAAATGAAGAAAGAGAAAAAGGAAGGTAGAAAAGAGGAAAATAAAATCACCCCACCCATAATACAATGAATATTATGAAGAGGTGACCAAAAATATATGGGAATCTGGCCTGCAGTAGCCTTTTGTAGACATGAGATGGGACCTGTCCCTGCTTACATAATACTCTATCTAAGGTGTCAGGTTATCTCAGCATTTGTCAGAGAACCCTGCCTCACCCTAGCTTTATTTTACTGGTGTCTGCCTTTTCTTTATTCCCTTGCCTCTAAAAATAACATTTAAAATATACTCCTAGACAAGTGGTTCTCAGAACAGTCTTCTTAACTTGGAAGAATATGCCAATATCTAGAGACATTTTTTTACTACCTTAATTCATCTGAGGTATGAAAAACAACACTCATTAGCAGTGTCTACTGCTAGAAATTAGTAATGTGTCTACTGAAGCTTTGTATGTACAGCACAGATTCAGAACCTTAATTCATTCATCTCAAAAAGTCAAATTCCAGAACTGGAGACATGAAACTATGGTTAAATTTGTCCCAACACCAGAAAAAAAATAATGAGTCACTTCTATCAGTTTTTGGCTTGAATAAGCTGATATATATGTATATATTATATATAATATATATGTGTATTACATATATATTTGGGTATAGGTATAATGTATATATCCATATAATGTAATATTATATATTTTAAATTTTGGTACTAATGTAAGCATGACTAAAAGATATGGATGTATATCACTTTTATAATTTCATTCAAGCAAAATACTATTTCAGATAAAAGTACAGCATGGCTATTAGTTGCCTTTAATTCTGTGCAGAATGAAATGGGGATTTTGACTGGTTTATGTTGAATCTATAAGTTTCTTTTTGATAGAATGGAAAAGTCATTTTCACAGTATTAATGCATCAACTTGGAATGTCTGGCCACTTGCTAGTGTCTTTCAACCTCTGCCCTTAGAAACTTGAAGTTTTCACTGTAAACAACTTATTCCTTTTTGATTGGGTTTATTTCTAGACATTTTATTTTCCCAGAGGCTGTTGATAATGTGAGTGTGAGCACAATCTCTTCCTTAGTGAGTCTGTTGCTGGTGTATAGGTAAACAATTGTTCTTTGTAAACTGATTCTATTTCTTGCTACTTTTCTAAAATTACTGCTCATTTTAAAAAAATTCTCCCTGTTCATTATTTATTTTGTTAACTTGGACCAACTCTTTCTTTCTTTTGTGTAGTAGGCCAGAAAAAAAAAAGTCTGTCAATGTTAAAATTACTGCTCATTTTTAGAAAAAATTTCCTGGAATTTTGAAGATATCTTCATTTAGAATGTACCATCTTTGTATAATGATAGTTTCACTTCTTCCTTTTTATTTGCACCTCTTTTCTTTTCTTGCATTATTGCTCCAGCTAGTACTGCAAGAAGTATATTGAGGAAGAGTGGGAAAACAGACAGCCTTGTGTTCTTGTGATATTAATGGTGTTGCTTTAAGTTTTATTCATCTAGGATGGTGTTGGCTAATTAGTTTGTCATATACAACCTTTGTTACATTGAAATAAATCCTCTCGTCTTAATCTGGTAACTTTCATGAAGACATATTGGATTCAGTAAAATCATTTCTCTACATCTATTAAAATGATTATATGATTTTTGTCTCATTGTGTGATTAGTCATGTCTATTTACATGATTCATAACATTTATTTACTTATGTGTATTTATATCCCTGACTATCTCGGATGAAGCAATTGTCATGGTGGCCAACATTTCAGATATGTGCCTGCATGAGGTTTACAAATATTTTATTGAGAATTTTAGTGTTTATGTTCTTCAGGAATATTGGTCTGTAGTTTCTTATTTGTTGTATCTTTACCTGACTTTTACTGTCTTACTTCTCAGGTACTATTTCTACTTCTGTTTCCATTTTTTTTTTAATAACTAAATTGTAGAGGGTTGGCTTCTTCAAAAATCTGGTAGAATTCTGCTGTGATCCATCTGTGCCTGGGATATTTTAAGGCAGCATTTTTTTTTAGATTTATTTATTATTATATATACAGTGCTCTGCCTGCATGTCCACCTGCATGCCAAAAAGGGACATCATATCATATTATAGATGGTTGTGAGCCACCATGTGGTTGCTGGGAATATATTCAGGACCTCTCTGGAAAAACAATTACTGCTTTTAACCTCTGAGCCATCTCTCCAGGCTGGCTTTTCTTCTTCTTCTTCTTCTTCTTCTTCTTCTTCTTCTTCTTCTTCTTCTTCTTCTTCTTCTTCTTCTTCTTCTTCTTCCTTCTTTCTTTCTTTCTTTTAAATCACCATTTCAGTCTTTTCATTTGTTTTAAGTCTTTTTTAGGTTCTTGATCCCTTTTTTTGTTTAACTTTTGTAATTTGGGAGAAATTTGGAATTATCCCATTTCTTTTAAAAATTTTCAACAGATTTTAAAAGTATTCCCTCATAATATTCTGCATATTTGGAGGTCTATGATGTCCCCTATTCATTTTTTGTTGTTGTTAACTTGGGCCACCTCTCTTTTCTTTTGTGTAGTGGGCCAAAAAAAAAAAAGTCTGTCAATGTTAATTTTGTTTATCTTCTTAAAGAATCTGTTTTTAGGTTCATTGATTCTTTGTCTCTATTTTATTAATTTATGCTATGTTCTTTTAGTTTTTCAAGATTACTGAGGCTTGATCTTGGGTCCTCTGTAATTTTAACCACTGAACCATCATTCTAGGCTCTCTTTCTAAAAATTTTAATGTAGGCACTTGAAACTACAAATTTCTCTCATACAATTGCTTTGAATATACCCCAGAGGTTTTGTTTTGCTGCATTTCAATTTCATTTTATTACAAGATTTTTAAATTTCTTTTTTCATATTTCTAAATTTCTTCAACTCCTTCATCATTCACTATTGAATTGTGAAATCTCTGTTTGTGCCAACTAGAGAATTGTTTGCAGGTGATTTTAAGTTTTAGTGCATCATTGTCATATAGGATATACAGAATTAATTCAAAGTAAAATTAATTGGCAACAAGCATGAAATTATTTTATGGAATATAAAACTGAAAGCTTAAGTTGCTTTGTAGTCCTCTTGGACTTTGAAAGTTCTTCACATAATCAATAGGAAAATTAACTTAAAGTTATTTTAAACATAAATATCTGTCACAGATAAAATAAACTTGGGAAAGTATATTAGTCAGACACTGCTTCTGATAACAATTTCTGTCTTCGTTAGTTTTCTAGTGCTGTGATTAGAAATTGTGACCAAAAAACTTAGGAAGGAGAGGTTTATTTCAGCTTACATTTGTAGCCTATAATGAAAGGAAGTTGCCAAAACTTAAGGCAGAAACATGGAGGAAGGAACCGGCGTAGATTCGTGGTACAAGGAAGTTTACTAGCTTGCTGCTTTTGGTTTTCTGAGTTTGCATTCTCTTATAGGTCAGGTCCATTGCACAGACAGGGCACAGCCCACAGTAGTGAGGGCCCTCCACACCAGCTCCACACATATGGAGTAGACATGCAGCTTGGTCATCCTGTGGGTTCCTTAACTATGGGAGTAAGGGCCTTCTCTGGCTCTGTTGCCTGCCTTTGGTTCCCTTAGCCCTAGTTAGGCTGCCTTGTCTTGTCTCAGTGGCAGAGAATGAGTTTAGTCCTGTTGTGAGTTGAGTTGCCTCCCTTCTCTGAGGAAAGGGAGAGAGGAGAATGGGGGAAGGTGGACCTGAGGGTAGAACTGTAGGAAGAGGAGGTAGGGGTTGGAATTGGGCTGTAAAGTGATTAAATAAACAAATAAATAAATGGGGGCATAAGAGGAAAATGCCCCACAGGTTTTCTATAGGCTAATCTGATTGAGGAATTTCTTTTCTTTGATAACTCTAACTTAATACATTGACAAAAAAGATAGCACAGAAAATGTCATGATTTGAGGAAATCTAAGGTCTACAGTAAGAATATTGTGAAAATAATTATTTTATTTTATATTTGAAACACTGAGGTTTTTATTTTTGTATGTTGTACTGTTTTGACTATTTGAGGTTAGGTTATTCATTGCATCTTAGCAGCCTTTACAACAGAAGATTTTCAAGATAGTGTCATTAAAGGTATAAAAAATTTATTTTGATTCCACATGCTCTCACACTTTTACCTAACCTCACCCAATTGAACAGTGCAGTTGCTTTGCCATACTGCTAAGCAATGCAGGCGCTTTAATAGATGTGTACCCATATCCAAAGGAAAATGAAGGAAAGGTGAATAATGAAAGGAAAATCACATTAATATAATTCTTTTTATGTAAAGTTTGCTAAGTTAAGTGATATATTTATAGATCTATTAACTGTGCATAGAGTGGACCCTTTCGTCAATGAATACACCCGAGTATGACATTATTCTTTTGTAGGAGTTTGAACTGATATTAACATCCATGATTCAATATACATTAGTATGAGCTTATGTAATGCCTATGGACTTATATTTTTCATATGTCACTAATGGGCCAGTGTTGGTGGCATTTATACCACTCACCAATTCACCATCTTTTCTTGGCTTTCTCATGTCTCCTGATTCTATTGTGTTTATTTCCCTAAGTGCTCACTCCTAACTGATTAGTTTCTCTTGGATTTCTGTATATTAACAGAAATCTATGTCCTAAACAAAATAGCAACTTGATATGAAGTCTTGTAAGAACATATTTTATTCAGGATTTTATCTTTCCCAGAAGATGTACTCTTTCTAGGTTTTGTGGCCCACATACTTGAAAATCACTATATACTTAACAATTTTAACATATAGGAAATATCGTACCAAGTCTCTAGTCAACATTTATAATAATAAGGCACCCCCAAGACTGAAAATATTATTAGTACTTGACTATCTTTTCAGTGACTAGGCTTCGATTAGAGATGAAAGAAATGAGAAATATGCTACATAGGACATTGTATTTATCTCTCTGCTGCTTCTCCCCACACAACCACTAAAGATTCAGTTCAGAGCATAGTTTTTCCAGAAAAAAAAGCAGGTTGAAAAGAATTCCCTAGTTCAAAAACACCTGGTAGATTAGCACTGCATCACTCTTGCTCTCCTCCTGGGTTCTTTATCAGTTGGATCCAGAGTTGATTAGAAATTCAAATTCATGTGCAGACACTACCTGAGGAATGACATGCCACTCTGCTCTGCTTTTGTTTGACCTCGTGGGTAATTTCCATAGAGTGGGCTAATAAGATACTTTCTCTCTTCAGTATAGATATAGGTAGTTGTTTGAGAAAGAATAGCTTGGCTTGCCTCCTGCCTCTACACACTGAAGATTCTATCTTCTCTCACTCAGATCTTCCAAGGTATTATAATTGACAGGCTGTCTCCCAGCATATCTGGATTTTGTATGTATTTCTTGACACTGAAAGATATCCCAGTCAAAAATCTTTGTAGACTTGGAATAAGAAGTTGCAGGTAAACTAAAGTGAAATTGATTGTGGAGCATAAAGAGAAGAAATGAGAAAACTCAAAAAGATAATTAGGAAAAGGTAGAAGGCTATATGCTGGTATGACATTAAATATGGTCAAAAAAGTTAAATCTACCTTAGTCTTAAAGTCTATGGTTAAATTCTATCCCTTGATGACCATTCAAATACTTTTTTATTCTCAATTTTCCCTAAAATTTTATTGACCATAAGTATCCTTTGCCTTCATCCCTTGAATGGTTGTATCTTCACCAAACAATAAAAAGTAAAACAAAGCTTGAGGAATATATATATATATATATATATATATATATATATATATATATATATATATATATAATGCCATGTGTTTTCCAAGCATAAATATGTCTTCAGTTGAAGGCAAGTGGTTGAAGTCCTCTGAATTACAGTACTATTGAATTCTGCAGTGTTCAGACAAGGGGGAGTTGAGCCATGTGTGTTACACAGTGTAGACAGAGTAATAAGAAAGGATATTTGAGACTGTCATTTCCATCTACATCTTGGTTGTTTTCATTAAGCTCTGGCTCCAGGGAGAACAGAGAAGCTCCTTTCATACCACTCATTTCAGTGACTTTATGGTGAGAAGGGTTGATCCAGGTGCCCACCATGTTAATCATCACATTCATAAGGACACATGGCTAGGCAAACACAACTTAAACTAACATTAAAATAACACAAGTAAAGCAACTTTAGTTACATGTGATCTTTTCACAAACAGGCTGAACTAAAATAATTAGTTTTTTTTTTTTTAACTGTGTCTGCCTAACACATTTTATATGGATGATGCACATTTTTAAATATAAAATCTGGATCATTGACATATACTTTGCTGAAATAAAGTGTTTTGAGATATATTTTTAAAACTGACTTTATAATAAGAGGGCTAGTTGATCATGTATTGTCTTCCATCTAAATTCTGTCATTTGCCTTGCAGGTGAGGTCTTTTCTGTTTGCATTTTTGCAGGAATAAAGTTTTTACTGTCTCTCAGTAGGAGCCCACATGCCCTGACTCTTAGAAACTGTATAATAATACTGCCAGTGGCAAATGACCCAAATCATTTTTATTCAGAAATACATACATAGAAATAAATCAAGTTACCCACTAATATATTTGTTTTTAGTTTTAGATTAGTTCAGAATATTTTTTAAATAAAATAGAAACAGAAAGGCATTCATAGATATAACTTCCTGAATTCTACATGATGCCTTGTCTCTTGCCTCTAGCAAAGCAATTCAATTTTAGCATGTACCTATGAAGAACAGTGACACAACATTGCTTTTAATAACAATATCATTGGAAATTACTATGGTGTTTTGAATCTTCATTGTGTGTTGGCTACCAGGAGCATATGTGAAATGCATGCCTGATTTAATATACTTAAGAAATTGGTGCCTGTTATCTACTCATAATAAACAAGAAAAATAGGGATGATCTGAATAAACATTGCAAATAAATATGTACGAAGGATATTGAGAACAGGAGTATGTCAAATGGGAATTAGAGATTTTTGATAGCCGTGGGGCACATGATCAAGAGTAAGCCTCCACTCCCTTTCATACCCACCATGCAAGGGGTACAAAGGCTGTGTGACTTTTCAAAACCCCCAGTTTCATTATATAAGTCAGCTTCTATGAAGATCAAATGTAACATTGCCAGAACAGTGCTTTGTGCAGTGGATGGGAAATGAATGGACCAACAGTGAGTAGAAACGAAACTACGGTGTTTTCTGAACTATATGTTAGTGATCTACAGTTATTGACATGAATTCTCCTCTTTAATGAAGCTAGAAGGAAGTAAGATACTTACAGATTTATGGAACAGTTTTTAAGAGAATTACCTGATGAACCGAGGGTGAAAAAAACTGCATGAAGATGAAAACTCAAGAGTGAACAAACAAAATGAGCACATATTTATTGCTATAGTGACACAATCTCTGGATACCAGTGTTATACTGAAGGCTTGTCTCCTCTTCCCTTCTTGATGTTGTCTGACATTGGACATATAACATACAGTTATCAAGAAGACAGCACTTATTTCTACCTAAACCATACCTATTGAATAATATGCGTAGTGTAGTGCAGTAAGTAAAACCTGATGTACATTTTTGGAGCAAGCTCATAGATGTATTCAGACACAATGACCAAATGGTCAAACAGTTCACAGAGAGAAATCAATCTTGCACTCAGAAGTCTTCCACAGCATCAGGCTTGACACAAGGTGCAGCAGGTGTCCCTGCTAAGTGGAAACAGGAGCCACTAAGGGATGATTCATTTATCTGAGGTTTTGAGACTCATCATGCAGGGGAGGAGAGTGGCAATGCATCCTTGGCAGTATGAATTGCTACAGAGCAGCTAATATAGCGAAGAAAGATTCTCTGCTGTGAAAATGTAGATGGGTGATTATAGCTGCTTTGCTATGTAGTTGAGAGAAATGGCAGATTTTCTCATTTTTTTATTACTCCCTGAGTGCTTGGAGAACATTACAGACACCTGGAGCTTAGGTTAATTCTGAGAACTCTCTGCAGATGGTTTCATATCTTAAGAGTTTATAATGTTTTTTTTTTTCATTTCCAGATGCTGGAAAGGTTTATAATGATTCAGCTAAGTACCTCATAGTTGCATTTTTGAGCACTGACATGACGAGAACAACACAGTTCATCTCTTTGCTTTATCTTTATGCCTGACGTGAGTGATATCTGACTGTTGATTACCAACACTCAGTATGAAGAGAATCTGTCTTCAGAATGATCCCGTAGGTGGAATTTTCTACTTTTAAGATAAAAATGCCATGTATTTGTCATTTTATCAAAAAGCTTTGGGTTACATTTCTTGAAAATGGATCTTAACAATAACCCTGTGAGTAGATTGTGCCTTTGTAACTGTCCTCAAATTGTCCTGATAAAAGAGAAGGTGTTCATGGGTAAATGATTTCCTCTAAGTCCTGTTATTACACAGTAGGAGATGCAAAATACCCACACAGGTCGGCTAGACACCCCACCTTGCCACATCTTACACACCTGGGAGCATTCCCTATGCGCCTGAATAGAAGAACATCACTTTTATAGTCCCAATGCTCAGTGCATGCAGAATGTGTTACCATTATTTGTAAAGTACTAAATTTACCTGAAATTACAGATAATAGAAGACCCAGGAAACTTGGTTTTATCTCCTACCTCTGCTCTGTTAAACAGTCCCCTTTAAGATTGTTGACAGGGATCATTGTTGGTTTTATCTTCAATTTACTATTTTAGCAGATGGATAGAGACTGGCTAATACGTCAATAATTTATCCCTTCTTGCCAATAGTACTTAAAAAAGAGATTCTTCAGAAAACTTTTCTGTTTCCAATATTTTTGGCTTACACCATACTCACCAAAGATATGATGCAAATATGCTCCCATTGCACAAGTAGGTTTCAGAATGAAAAGATCCATCAGGCCTTTTCAAGAGGAAAAATAATGTATGAAATCCAGTAAAAAAAAAAAAAAACCCAATAACTGTCTGTACTTGCACAAATATAACATCTAAATCATTTTAATGATTTATTTATTTCTGTTTTTTAACATGCATTCATGTTTTGCTTGCATGAACCCCTGTGCAAGAGTGTCAGACTTCCTTGCAACTGGAGTTATAGTCTGTTGTGAGCTGACTATATGAGTGAGTACATTGAACCTAGATCCTGGGGAAGAGTAGTCAGGGCTCTTAAGCTCTGAACCACTTCTCCAGTGCCTATATCTTAATTCTTATATTCTCAATAAGGTAGCTACTCCAGTGGCAGTGAAACTAGTGAAGAAGACTGGACCTTGCAAAGGAAAACATAAAAAGATCCTAAGGGAAGGGATAGGGTGATGGGCGCTGGGAGCACGTTGGCATATCACAGAGAGTGACTCTTGAGTTGGAAGAAGAGTAGATTCCAGTTCTTCCTGTGCATGCTTGTGGTAAAAGTTCTGTATTTACCTAACAAATCTTCAATATACCTTTTTTTTAAGCTAGTGTAATAATATTACATTCTGTGAGGACAGTGGAGTAAAGTTAATACAGTAGTTTGTGAAGTGTCTGCTGATGCAGAATGTTTCAACAAATGTCATCACTCCTTTTCTTCAATTATTATGACTTCAATATGATGTTTAAATAAAATCAATTCAAAATAAGTTGTGGCAGGGAATCAGATAGGATGTATTGTAACAATTATTAAGTATAGCCTCTATTATAAGTTGATCTTCCCTTCACATTTAAGGCTATAATTTCATCCTAAGGGACATTATGTCCTGTTTTCTGAGTCTATTGGTCATATATAGTAAATAAATCTGTATTTTCATATCTTCTACATATTCATAATGTATACTTAAACATAGGTGTCCGATTCAGGTCAAAATTTCCAACAGAATAATAAGTAAGCTAGGATGCAGAACATTGCTAATGTATTGACAATTAAATAGGTAATTTATATCAATTTTGTGTAATTATTTTAAAATTACATTTTGTTATTCATCAACTATAGAAGATGACTTTTTCACTCATTCTTTTCAGATTTCCCTGAAAGAACAAGTACCACACCTATCATGACACTTATAGTAATCTACAGAAAGACAAAGCCTGTGTATTGCTTTAGCTGTGTAGGATGAAACCACAGGCTGAAGACTTACTAAGCTCTCTTCAGGTTCCCCTTTTGTATTCGATAGGTTGAGGGAAGAAGTGTAGCAGCTCTTGAGACTCTGGACCACTGATTCCTTATGTCTGTTAAATTGCAATATCTATAAAAGTTGAAATAGAAATCAAGTTAGTTAGAATTAAGAATATGGCAAAAGAATCCCATGACCAGCATATGAATGCTTTAATAGATGTATAATTTTTAAAGTTATTGTTGTAGAAACTCAGAATTAAGAAGTGACATAATTGTAACCTACCCGTTTTTTTCGTGAGATCAATAATCTCATTTTGTTATTCACCTAAGTTTTTACTTGTGAACAATTTCCTCTCATACTACTTATTTTTTTATTAATTTATTCTTGTTACATCTCAATGTTTATCCCATCCCTGTATCCTCCCATTCTTCCCTCCCTCCCATTTTCCCATTATTCCCCTCCCCTATGACTGTTCCTGAGGGGAATTACCTCCCCCTGTATATTCTCATAGGGTATCAAGTCTCTTCTTGGCTACCTGCTGTCCTTCCTCTGAGTGCCACCAGGTCTCTTGATCAGTGGAATCGAATCGAAGACCCAGATATGAATCCACACACATATGGTCACTTGATTTTTGACAAAGAAGCCAAATCCATTGAATGGAAAAAGGATAGCATCTTCAACAAATGGTGCTGGTCTAACTGGAGGTCTATGTGCCAAAAAAAATGAACTGGACCCATATTTTGTCACCTTGCACAAACTCAAATCCAAGTGGATTAAAGACCTCAACATAAAACCAGAGACACTAAGCCACTTAGAGGAAAAGTGGGGAAGAGCCTGGAACATATTGGCACAGGAGACAACTTCCTGAACAGAACACCAACGGCCAAGGCCATAATGTCAACCATTAATGAACGGGACCTCATGAGGCTGAGAAGCTTCTGTAAGGCAGGAGACACTGTCAGTAGAACACAGCGACAGCCTACAGACTGGGGAAAGATGTTCATGCTACTTATTATCTGGTCTTCTCAACCATCCCAAAATTTACTGTTCTGAATTAAGTTCTTCTTAAAAAGCAAGATTTTTAAAAAGATTATCTTATAAGATTTGATCCAAAGTCGTAGCACATATACATCTACGCTTCGTTCTCTTGTTTCCTATGGCTCAAAGCTGATGTGTTTCCTTTAACTAGGTATTGGAGAAATTGACTCGTCTTTTTAGTAATACTGACTATATATACATACACCGTTTAAGTTAATCATGAATTCTCAGTGAAGCTCAATTATGCAAGACAAATTTAGTTATATAATCTTCAAACTATGGCACCAGCCAAGGACAATACAGGCCATAAACTTCAAACCCTTACCCAGATCTAGCCAATGGTCAGAACATTCTCCACAGTTGAGTGGAGAGTGTGATATGACTTTCTCACGTACTCTGGTGCCTCACATTTGACCATGTCCCTTGGAGGGGGAGACCTGGTGGCACTCAGAGGAAGGACAGCAAGTAGCCAAGAAGAGACTTGATACCCTATGAGAATATATAGGGGGAGGTGATCCCCCTCAGGAACAGTCATAGGGGAGGGGAGTAATGAGAAAATGGGGGGAGGGAGGAATGGGAGGATACAAGGAATGGGATAAACATTGAGATGTAATATGAATAAATTAATAAAATTTAAAAAAAAGAAAAATACAACTTGAAAAATAAATAAAATATGAATAATTTAAAATATAAAATAAATATGTATTTATTCAAAACACATAATTCTATAGACATGTTTGTGTAACAATGTTAGTAAAAAATATCTATTATTTGAAATTAATAGTCAGATATTTTGTGAGACTTTAATAAATCACTGGGACAATTAGGAATTTAAAAGATTATCAATTTAAAATAGAGTGAAAAGAAACATGTGAGCTAAAAGGGTAACATGAGCATACAATTATTTAAAATTGAGGAACACACTCTAGAGTTGCACTTTGTTGGATTGAGGCCTTATTTATTTTCTCCTCTTTCACACTGACTCACCTAGAATTTATAATATTCGGCTATGAAACAGAGAGAACCTATCCCATCTCAGCAGCTAAAACAGTTCCTCTCTTTGAATAAGCTCAAGTAAAAGAAATCTTATGGAACAAATCCTAGCGTTTTGGAGCTGTTGAAAGCTACAATTTATCCCTTACCCCAATACCTAACACAGTGTCAGTTTAGGTTAGCTCTACTCCATTGTGGACTTCATTACACTAAAATGCTTGCCGTTTGGATACATGCAGTGTGCTCAGTGAAGAATGCCAAAGAACTCATTCCCTACAAGCATGATCAGGACAGCAGAGTGTTTCCCCTATGACAACTCTTAGAATGTTAACTTACAGCATATTTACCTAAGGAGGTGTCCTATTGGAAATTAGGCTCATGACGTTTCTCATTTAAGCAGCAGGGTGCCAAAGTCATTAGCACAAACACTTCTTTTGGAAAGAAGTTTGAAGTAAAGGAGGCACTTACAAATTTAACAAACATTATGGGATAGGTGGAATAAGAAAAGGGGAACAAATGAAAACCTCATGAGTAAAAATCAACATGAATCCATACTTTATGCACATGTAAAGATACCTTTTATAGGATATCCATTGTAGCACTCCTTTGGTCTAAGCATTATATGGTTATGCACAGGGGGTGTTTAAACAAGGCTTCTGAATACTAAGGCTTTCTGAAAATCTATTAATTTTTTCTATCCTGTTTAATTAGTATAATTTAGTTCTATTCTGTTCACCGTGCCGTTCTTTATTAAATAACAACAAAGCTTTAATGAAGATGCCAGGTGACACTGCATCCTGCAAGCAAGATCAGGCAACCAGATCTCCACTGTGACTATGCGTCTCTGGATTCTATGAAACAGCTTTAAAGAGAAATGTTTAACTTTTAATTAAGTCATTTGTTGTAAATCACTGAGAAATCATAATTGCCCCCATCCTGCTTGCTCCACAGAGGTAGGTGACTTATTTGATATGTGAAGGCGTTTTTACCTAAAATTTGATTTATGATGATTTCTACTCAACTATAAGGCAGTGCCAGCACTCATACAGACACTCATTGTTGAAAGATGCCTGAAGCCACTGAGATGCAAATATCCTCACTGTTTCTCTAGCAATGCCGCTGATGTGTGGAGACAGTATGATAGCATCGTCAAGAAGGTCTTCCGTGACCCATTTCACTAAAGCCACATTGACTGCTACTTGTGCTTGCACAGGCCACATTCTCCCCCAAGAGGAAGTTTGACATTTACAGTGTCTCTGATACAGAGAAACAAAGCTAAGCTGAGATCCATTTATCTGAGGTTGTTAACACTATCTCTGCTAAGTGTTTCCCAATGCATTGTCTGCCTCTGTGTTTCTGTGGTATGATTTCACAATCATACTAAATACGTATACATATTTTGCACAGATATATAGTTTTAGAGGTTGGAAATTTTGTGCATTTTAAATTGCTATCAGAAAATACTTTAAAATTTTCAAATATTTTCATTTTAAAATAACGTGGAGTGGTCTTTATAAGCCATCAAGTATACAAAATGTAATGTTACTTAGTGTTCATATTCTCCAAGACATTGATTCTAATTGAATGTGCACTATTTGCATTTAGACAAGAGCAATACACAGTATTTATTACTGTTGTCTTTATGCTTCATTGAACTAAACTCATGACTACTCTGAGCCTAATAGTGGAAATGAAGAGAATAATGTCTGGGGAAGGGTAGCATATGCTGGCTTTGATAGTTCACAATAATAAAGCCATGCAATTCTGTTTCATTATTATTTTTACTTTTTATTGATAATATTCACATTGCATCTCAATTGTTATCCTACCCCTTGTATCCTCCCATTCCTCCCTCCCTCACGCTTTCTCCTTACTCCCCTCCCCTGTGCCTGTGACTGAGGGGGACCTCCTCCTCCTGTATATGATCCTAGGGTATCAAGTCTCTTCTTGGTAGCCTGCCATCCTTCCTCTGAGTGCCACCAGGCCTCCCCATCCAGGGGATGTAGTCAAATATGGGGCACCAGAGTTCATGTGAAAGTCAGTTCCCACTTTCCACTTAACTGTGGAGAATGTCCTGTCCATATTTGTTTCATGTAAGGCTTCAGTTTGATTTCCCTGTAAATTTTAGTTTCATATCACCACTATGAGTAGACTGTGCCATTGTAACATTTCCAAGCTCAACTGATGAAAGAGATGACTAGGTTTGAATGATTGTCCCTAAGTCCAATTAGTAGTTGGTGAGATAGGTGAGATGCCATAATCTATGGCTGTCATTAATCACGCTCTCTTACCAGTGCCAACTACAGAGCCTTAGCAGGATTAATTGTGCTAAATTGCACCATTATTTCAGTATCATTCAGCTTATTCCAGAACAGCCAAGGCTGTAAGACACATATCCACTATCACTGTCTACCTTAGATTTTTAAGGCCAATGTTTCTTTTTAAATAAGTATTGTTTTGTTATGTATAAATAAACATATGCAATTGCTATAACTACAAAGCTATGCATTAGAAAGTATACTAGAATGATTTATAGAAGGTATAAGTAATATACAAGTCATTGACACTTGTGTTCCCAGTAAATTACCACTTCTTAATTTTTGCAACATTGATCTCTGAGCTCTACTTTCTCCTTTTGAAAACCACCATTACTTATGAATATTTTTTAACATCCGTGGTTTGTAACTAATTAGATTGCATTTCCCTCTCTCTCCTTTCTCTTTGGTGTGAGTGTGTATGTGTTTATGTGTGTATTCACAAGTATGTGAGTGTGTGTTTAAGGCAGAGAAAAATTTCAGGTGTTATTAGTTAAATACCAACATCATTTGTATTTTATATTTTTAGGATGAAAACCCTCACCAGCCTCAAACTTGCTAAACAGCTCAGACTGGTGGGCCAGGCCAAGATCCCACCTCTCTCTCCTATCCCCACTTGGAAATTATGATCCTGAATCACTACACCTGGCTTCCACTGTCCCATTTCTTCCATTACTTCAAGTAAGATAAGAAATGCTAATAAGTTACTGTCATTTGACATAAAGAAAAAGGGCTCCCATTTTTGCAAAACAGTTTAAAATATCTACTATAACCTTATAAATATTATTTTTAGATTTTAATTTTTTTCTAATGTGTTGCTTGAACAAATACAAACATCTGTTAACACAGGAGACATGAGACAGGATTTTGGCAAAAGTATTCCATCTAGTAGCCTGGAGAACCAACAAGTTGGTCAGATCTACTCAGAGGAGTGTGTCTCAGAGGTGCTTACAGGAGCAGTGATAGCTACATCTCATAAGAGTTCCACCACTGTCTGTGGGCCACTAGAGAACGCTGTTGTGCTGCGGTCCTGCTGGCGCTCTACTCTTTGCCGCTACATACTCCAGCAGATTGCCCCAAGGACACTCAGGGCTGTAACAGGAAGTAAGTAAGCTATAAAACCATATATATTTTTCCAATGATCCACATCAGATAATGTCAACAGCATCATCACTATCACCACACTAATATCTACAAAGACAAGTTGATTTCATAGTTCACGATGAACATGTCAGACCAGATGTTAAATACCAATATCCCTGCTTTACCACGTCCCTATTCTTTATCACGTCCCTGCTTCCCCTTACTCTTGAATTTTTCTTTAACCTTTTGGACATTTCTTGCTTTTTGAAGCAGTTAACATTATATATACACACATAATTTCTTCCTGAACATTGGACCACCATGTCACAGCATTATTCAAGTAATCACACAGGGAAAGAAGAATGATTTGTGAGTCTAGTTTGAACCCTTCTAAGGTACAATTTTTTTGTTTTTGATTTTTGTTTTTGCTCACATTAGAATGAAAAGCACGAGTTCCATCCTTTAGATTGGTCTTTAATGAAATCACAAAGTTGATACTTGCTGCCAGAACTGTTGTACCAGAAATACGTTGGTAGACTTGTCTTGCTGTGCTTGCTTCTTGCTGCATGTTGTGAGTCTTGGTACTTGTGACAGTTGTACACAAGAAGACTCCCTAGTTTCTACTCAGTTTATTCCACCATTCATCTACCTGACAGTAGCCTCAACAGTTTGAATGATATGGGGAGCCTGGGAGATCTTAAACTTATTCATTTCAGACACTGGCATTGTATTAAATAACCTGATGCCTTTGGGGAATGCCTTTTTCCATATAATTGTGTAACATCTTACCAATTACCCACTGTCTTCATCTGTTAACCCATTGGTCGTCTTGTTATTCACTACCACGTAAATAAGGCATTTAGAGGTCAGATTTAATGTAGATTTGGAGAGTGTCAGTATTGTCCTGAAAGACCTAGATCTTTCTACTTTACAAAAGTCTAAAATGGCATCTGAATTTTGTATCTTTATGGGTACTAAATGAAATCCTTTCAAGTACTTAATAGAGTATGAGCTGGTCCCATTCTCATATCGTTTTACTCATCCAAAAAGAATATTGGGGCCCCCTTTTTATAATCTATCTATAGTTAACAATTATTCTTCATGAGCTGTTGTATCACGCTTTGCCATGGCCTCACTAACCCTGTTAGGTGTAGTTCACATATGCCACAGACAGTTCTCTCCTTCTGGCTCTTAGCTGTCCCTCTTTGCAGGAGCTGTTTATCTGTAGTAATTTTCTGGTGGGGCCTGGGACTAGGAAAGCAACCTCTTCTTCCCAGACAAAATTCTGGGGCACCAAAGATTGTCTAACAGTTCTCAACCTCAGGCAAAAGCATCTAATAGCAGATTAAAAACTGTGGAGCGGATGTTCAGCTGAACGCCCTTGTGAAATATCCAGTGTTCAGGACAGAACTGTGCACAGTGTGCTCTTTGAGGAAGGGGTCGTATTGAGGATAATGTCCATGTTTAGCATGAGCTTTGTTTGTCTTCACCTCTCTGTATTTACCCATTTTTGGTTGCCTGTAGTCCAGAGGATTTTGATTTGAGAATGTATCTCTGATTAGATTATACTTTGGACAGCTTTACATGTTTCTCATGTCATTCTTTTTAAAGGTATCATCAGCGAATATACTCTATATTAAGTCACTTTTAGATAATGCACACTGGAGAGTTTCACTTTCAATTAATGTGATACTTCTTTGTAATATAAAAGTTGTATCTGTAGGTGTATCTAAATATACATGTATGTATACATAAATGTGCTTGTCCATTTTCATCTAAGTAATTTAATAATCTAAAATTAAATAAATAGAAAAAAAACTTTGTTATACATGTTATAAAATTTGCAGCTGTCACTAATTCTGTTTTATTGCCAGTGTTACCTGTAAATCGCAGGCACCAGGACACTGTTAATATCATAGTGTCATTCAGTTTACCCCAAATTGGCAAAGATTGTAATATACACACTGCCTACCTTATGATTAAACACTAAATGTTTTAAAGTTTATTCTAGTAGGCAAATTCACAAGAATAAAATCAGGTTTTCCTCTTCTTGTTAGACTTGTGACAATATGAACACATTTACACTTGTGTTCGCAAACAATTACCATTTCTTAATCTTAGCAACACCAACTACTCAACTGTATTTTTTTCTTCAATGTTTCCCTGATATTTGAAGAGTTTTCAGCAGCAGCCATGGTTTCTAGCCATTATACACCACTATATATGTCCCCTCTCTTATGTGTTTGAGGGTGGAGAGCTGTTGGTTATCAGCAAGGTATGAAAGCCTCTGCTGCACACTTAAAGTTATTATCCATGATGGTATTTGTGAACAGGACTGCTAGCTGAGGGTTTTGTTGTTGTTGTTTTGTTGGTGTTTTTTTTTTTAATGCTTGCATTGCTCAAGGTTAGGTTTTCAGGTCTTAATTAAGCTTAGAACACCAGACCATGGGATAAGTTGCTGTATTTTGAGTTTAAAATTAAACCTCGATTAAACTTCTTTGGAAATATCTTACTAGACCTCCTGAAAAATTATCTTATAAGTGATTATAAATCTGGTCAAGTTAACCATGAGGAGTAAAAAATTACACTTTGTTTCTATATGGAACATTTTTCCCATGGCATCAAAGCCGAAGCTGTATTTCAGAATTATAGCTGGCCATCTTCTGTCACCAAATGTTCCAAATTTAAAAATCCAAAGGTTATTTTTGAACAATAGGTTACATCATAGTGTGTTGTTGGCCAAAGAGCTCTCACAGAATCTACAAATAATAGTTTGTTTCTCAAATCAATAGGTCCCGCTGCTGAAGACACAGCTCATTGGGCAGGTAGAGGCTGAGCTGATGCCTATCAGAACCACCGTCCCTATGCTTTAATACCTTGGGTACGGGAAGATCCTCTTCAGGCTACCAAAAAAGAAACATAAACATCAACCCAGGAAATAACACTTTAATCTGTAATACTGCCTGCCTGAAAAATAGGCTAGATCTCTGACATTTTAATCATATCAAACATTGAAAAATTTAAAAGGAATACAATGACTATGAAGTTACACCAGCAACCATGTGGTATATATGTTTTCTTCAAAGCATTTTATATCAGATAATCTCATATTCTTGAACAATAATTGTACTTTAGTGGATTCACATAATATTCAAGAACTAGGCAAACTATTTTATTTGAAAATATAATTCAATTTAACATAATTATTAGTTACTCAAAGGAAATACTCAAAATAAAGAGTTACATAAGCTCCTCCATTCAAAATAGCTGAAAATGCTATCTTTGGAAGAGACATTTTAATCTCTCTTGAGTGTTACAGACTTTTCAGTACCCTTAAAATATGATTAGCTGATATTTGCTTCATTCTGAAGGATTACTTTTGTACCATAGAACCATGTAGTAATTAAAATATGTAGAAATAACACAGTGACTGATAGAATCTGATAAGAAATAGAATGCTATGATCAGATGTATTGTGTTTTAATTTTTTTACTGGACTTTTTAATTGAACTAAATAATATAATTTATTATTGCATTTCATGCATGAACATAATACGCTTTGATAGTCTTCATCTGTGATGATCATGTCCAGCTCTCCCGTTCATTGGTATACATTCTCTGCCTCTAGTGTTTCCTTCCACTGTGTTGTGTCTCTTGACGTCTTTCTTTTCCTTTATTATGTTATATGTAATAATAAGTAAATATGCATATATTATAGTATGTATATACATAATATATACATTAAATATTAGACTATAACCCACTGAGTCTGGTTAGTGTCTCTCATATACATGTATGTATATATCTTGGATTAATAGGTAGTGTATCATTCCACGGAAAGGCCGATTCTTCTTCTTTCAGTGGTTACTAATGGCTTGCAACTTTTAATTTAATGGTGAGACTTTTGAGATTGTTTTTCTTTTCTTTTTTATTTTTTTTATTAATTTATTATTGTTACATCTCAATGTTTATCCCATCCCTTGTATCCTCCCATTCTTCCCTCCATGCCATTTTCGCCTTATTCCCCTCCCCTATGACTGTTCCTGAGGGGGATTACCTCCCCCTTTATATGCTCATAGGATATCAAGTCTCTTCTTGGTAACCTGCTGTCCTTCCTCTGAGTGCCACCAGGTCTCCCCCTCCAGGGGACATGGTCAAATGTAAGGCACCAGAGTACGTGATTCTACTTATGCTTGAATGTCAACTTTGATCTTGTTTAGGCAGCAATACTGATGATATTTTAAGTACAGAGAACCCGTCCCATATAGGAGACACAATCTCCACAGAAAACCTGATGGTCCTCTAGATTGTATAGTCATTCTTCCTTCTCTTCCAAAATGCTCACTGATCTATAATTATGGGGGTGTATTTTATAGACATATCAACTGGGGCTCAAAACCCCATGGTCTGTATTCTCTGCATTTTGAACAAGCATAAGTTATGTAAAGATCTCTGGCCGGGCGTGGTGGCGCACGCCTTTAATCCCAGCACTCGGGAGGCAGAGGCAGGCGGATCGCTGTGAGTTCAAGGCCAGCCTGGTCTACAAAGTGAGTCCAGGAGGGCCAAGGCTACACAGAGAAACCCTGTCTCAAAAAACAAAAAACAAAACAAAACAAAACAAAACAAAAAAAAGATCTCTGCTATAAAAACAAGTTTCTTTGATAAGGGGTGAGAGCTGTACTAGACTGTGAGCATAAGGGTAAATATTTAGAAAGGATTTACAAATCAAATTGTACTTACTTAAGAGGTGACTATGGTAGGCTTCATGGCATCATGAACTGTGGGTATTTGGCTTGGCTGATGTTCCTGGTACAAATTTCCTCCTATGGAGAAGTTTTTGTGGTGATTTGAATTAGAATGGCTCTCATAGGTCATTTAAATATTCCATCCTTAAGTCATGGAACACTTTGGCATGCGTCTGCAGGTGTGCTCTCTCTGGAGGAAAGATGTCACTGGGGATTGGTGTGGAGTTTGAGGTTTCACGAAGACTTATGACATGCCCAGTGCCCGCTGGATCAAGATAAGAATCCTAGGCTGTTCCTTTGCTCCACCATCCTGGATTCTAACCCTCTAAAATCATAAACCAAATTTCAAATACATGTCTTTTTTTTTTTTTTTTTTTTTTTTTTTTTTTTTTTTTTTTTTTGGTCATGGTATTTTTATCATCGCAATAGTAAAGTAACTAGGACTGAACTTGGTATCCGGCCGTGGGCTATTGCTCTGATGGGCCTGGCCAAGCAGCTAGAGGGTCATCCTAATAGGATCTTAGAAAACTTTAGTGCTCAGAGTAATATGGACTATGAAAGGCCCAGCTCAAGAGGTTTCATAGAGAAACAATATTAGCAAGTAGGCTACAGACACATCTAGATCTATTTTGACAAAGTATATAGTTGCCCTCTATCTTATAAGAAACTGCTTGAGGCTAAATTAAAAAGTTATCAACTTTTCAAAAAGAAGATTTCAGGACAGCTTAATACTAATTCTGTCATGTGCTCACTAATAAAAAGAGCAACTGGGACCAAAAGGAAATAAACAATGTACAATTTAAGGAGAAAATGAAGACCAGGAAATATAATGTTATAGCCAAAACTTGTCGTAAAAGAGATGAGAAGCCATGGTATGGTCCAACCTAAGAGTCCAAACAGCTCATCTTCTGAACCTTGAAAGCAAGTCTACAGGAATTTTCTGCTCATAAAAAACAACTAAGGAAAGAATTTCCAAATGGTATTCAAGGTGGGCAGACTCATTCTAAATGAACAGATAAAATCTGAAGAGTTGCTCACATGGTTTTGGTTTTAGAATCATAAAGGGTATTCTAGTAATGAGTTGAGAAATCTTTCCCTACCATTGATGAGAGCCACTGAAGCCATTCTTTGGGAGGTAGTAGTATACCAGCATGGAAGCCCTGAGATTCTGTGTCCTAGCAGTAAAATAAAACCTGGGTTTCAATGGAGACCCCAAGCTGTTGAAGGTGCCAGAGCCATTCAAACTTAGCCATAAATCCAGACTGAAATTATGTTAGTCATGACAACATTAGTTATTAAATCTGAACATTTACTAAACAGTTGGAAATTAAAGACAGAAAAATATTATTTAGTACATATATAATTGTAATAATAAATATACAGTATTTAATAATGTAAAATTTTAATAATTAGTATTCAATATAATTTTAAACACCATTTACTTAACTGTAGAGGCACATCTTATGGAATGCATGTGGTTGACTCAAGCCTTTTCTCTTTTCCCCTCCCTTGTATTGATTGATTTTGACCACATCCCATAATTTTCAGGAAGAGACAACTTGTTTGTTCAGCCTTACTATTGTCTAAACATTGTCTACAGGCATGTACTGGGAATGTCTAAACAAAATTTACACACACTTAAAGGCTTCTGAAAATCTATGACTTATTTTTCTGATCTTGAATCTACTGCAAGTTTATATAGTTCTATTCCATTCACTCAATTCAGGAATTAATAAACCCAGAGCCTTAGTGAAGACACCAGCAAACACTGACCTCCTCCAAGCAGGATCAGGAAATCATCAATTGCATCTTTTATAAAAGTATTTTTTCATTCATATAATTATTTGTTGGTAAATCTTAATGAATGAATGGACATGTCACATTTGCCTTGTTCTGCTACCCAGGGGCTGAATCAGGAAAGTATTAGTTCATGAAAGTTGCTTCATGCTCATTCCTATTACTGCAATGAACAAAAAGCACCAGGAGGGATGTAACTTGTGAAAAGATGCCAGAGGCAACAGAACTACTAACAAATATCCTGTGCATTTCTATAGGAAAGCCACTGGTTTACTAAGACAGTATGATGCTTCATCAAAAAAGATTCTTGAGGGCCAGCTCACCAAAACCAGATCCACTGGCATTTATGAGTGTAGGAGGCACATTCTCCCATAGGAGGAGGATCAGCCATGTCCCTAATATGGAGACACAGAGCTAAGCTGAGATCCATGTAGATGAGGTTATCCACACTAGCAATATCTGCTCGATGTCCTCCACTGTATGATTTACCTCTGTACTTTTGTGATAGTAAACTACTGCATTTTACAAGAAACATGATTATTTATACACAGCTGCAAAAATAGTTGGAGATATTGACAATTTCCTACATTTTAGACAGCTATCAACAGTGATTTTGAGTATTTCAAATGTTTTTGCTTTAAATTAAACTTTGTCTTTTAAAATCATTGACTGTAGTGAGTGTAATGTCTTAGAAAGTTATCCTTGTTTGTCAGTCATCATATTCTCTAAGAATTGGTCCTTCAGTGGTCATAGTCTCCAAAAAATTGATTTTACTTCAGTGTGCAATATTTTTTTGGCAAGAAGTTGTCCACTTTTTAATCTGTGACTTGCATATTCATGCCTTAGAGAATGACACACTTGGTTTCCCTGTGACTAGTAGAGAAAATCTGGTGAATCAGATCATTTGATAGGTCATAATAATAAAACTGCATTTCTCTTTCACTCAGGTTTAGTTTGGTCCTATACAACATTTTCAAACTATACTGAACAATGAAATGCTTACAGTGTTAAGTGATTTTCCCTAACTCCATTTCATAGCTGGTAAGAGAGGTGAGATGTCAACAATGTGAAATTTTCTCTCTATAGTAACATGTCTTATACGATTTGTGGCTCTCATGAGCATCTGGATGTCAGAAACCACATCTATCATGGTGCAGGACTCAACGTCTGCAAATTTCCTGCTTCTAAAGCGCCAACTTCACCTTTCATCACATGATCACATGAGCACAGAAGCCCTGGTAGTCATTTCATCTACATCTCTATTTCCTTAAAAATGTTTGAGTGTGATCATTGTTGGATTCCTTACCAATTGGCTGATTCGACAGATAGACAGTGACAGAACCCTAACATATCAACAGTTCCTATTCCTAAAGTTTAGATACAGATAGCTACCATCCTTCATCAAAAAATCCTCACTTTGAAACAAAGTATCAAGTCTCTTCTTGGTAGCCTGCTATCCTTCCTCTGAGTGCCACCAGGTCTCCCCATTCAGGGGACGTGGTCAAATATGAGGCACCAGAGTATGTGTGAAAGTCATACCCCACTCTCCACTCAACTGTGGAGAATGTCCTGTCCAGTGGCTAGATCTGGGTAGAGGTTTGAAGTTTACTGCCTGTATTGTCCTTGTACCCTATGGGCATATACAGGGGGAGGAAGACCCCCTCAGTCACAGTCATAGGGGAAGGGAGTAAGGGGAAAATGGGAGGGAAGGAAGAATGGGAGGATACAAGGGAGGGGATAACCATTGAGATGTAATAAGAATAAATTAAATAAAATAAAATTTAAAAAAAGAAACAAAGTATCACCTTTTAGTTTCAAAGCATTCAACATTTCAAATGTATTTTCTTTCTGAAAGCCCCCACAATGTTCCAGATTTTTGAATGCCATGCATTTTAAATTACAGGTGTTTAACCTTTAGAGACCATGACTGTTGTCCCATTTCTTATCTGTATGTGTCCATGAGTTAGCATGTGTTACATATGCAGATGTGAGTAGAAGGCAGATAACAGCTTCAGGTGTTACTAATGAGATATTCTTTATTAATTAATTTATTTATTTATTTATTTAATGTAGCATCTCTCACTGGCCTGAAAATGGATAAATAAAGTATTCTGGATGTTGAGCTAGGCTTCAGGACCTGCCTTTCTCACAAGCAAGAGGATAAAATAAGTTACTTCACACAATATGAGCAGAGACTGTCTCTGACTCTTTTACTTGTTTGAGGGACCCTTTTCCTCCTACTTGGTTGCCTCATTCAACCTTAATTTGAGGGCAGGTGCTTAGTTTTATTGCAACTTTGGATGTTATTTTTTTTCCCCTCAGACGGTAAGATGAGATGAGAGCTATACCGAAGATGTATCAATACACTGCTTGGGCTGAGCCCAGAGCTTATCTTTCTCTGTTCTGACTATCCCTAGGCCCAGATCTGAAAGCTTCTAGCGTCTGTAGCCTGTGATTAGAATATTTCACCTCCAAGACTTACTGCTGAATAAACTCACACTTGCTGGCTAATTCAACGAAGATATCCTGCCTCCAATTTCTCTCTAAGCTGACTGGTTCAATCAGGCTTCCCTCAGTTTCTGACTGAATTGCTCTGCTTGTCCTCAAACTAACTCCTGCAATGCATTCTGGCTCCTTATTCTCTGGCATATACTCTCTGCCCTGTCTCTATAAAACTGTCCCAGTAAAACTTCCACACACTACGATTACTACTACTACTACTCTCTTCTCTCTCTTTACTGCTCTTAAATAACCTCTCTTTCCTGAACTGTTCTCGTAAGAGTTGGGTATATCCCATCTCTGACCCATTCTGTCAAATATTTCTTTGATTCATCTCTCTGTCTGCCCCTCAATTAGATGTCACTTTTAAACATGGATGCTTCCTTCTGTAAACTAATCTTGCTTTCACTGTTTGATGTTAACGGTGTGTACTAATGTGGTGCCTGTATTCCAGCCAGATCATACTGTAATCCAGGGCACGTGTACATCCCAGCCAGATCACAAAGACCTAGAAGGTTTTAGGTGTGATCCCTTGCCAGAGAAGCCACGTTGCTGAATTAAATTCCTCCACGCAACTTACATGCCATGTCTTGTTAATGTCCCTTGAAGGCCTGCCCTCTCCTGAAAGAACACACAGGAGTGATGTATGTGGGGGAGACAGGAAGTGAAGTGAAGTGACTGAGAATGAAGAGAAGGTGGAGTGGATGACAGAAGAGTGTTTTTAAAGGGTACTTAACACTATTAGTTCTTGCAACTGGTCTCAACGAAAGGGTTTCAAGGGTTGAAAACCATTACAAAATACCTGTAATGTGTTGTGCAGATTTGTTTTATATTTCAAATATCTCCTAAACCCAGTGTTAGATTACTTGAAGAAGGAAAAATGTCTGGTAATACCAGATTCACAAGACATAACTATAATGAAAAAAAAATCCTATCTAGTAAGATTGAAGAACTAATTGGTGTCTCAAATAATTTACTCCAACGAGCATGACTTTGAAGTCACTTACAGAAGGATGGCTGACTCAGTGACAGCTTTATCTCAGAGAAATCCCAGAACAGGATGTGGACCACGAGGATGCTGCTGCAGTAGAGTGCTGACCTTTGACCTCCTAGGTACTCTAGAAGATTGCTGCGAGCCACTCGTTCATGGCCGCAACAGGAAGGAAATGAGTAATAAAACCCGAGGTATTTTTCCATTGACTTTCCTGCTTCAGGTGATGTTAGATACAGTGTCACTGTTACCAGAGACCTGTGTGACTCCATGTTCCGTCTCCCAGGACACGTCCAGGTTTTCAAAAGTTTTCTATAAAGCCTCATTGACTCCATGGTCCCTGATGGACATTGTCAGATCTGGTGTAAATTGCTGTTCTTTGTCACATCCTGGTTTAGCCTTAATTTTGTATTTTTTCTGTAACAGTTTCTACATTTCCTGTCTCTTGGAGAGGTTCAGATATGTATGTGACTTTGTTCCAAATATTGCCCACCATGTCATATCACTAGTCAGCTATTCTCAGAAGTTTAGGTGTAACCTATGACTACCATAAACGGTGTTTATCTGCAAACTAGGCATAAACAGAACTTTATAAGACAGCTTGACAGTCACATCTCATTATTTCAACAAGAAAAACAAAACAAAACAAAAAAACAAAGACAAAACAATGACATTATCTTTATGTTGTCTGGAATCTCACAAGAAATATGCTTTTACTTGGATTATCATTCTAAATATATGTTGCTTCATGTAGGGTTGGTCTTAAATGAAGCAGAAAGTTGTTGGTTTCAAGCACTGCTGTAGCAGAATTACATTGGTAGGCATTCCTTTGCTCTACTTGCTCCTGGTATTAGTACATAACTGAGTACTCCAATTGGTGTCAGTTTGTGGTGGGATTAGAACTGTGGAAGCCAATCAACATGGAGAAAGATTTCAGTTCAACCCCTAATTCTATATTGTGATAATAAACTATATCTTCAGCAATCCGGTCCAATCAGATTCTTCTGACAGGTATACAATACTATCCCCAACAGTCTGAATGCTAAGAAGCTTCAGAGAGACCATTGCTATCTACGCAATGATAGTGATGTAACACACTCCAAAATGCTGGCATTTAAGTCCACAAACTTATAGGTATCAAAGGTGCTTGTTCCAATGCAAATATGTAACATTTCACAAATAACTTTTTCCTGCTGGCTTTATATATTAATTCATCAGTTCAGATTTCACCTGATGCTTTATTAAATGAATGAGAAATATAGATTTTTATTTTACATGATAGCTCTGAAGAAGGTCTACAGGCTTCCTCAAGTCCTAGTATTTTCCATTTCATGAAACTGTGAAATGGCTTCTGAATTTTTTCATCTATATAGATGGTAAACAAAAATTTTATGAGGGTTGAGTTACACATGAACTTGTCTCATTCTCTTGTCAATTGTTTTTTTTTTTTCTAGAGCTCACAGTTGGGTACAGGAGGAAGGTTGACAAGCAATACTTGTTTTATCTCTCTATAACCCATGATTATTCCTTATGATCTGTTAAGTTTGCTTTTACTGAGGCTTAGCCATGGCTTCACCAACCTGCTTTGGTGGACTTAGGTCAAGTGGTTAGGTGGCCTTACCAGGAACTAAGAAGCAGTGGGCACATTAACACATGTAGTGAGCAGTCTCTATAACTGGCTCTTAGGTGGGCCTGTCTCCAGGAGCTATTTATTTACAGTGATTGCTTTCTGAAAAGGCTTGTGGCTGGGGAGGTCATTTTCTTCCTATAATTAACTTCAAGGAAAACAAAAATTGCCTGACTGCTCTCATGCTCAAGAAAAAAAAAACATTCAAAATATTGATGTCAGTAGATACCTTGCTGTATATCCTCTTGAAGCAGGTAATTCAGTGTTTTCTCTTAAGAGTAGCTCATAGTCCACACTTGTGGCAAATTGAACCTTCTCATGTTCTGTTCTCTGTGTCCATATTCCTAAGAACTTAGCATTTAAAGTAAAGCTTTGATTTAGTATATACTTGGGCCAATTACAGCTATGTTCCCCTTTACTTTTAATTTTTACTTTATAATGTATTTTAACTGAAATTTATCATGATTTTCACCCCTACACTTCCAAAATATTCTATTGATTCTTTCGGACTTTTTTAGCATGTCTGTAATTGTAATCACTCATTCTACAATACTTCCCAGAGCGATCCTCTTCACTATTGTCTTAGTTAGGGTTTCTATTCCTTGAAGAGAGACTAGAGCCACAGCAATGTTTATAAATAAAAACCTTTAACTGGGGCTGGTCTACAGTTTCTGTGCTTTAGTCCATTATCATCTTTGCAGGAAGCATGGTGGCATATAGGCAGACCTGGTGCTAGAGAATCAGATGAGAGTTATACACTTGAACCTTAGGCAGCAGAGCATGGCTTGAGCATCTGAGGCTCACTTTCAGGGACACACTTCCTCCTAAAGCACAATATTTACTCCAACAAGTCCATATCTCTTAATATGTCCTTTTCCATGAGCCTATGTGGGTCATTTTTATGTTAAAATACCACAACTACCAATCTGATAGGGTGTCTTATTATAGGCTGACCTCCCACTGGATGGTGTTCAACTTCCCAGCATTTTCACTATTACAGAAAACAGATTCTACATATCCCATTAGTTAACAGTTTCCAATAGCTCCTTGGTTTTACTTTCTTTCTAATTCCCATTGGTATTTTTCACCATTCTTATGCATGTTGTTATAAATTATTATGCCTTGTAAGTGAAACTGCCCTGTTGCATACAGAAAATATTTTTCTCACAGTCCTCTATCTCCCATTGCCCAAAACATTCCACTTTCACCTAATTCCCCTATGATCCTTGAGCACTGGGAAGATGAGGTGTAATAAATGTTAGCAATTCTGTGCTGAGAATTCTACAGTGTTTTCTTCACTGTAGATCGGAAATCTACTGAAAATAGAAGTCTCTCAGATGAGGGCTGAGAGATGATCTATGGAAATAATTAAAAATCACAGGGAGATGGTATAATACTACGTCCATTTAGAAGAACAATAGGTTTTATTTCTCCTTCAAGTTAATGAAGTCTCTAGCCATAGAGTCTTGGTCCAGTAATGGATACTATTTTGGGATTCAATTTGTAGACTGAGACTTAAATGCAATGTGAATGTCATTGGTAATTCCAATAGATGTACACAACAGAGGCCATGTCATTATTGTAGCTTCTATGAGTCACAGTTGGAGAAGATTGATACTTGCTTTCTCCCATGATACTGTGCATAGTACTTCTACCGCCATGAAAGCTACAAAGTGGAGATGAAGCTTCCAAGTCAGTACCAACCTATTCTAAGAATCAAGTATGTGGTGTCTGATTGATTAAAATGCAATGAGCTAATGGTGATGAAGCTATATTACATAAATATATTATATATATATATATTGTATAAATATAAATTCAGGTTTACTGGAAGAGGAGTGGGAAGGAGAGCATGTGCTGTGTGGGGAGAAAGAAAGGTAGGGGAAAGGGAAGGAGAGAGGACAGGAGGGCCAAAGAGACAAGTGGCAAGCAGAACCAAATGTCTTATAGTGAAGGGTCTCTGAGCAAGAGGAAGCACTTCCCCTAGATAGAGGCCAGTGCATGCCAGGCAAGCCCTGCACCAGGACCTAGCGTACCAGCCTATTGTTGATAATAAATGGACAAAAGGTGAAGAAATCAACTTTGTCTGCTTCCTGCTAACATTGGGACATTGATTTTTGGGGAGTGGGGGACAAAGGCTAGAATGTTGGCCAAGTCAGGATGAACAGGTTTGCTGTTAAATATCTGTGAGACCATCTGTGGCTAGAAAATTGCAGGTTCAGCTGATTCAGTCTGTGAGGTTTAGGCCAGAGCATCTGAGTTCTTTATGCAGCAGCTGACAGGATGTTGGAACACATATATGTTAGGAGCAGGAGATAAAATTAAGGAGTTTAGGAAGAGAAAATTTTTTCTTAGTTGTACATTCAAAACTTTTATGCCCGTGGTCTTGGTACCTCTGTACCTGGTGAGAAGATAATGGTGTTAGATGACAGAATATGGTCTGGAGGACAGAAGAGGCTGATCATGCACATAGGATGTGACTCCTGATCCGAACCTGACTATTAAAAGGCATGGGTAATGCTCCTAAACTAGACTTCCTATTTGAGGATTGTGGTGAGTCCTGGTGATCTAAGGATAAAAGAGAACACATAACAAAGTTGAACCAGAGTCAGAGTGTGCTGGCCTGACAGGACCTGTTGGGAGGCTATGGCATAGAGTAACTGGATAGAATCCAAAAAGCTGAATTACATTCTGGAGGTATAATAACATGGAAATACTTCCATCTGTTACTTTATTCTCTGATTCTAACCACTTACATCAACAGTAATGTGGGAAATTGTGGATTACCCCATCTACCAAACTTCTTAAAGATATTATCATATTAAATACTAAATTAATTAAAGTTATGAACAAAATTTTAACTTTGTGATATACACAATGTTTATTTTTATTTTAAAAGACACCCATTATACTCATTCATACCTTCATAATGTATAAAATGAGACTATTTAACATGATACAGCATCATGGATCAGCTTCATTTCTTGAGGATGAGCAGATGTCGCTATCAACAAGCACAATACATCTCAAGAACTTGAGATAAAGGTCAACTGTATGTGTGTCAACATGTAAGCAATAGGATAATTTACAGAGAGCAACAAATTGAGATAATTCATCAGATGATTGAAAGTCTTCAAAACCAGACCAAAGGGCATAATCCACATCTCCTCTTGTTGCATTAATCTAAAGAACAAAAGGATAATCAGTCAATTCTTGTTTACAGCTTATATTTTCTTTCACTTTCCTGCCTAGATGTAAAATTATATTTAGAGAAGTGATTAAAAAATATGAAACTTCTTTCAAGCAGGTGTCTGTTTTAGGCAACTTGTCTGCAAGACATACTGATCAAATAGTTCCGAAATTTAGTGGGAGTAGCCATCTATACTTTGATTGGATCTAAGAAACACCTCACGAGATAGGACCAATACTTGACACATTTAATGAGGACCCAAGACCAGATAGATCTCAGGTCTAGTGAGAAACCTACTACTATTCTTCTGTTAAATGAACACCACAATACAATATTGTGGTGCCCATAGTCAAGAGTATTTCTCATGTTCATCAGAGAAGATTCTTCTGACAGTAGCAAAGAGATCCACAACTCATCAGTGTGCAGAGAGTAAGAGACTCTGGACCATGCAGATATAACTAAGAAGCCTTTATGAAATTTCTCTTCTCAATGCTCCAGTATCTGCATGGAAGTGGAGGTAATAAAATTGTAAGAGGCAGACATAGTAGATGACTCCAAGAAAACAGCATCTTAAGGATGTAATAGAACTCATACTTGCAAAACTTGACAGAAATTTTGACAGCATGCACACAAGAGCTACACAGTTTCAAATCAGACAAAATCACAGCACTGAAAAGGGGAAGTAAACACAAAATCCTATCGCTAACCAATACCAGATGAAAAGGATAAAAGTCAGTTTTCTCCAAAAAAGTATCAGTGGGTATACCAACTGTACTCTAGGTCAGGCCTCATGTCCAGGAGTAATTAGCCAACACAAACCATACTCCATGAGTTTTTCCTTTTTGTAGAGATGGACCTCTAGGTTTTTGATATTTTTGTCTTATTGGTCCTCTTTTTATTAGTTTGCTTGTCTGTTTTGATTTTAATTTCTTCCTTTATGTTGTATTTCTTATTTTATGAGGGGGGAGATGGAAAGTGAGTAAAAATTGCATATGTAAGGTGGTAGAGAGAATCTGGTGAAGATAAGTAAGGAAAAGAATATGATCAAAACATATTAAATGAAAAGTATATTAAATATAAATTAAGAAAAGAGAACCTGTTGTCTCAAAGAAAAATAAATCAATGAGACAATTCAGTCACAGGCTTGTATTTTCACAGGTCTAGAATGAGTTCTGTTAATATGTCAGCCATCTACAAGTAAAAGCAAGACCCCTGTACTTATTTTCTCATATCTATTTGACTTCACATGAATTTGTATATTTATGAATCTGAAGATGGAGGACCAAGATTTGATACTTGAACATAGATGAGTAGTTGGCCTTGGTAATGAATACTGATTGTCAAGGAGTCATAGTGATATGAGTCTCTAATGACTTAGTCTGGAGTATTTCACTCTGCCCAGTGCAATAAAAACTACTCAAACTATTGTGAAAAACTTATCCTTTCAGGTTATGCATTAGTTCTGAGAATGTCTAAGATAATAGCTGCCATGTTTTTCTTGCAAAGTCAGTGTTTCATAATAAGTAGCTACAGTAGAGGTCAAATCATTCATGAATTAGCAATGTGGAAGGAACCCTACTCACCGAGCTGAGTATACTCTTGGTAGCTTCAAGAAGCTCTGCATTTTCTGTCTCAATGTCTTCGACTAATGATATGACATCATCATACGTTCCTGGCATACTTCCAAGAATTTTCAGCAGGTTTGTAAGAGTGTTATTCCAAGTCCACGTTCTACTGAGTAGCATTTTTGGAAAGTCTTCAAGCTAAGCAGCCATGTTTCAGCAATTACATTATGATAAGGGAAATAAGGAAGGATTAGTTCATGTGATTTTCTATGAGACAGGCAGAATTGTTTGTGGAAATAAAATAATATGAACAAATAAAATATAAACATTCAGTAATTTGCCATTATGAAATAACTTATGTAGATAACTAAAATTTCCAATAATCTATTTTATTTTATTGATTGTACTTTGTTTTCCATATAAAAGTATACCATCTGATTTCCCAGAAAGCTCTTTCATACTTCATTATATTATTTGTCCACGAGACCCCAAGAATTTTCTGGGGCTTAGTAGGTGTTCTGATTCAGGAAAATTAGGTATCGCCAATGTAAGTGACAAGACATTTAATTTAGATTCATCACACAAATATACTACTAGAATTTTCACATTTATACTTATTTTAGCCTATTTTAAGATACTAATAAAATATATTTCATGAAGACTACCATATTAATAAATGTGGTTTTTCAGTCTACAGGACTTTCTCTCTTTGCCTGTAACAGAGCAGCACATTTGTTGGAACATATGAGGGAAGAATAATAGAAACAGTGGAATGTCACTTTTTTAAATTAACAGCATGAATAGAAGGAACGATGGAAATTTGATTTCCAAGTTTGTTCCATCATATTACATGAAGCTCATTCCTGACTTCAAATGCTTCATATGCTGATTTAGCTATCATAGAGACATAGTTAGCTATCATAGAGACAATGAAAAGAGTAGAGAGGATTCCAGTGGACATTGTGATAGAAAAAGGAAAAATTAGTGATGGAAAGAACCAGATCCAACTCTTTTGGCAATATAACTTCCTGGAATCATTGCTACATAGAATAAGAGTATGAGGGTCTAGATGGAGGCCAGCACCCACTCTTATAGAGGATGTGAAGGTCCAAGTTCCATAAAAACTTACATTGACACAGTGATAGAAGTCATGGAGAATAGATGGGTAAGAGAGAAGAGGAAGTAGAATCAGAAGAGTCTTGAAAATCAAGGAGACTGAACATGGTGGTCAATCTGTGAGATTTTCCACTTGGAAGCCATTTACTAGTAACATATAAGGAACACAGGACTGTGTTTGAATATACTGAGAAAAGTCTAGTAGAGAAGTCATAAAACTAAAACACACTTAAAGTACAATTTAAAGGCCTGTTGTAATATTACCTAACATTTGCTTATTTTTATCAAGTCTCTAACATGGACATTTCATCGTCCGTTCTCACTCTATTTTCCTACAGTTGTGATTTCTACATGTCTTATAGTACTTACAAAAACCTGCAGCTCGACAAAGCAGAGGTAGTCTACTGTTTCAGGTATTTAGGTGAAATCAACTAAAGACTCACAGGGAAAATATAGGCAGTAAACTTCAAACCCCTACCCAGACCTATCCGATGGACTGGAGAGGGAGGTCTGACTTTCATACAAACTCTGGTGCCCCATTTTGACCACGTCCCCTTGATGGAGAGGCCTGGTGACACTCAGAGGAAGGATAACAGGTCACCAAGAAGAGACTCAATACTCCATGAGCATATACAGGGGGAGGAGGTCCGCCTCAGTCACAGACATAGGGGAGGGGAGTAGGGGGAAAGAGGGAAGGAGGGAAGAATGGGAGGATACAAGGGATGGGCTAACAATTGAGATGTAATGTGAATAAATTAATAAAATATTTTTAAAAAGACTCACAGGGATTGTTTGGGCTTCATCCATGTTTTCTGGAGTTTTGATAGAATAATTGTGGCAGCAGATGAGAGATTTATTCAGTAACTCCTGATCCCCAAGAAACTCAAACATCTGCATATATTAAATTTAATATTGAGTTAATTGAAGTCTGGAAAATAACCCAATGAATCTACAATCCAAATATTAATGTACTCAAAAGATGTGTGCTTTTTACAGATAAACCACATAAATTGTATTATTAAGAATCTAACAATGTGAACACATTAGTTCTTTTCTTCTTAATTGGATCTGTAATCTCACTTACTTTTTCTTCTAAATGTCAACCCCAAGCCTTTCTCATAATTACTCTTCTCTTACTTTGTTTTTTATGATCACTATATTTTCTCTATTGAAGCAAAGGCTTAAAAATAACAAAACTAGACAACACAAAGTGTCTTAAAGATGATCTTTGTTTAGAATCTTGGCCTAGTGTCATGGTATCTTATGTTTATATTCATTAATATCTTGTTTCCTGTATGTCCAAGCTGATAAGGATTTCTTACCTAGATTTTTTAAGTGTAAGTTTTTTTCTTTTTACAAGTGAATATGTACACATTTACCATCCAGTGTTTAGTATAAACCAGACTGGAATTGTGTCAAGTTTGACAAAAGTAGATAGAACAAACTGACCTTTTTAGGGAATAGTAAGGAAAAAGTAGAAAACAAAAAATATTAATCAATGTTTATGTATTGATCAATATATTTTTAAAATATTGTATTTCAAGTATACTATAATAACTTATTGTTTAAAATTGATGATCAGCTAGGATGTGAAAGCTTAATGGATTACCAGGAATGCTAAGAATTTCAAAGAAGGTGAAAAAAGAATGGGTAATGAGAAACTAATTTGTAAAAATACAATAAGAACACGTCTATGCCAAATCCAGAGACACATTCTCTTGATGTCCATTCTTGCACTGAAGCCTTATATTTTTTGTCCATCACATTGACTGAATTGAACAGACGAGGAACAGGAGGAGGAAGCCTATTTTCACTTGTCAACCAGCCTCCTAGTGATTGAACTCTAACACCAGAGAGCTCTAAAAGGAATCCTAGCATTGGGGCTCCTAAAAATACAGTATTATATTTCTTCCCTCTTGATATGGTTTCCATTTGGATTGCTTCTACTTCCTATGCCCAACTGACTAAAATGCACTTCCAACCTTCTTGAGTATCCGCAGTGAGCTAAGTGGAAAATGCCAATATTTTCTTGTTCCTTAAAAGCTATATTCATATATCAGAGCTCTTCCATAGCCACAACAACAATTATGCTTTTAGTTCACAATTGTAATTTTTAAATTAGAAAGTAAATAAATTTATAGGAAATCGATCACATGATTTTTTGCAAGCTTCTCAACTCGCATTTTTCTTTTGATGTCAGAAGTGCTCTTGTATAACAATACAAGAATAAAGTATCACAATAAACCTTTGAATATGTCTTACTTGGCACTTGGCCTTTGATGCCTTCTGTTTTAAGTTCAAGTGATGTCATTAGCATGAAGACATTTGGGAAAAAGAAAGTGGAAATAAGTGAGATACTTACAAATTGGTCATAGAAGGCAAATGATGAATTTAGCTGAATCAGGATACAGGGAGAATGATTTTTAAAAGTGAGTAAAGAGACAACAAAATTGAATATTTATTACAATAAGAGACATTTGCTGGGTGCCCATTATTGGACTAAACCATGTCATGTGTCTCCTCCCTGACATGAACTGACCTTGAGCAGACACATGCAGCCCTCATGAACAGTGAACCAATTTCTTTTCTAAATCAGTATTCCTGGTGAATAAACCTCAGCACCAGAAACCTTTAAATATGATTGAATTATTATTCCAGCATTCAGGAGTTAATGAGAAGCTAGGATGTTGTTGCTGTTCACATTTCCACCCTCTTGAATTGTCACAGTTTGGATTCATTCCAATCATTCCTTTTGACTCTCTCTTATGGACTATCTCTATTGGATATCTTCAGTGTGCTAGGGAAAGAAGTCAACAGAGACTGGCTCCAAAGAAGCGGAATTGTGGGACCAGAATTCTTCCCTGGACACAACTATTAAAATTTTATGTTGCAAGTACAAGATTTTTTTTAAAATAAATAACAATTATAAGGGAGAAAAGACCTTAGATACCATTGTATTCCATACAAACCAGAGGTTCCCTGAAACTTTCTCATTATTATTCTGCTCTTTCCTGGCTGGCACCTTTTTTTACCCATGGACATGTATTATTTGAAACTGACATTTGATTCTTTCCCATGACATGTCCAAGCAAAGTCATTAGCCATAAGGGTTGGGGCCTCAAAAGAAGATGGAAGTGAAGTACTTACAAATTTATCAAACAGTTTTGCAGATAACTCACTGATGGTCTGAGACAGGAAGAGGAAAATGAAATAAAGATTAACCAGTTAAAAGATGACATACATGCATATATATTTCAAAACAGTCATTATCTGTGTGTTCATTTCTGTACGGAAACCTTGTCTACTGTTGCCTTGATGATTTTTACTGAGCTTGAGCAGAAAACATGCAGCCTTCAGAAACAGAGAACACATTTCTCTTCTATACCAGCTTCCAAGTGAATAAATTTATGCATTACACTTCTTTTTGCCTGTTTAAACAAGGACTCTCAGCTTTAAACATTTGAGAAGCTAATGTCTTGCAGGGTTGTTTTTTGTTTTGGTTTGTTTGTTTTTATATGTTTTGTTTATTATTGGTTCATTTTGATTTTTCTTTCTTGCTGATTCAGCTCTAATAATATCATCACAGTTTAAACTAGGCTTAGTCATTCCATACAATGCACTTTTCCTCTTTGGCTGTGCTTCTCTGTGTTAAATGAAGATGCTGAAAGAGACTGTCCTCTGGCAAACAAGGTAAGCAAATCAGAGCACTCCCTCTGTTTTCCCTAATTCGATTTTTATGTCACAAATTGAAATTTTTTAAAAAATTTAAAGTAGGGAAAAATTCCAAAATCACTGAACTCTTCAAAACTTGATATTTTTATGAAGTGTATCCTATTTCCCTTACTTCATTTTTCAACACCTACTGCTTTAATTTATTATTATGAAGGGATATTATTAGGAATTAGGCTCACAATAACTATAAATGTGGTACATTATAATTTTTACATGGAGGTTGCTGTATGAAAAAAAAATCAGATGCAAATAAAGTACTTACAAATATCCTGCGCAATTCTATGTTGTGGTCACTGATGTTCTGGGTAAGTGTCATGGCATGATCAAACAGTTCCTTGAGGAATAGTTCATCATCATCTGTCTCATTGCTGTTCAGTGGCACAGAGGCCACATTCTGCCATAAAAGTAGGTTTGACACCAGCAGCAGAAGTGACCCTGAGAACAGAAACAATGGCCATTCAGTTCCATTCCTCCAAACCAATCAAAAGCATCTCTACCACTTCTGTCCAGAGCCTTTCCGGTGTGGTTTGATACTGTGTAGCAGTGGTAGTTAAAAGGCAGCATGAGGAGACTTGATACCCTATGAGTATATAAAGGGGGAGGAGGTCCCCCTCGCTCACAGTCATCGGGGAGGGGAGTGGGGGAGGGTGGGGGTGAGGGAGGAATGGGAGGATGCAGGGGATGGGATAACCGTTGAGATGTAATATGAATTAATTAATAAAATAAAATTAAAATAAATAAATGAAAGGCAGTATGTGGTGTAAGAACTTAGTTATTTCCCACAGGTTGGGATTGATATTTGAGCTAATGCTGGAATTTTGACACAATTGGAGATTAACTTAATTGTCCGTTAGAACTTATAGTTCTTTTCAATTCTCCCTTCCTCCAAGGCATCACTTGTTCTTTAATTTTTGGTATTATGCTGTAATAACATCATTTATCTCCTTCATTCCTTCCTCTAAACACTTGATTTGCTTTTATTTTAAAATCATGTTCTTTTCCCTCATTAATTGTTGTTATGTCCGTATACGCATATGTATTTATACATACAAGAATACATGTGTATGTGTATCCTTAAATGCTTAAGTGCAGGCTGTATATTGTTACTTACATGTAAGATATTCAGGGAGGACCATTTGTTATTAGTAACCAACCTGAGTGCTTTTCCTTAGGGAAGACTAGTTCTCCCACTCTCATGATGCCTTATTGGCCTGCAGCAATTCATGTAGACTTGAGCCGTCCTGGGATTTCCCTCATCCATGTTAGCATGCCTATTGTTTTTGTTTTTAATCAGCTCATGCTTAGGCAATGACGTTGCTGATACTTTATAAATTTAGCTTATGATGGCCTTAGGAGGCACAGTTTCAGAGCAAACTCCCTTTTTCTTTTCATAAAAAACACACCTAAGGCTCAGAGATCATTCACAAGATGGGAATAATATGTCCCATTTTACAAGGATAGCATGGTAGCTTTCATTTTATTCTCATTTCTAAAAAGAATAAATACAGGAGTTCCTGGTTTTTAAAACTTAGGATGATGAGAGCCCCACTATGAAAAGGAACCTCTGGACTGGCCTTACTAACTTACAGTAATAACTCTATGCATTTGCCAATTTACAAAAACCATCAGTTTTTTTTTATATATAAAGTTGAACTTTACAATAACACTCTGGATTGGTTTATCCTGTGTAATATCATCAGATTGTATTGTGGAAAAGTGATGGCTGTTTGCTTAATTGATTTTTCTATATTTTCTGTTATCAGCTATGTAGAAAAGATTGTCAACACCTTGGGTTTTGCATTATGCATTATTTTACAGACCTAAGCTATCTTAGTTATAACTGGGTCTCAGGGAACACATCCACAATCTTGGGGCTCAATGTTAACAGAAGTTATTACTTGTAGACATCAAGTTTTAATTTTAAGCACTTGACCACAGAAGACTGAGTACTCTTTATTTTACTCACTTGTATTGCTCATTCATAACTCCTCTTTTAGATGAATTTTCTTGACAATAAAGTGTTAATGTCATCATCAAATTACATTTTTAGATGTACAAAGCAAGAACTCTAACATTTTGCTAATCAATGCTCTCAGGAGGATGAAGAACTAGGTAAATAAAAAATGAGAAGTCTATTTATTATTTTTTGTGAGCAAGTCTGAAATAATGTCTTATATATAGAACATTTGTTAAATACTATTGAAAAATGTTCAAATTAACATTCAGGTACTGGTGATATTCATTAATAGAAAAAAAAACACTAACCACAATTATTCAAAAGTAACTAAAAATATCAAAAAAGATTGTGTAGTACAAATATCCCTATCACCTATTTATAAGAAAGATTAAAAACAATTCAGATAAATCCATTTAAAGTATTTTTCCAGTTTTGAGATTATGATAATTACAATTCCTTCTTTCCTCACTTTACTCCAAACCCTCCCACAAGTCCTCTCTCAAATTCATGACCTTTTTGCTAAAAACATATATACATATACATATGCATATACATATATACATATACATGTGCTTACTCAGTATAATGTTATTTGTGTATATATTTTCATGAGTGGCCATTTGATATTGTGTGAGCAATAAGTATCGTCCTCCCTGGGGAAAATTATTTTTTTCTTGTGCAACTAAATTTCCAAAAATAAAGATGCTTTTGGTAATTTATGTTATAAACAGTAGACACTCGTGAATACAGTAAATATACATGCATATCAAGTAGAAGATATTCACATTTTTCACATTTAAAGCTGAATGCAGGGAGCTAATGATTTCTGTCTCACAAAAATCCAATTCATATTGTTACCAAATTATCTACTTAGATATTTTATCTCGAGAGATGATAATATTACCATCGTACAAGTTTTGAAGTATATTTTTCCTGACCAAAAATTTTAGAGACACATCTGCTAGCCTTGTATACTAAGTCCCACGTTAGAAAATATGATTAAGTGCATTCAGCTGAAACATGCAGCCACCCATATCTTCCAGTTCTCACCCTCCTTCCTGCTTCTGCTGTCTTCCCCTCCTCTAGTGCTCTGACAAGGGGTATCCTCCTCCCCTACCATCTAACCACAGGCTATCAGTTCTCATCAAGATAGCCTGCATCCCCTTCCTCTCTGTACCTGCAAGGCTGCCTCACCAAGGGGGAAGTGATCAAATTGCAGACACCAGAGATCACGTCAGAGGTAGTCCCTGCTCCTCCCCACTGCGAAGAATGAGACGTTCATAGGCTACATCTGAACAGGCAGTCTAGTTTTCACTGCATGCCTTCTTCTTGGTTGGTGCATTAGTTTGTGCAGGCCTCCCTGGATCCAGATCTGTCTTGATGGTCTCCTTGTGGAGCTCCTGACCTCTCCCAGGTCTTCCATCCCCCTACTCTTCCATAAGACTCTCGGTGTTCCGTCCCGAGTCTGGGTTCAAGTCCCAGCATCTGTCCCAACTTGAGATTGATAATTTCATGCTCTGACCATTTGGGGTTGTGTAAGCAAAACACTATTCTTACCATTAGATACTGATAAACTTCCTTTTTCTATCAAGGTCAACTAAGAAACTGAAAAATGTCTCTAGACATTTCTACATGTTCCCTGGAATGAAGACTCCTTTTAGGAACCTTTGGTCCAAGAGTGTGTGATGTATTTACTTTCTATAGTAATGACTGGACAGTACGTCTCAGATTTATGGGATTTTACTTGTCCTGATTAAGCATGTACAAATGTCTGATCACTTCCTATATGGCAAAAAATTACACACACAAAAAAAAATGTAAAATGTCCAAAAGATATTGTAAATGAAAGCAATGTTTAAGCTTATTTAGTAGAAAATGAGGAAGGAGTTACTCACAGGAGCACAGTTGAGAGAAAGACAGTGACATCTCTGAGGAGTCCTGGCACAGCCTGGTTCCTTCACCCAGCCCCAACTCCAGGAAAGAGTCTACCTCCTATATAGGCCATTGAACTATCCCCAAGGCCAGGTACTGCTAGGAGGCAACAAAAGGTACCATGAAGAATGAAGGTGAGGCTCATATGACTCTTTGACTTCAGGCTGTGCTAACAGCATCAAGACCAGGATGACTCAATTGGTCAATATAACCCCTTTAGCTTATTTTTAAGCTGTGAGTATGGTCCAAATTAACTGGCAACTCACTGTAGACATCACTTCTCTATAAAAGTTCTTGCGAATTTCATGACTTAGAAGTGTATCCCTGTCACAGAGTTTCATTTTTCTTTAAATGATTACATGTTTCTGTTACTGATTCTTTGTTATAGTGACTTATTTTGCTCTTTTTGTACTTTGGAAAACAAGGCCGCAGGAGCAGTCCTGAACTTGGACCTGTTTAACATAGTTTATTTTCCCGGGTCCATGGAACATGCTGAAGTGTTTCTACGTATTAGGCACAAGGGGTCAGTAATGTAAAGTGGAGAGAGAGAGAGAGAGAGAGAGAGAGAGAGAGAGAGAGAGAGAGAGAGAGAGAGAGAGAGAGTGTGTGTGTGTGTGTTTATTGTTGTTTAGGGATCTTTGTTGATTTTTGTGACAAAATACTTTCACTCAACAAACCATCACATCAGGTCTTCATGCTGGAGCTGAAACTATTCTAAGTCACAGATTTTCAGCCTGGCTTACTTATGCAAACATGGTTTCTTCATGGAATTTTGCTTTAATCTAATCAGAATGTACTTGGTTGCACAAATAGCAATTGCACTACAATTGATTGAGCATAGACAACAGGATTGGCTTGGTAGCTGCATTCATTGCCTCTATGCACGTCACTTTATGACACTACAGAGCAGTGGCCAGAGCACTTCATCAGAAAGAAAAGCAAAAGAGTAGAATCTTAACTTCAGTCACAGTTAGATATCTCTTTCTCATGCAAACAGAGCATGTGCCATAGCATTCCCTAGTCTATTAATTTTAGTATTGTTTGCTTCCAATACATTGTCCATAGTCTATATTACATGAATAAGCACTTTTCCAGAAAGCATTGAGGGGTCAGGTTTTAACAATTATTCATTGATTAAAGGAAACAATGCAAGTGATCGTCCCCTGCTAGCATATAGAAGCTGGCACTTTGGTAAAGAAGGGCCAGTGAAAATCACAAAATTTATTTTAAGCATTAAAAAAAAATGGACGAATTTGGAAATGGAGCTACAAGTGTGGAAATGATTCAGCGTCACCTGTGGTGAAAAGTATATTGCCAAGATATTATATAGTATGCCTTTTTTTTTTCTAGTAAAAGAAATGCTGCTATGGATATTTTTCTTCTGGCTATCTATTTTAATGACTACTTAATTATCTTTAGAGCTGTCTTAAGTACTTATTGTGATATATATTTATTACTATTCATTAACTGGTAGATCTAGGCTATTTCCATTCTTGCTTATTTTGTACCAATAAATATGGATATAGGCATATCTATCCAGTAAATAGATTTTTGGGGTATATACCCATGAGTTGTATATTTAGGTCATAAAGTGGATCAATTTTAATATTTTAAAATATAATTTACTTTTATTTTATGTACATTGGTGTTTTAACTCCATGTCTGTCTGTCTGAGGGTTTCAGATTCCCTGGAACAGAAATTAGAGACAGTTGTGAGCTGCCATGTGGGCACTAGGAATTGAACCAGTGTTTTCTGGAAGAACAGGCAGTATCCTTAACGACCACTGAGCCATCTCTCCAACACCAAAGCTTTACTTTTGTTTTGTTATTTGAGATAAGGTTTCTCTGTATGGCTTGCCTATCCTGAAACTTACTCTGTAGATCAAGTTTGCCTCAAATTCACAGAGATCCTCCTCTCTCTGCCTCCCAAGTGTTGGGATTAAAGGCATACACCACCACCACCACCACCACCCATTTCCATATTTTGAGGAAGCTTTATATCAATTTCCATAGTGGCTACACTTTATTACAGTCTTACTCCTGGGCTGTCTTGAATAGAAGACCTTCTTTAAATTTTGGAGACATCATTTCATGAACTGGCAATAAAAAACAGAAAAAAAATAAAGCAACATTTATCTCTCCATTTCTTCGTTGTGGAAACAGTGTTACAAGCAATCTCACAATCCCTAATGAACTGTGTCCACTTGAAATGTAAGCCACAAGAAACTTCCGTAGAAAAGCCACTCTTCTCAGGTCTTCAATCATAGTTTAAAAAAAAGGGGGGTGGAGTAAAAAGTCATTACCTAGGAGTATTTAGTCTTCACTTTCTTGAGGCATTTCCACAAGACTGCCTTGGTCCAGGAAGTTAACATTATATGTACTTGGCAGGAGTAAATGGGAGGTTGATTCCATCTTTATCTACAGAACCTGGGTTTTTGTGCCTACCTAGCTCCAGGCTACATCCTGTTTCTCACCCAAGTCCGTCTGCTGAAATGGCTGAGGGTATATTAAAAGTCTAATTTCTCCTAAACACTTAAATTTAATTTCATGTTTTTGCATGATATTCTCCTATTTTCAATTGTGGGGTATTTCTTGTCTCTGAAAAGGATAAACTACACTAAAATTAATCTCTTTCTTTATAAAATGTGTACTGCCTAGCATATGTTGTAGTCTTGATTACCCTCTAGCTTAAACAAAATACATTTCAGCAGAACATACATTATACATATAATATACATATATGTATGTATGTGTGTATGTGTAAAGATATTAATTAAGGAATAAAATACATTAAATTTGAGAGGGAGTTTACAGATGTACCTAGGAAGGGTCAAAGGAGATTAGGCAAGGAGAAGTGATATAATTTTCTATCTCCATATCTATAGTTTGTTACTCACTGTCTGAGCAATTCTAAGATTCTATGTGCTCTACCTTCATTTGCTGGTTGCCATTATTACTGTGAAAATGATATTTGATTTCATAAACTACCTTTTGTTCATTCTTGAGATTATTTATGATTACTGTATCTTTTTATATGTAGTTCTTACTCTTATTTTTGTTCAAAGTCATCTTGCTTTTTACTGTTCAGTTCTTACCTACATTACTTTGCAGTATTGAATTACTAAACTACATTTTGTATAGATTGAGAAATTAGATATAGATTTTTTTTGTTCTACAGATATGTAAAATTTTTATTCACAGCATATATTAAAGGATTTAATTTTTCTACTATGTATTCTAATTGCTTTGTTAAATAATTAGGTGGATATATGGTATTTTACACATGGGGAAACCACACCCATCATAATAGCCACAAATAATAGAAAGTATCTAGGTGCAAGTCCAACCTACCAGGGTAACACCTGTATGACAAGAACTTAAAATCTCGGAAGAAAAAACTGAAGAAGATATCAGAAGATGGAAAGAGCCCCATGCTCATGGATTGGTATGTTTAAAAAGGAAAAATGGCCATCTTACCAAAAGCAATCTACAGATTAAATGCAATTCCTATCAACATACCAACACAATTGTTTATTTGTTTGTTTATTTGGTTTTTTTGAAATAGGATCACTCTGTGTTAGCCTTGGCTGTCCTAGACTCACTTTGTAGACTGAGCTAGCATCAAACTCACAGTGATCTGCCTGCTTCTGCCTCCCAAGTGCTGGGATTAAAGGCATGCACCACCACCACCCGGCTACCAACAAAATTTTTTTACAGACCTGGAAAGAATAATTCTAAGCTTCAAATGGAAAGACAAAATAAAATAACCCATAATAGCTACACCAATACTATAAAATAATAGAATCTCTAGAGGTACCTCTATCTAAGACTTAAAGCTATACTACAGAGTAATAGGAATACAAATTTCATGGGCCTGGCATAAAAAGACAGCTTGATCAATCAACTCAAATTGGGGACCCAGAAATAAACTCACACTCCTATGGACACCTGACTTTTGAGAAAGGAGCCAAAATAATAAAATAGAAAAAAAGATAGTACCTTCAACAAATGGTGCTTGTCTAACTGGATGCTTACATGTAGCAACATGCAAATAGATCTATATTTAGCACCATGCACAAAACTCAAGCCCAAGTGTATCAAAGACCTCAACATAAAACCATATACACTGAATATTTTTGATGAAAACATGGGATTCAGACTTGAACTCACTGGCCCAAGAAATAACTTCCTGAACAGAACACTGACAGCTCACACTCTAAAACCAACAATTAATAAATGGGACCTCGTGAAACTAAAAAGCTTCTATAAAGTGAAGGAAACTGCCAATAGAACAAAAAGTCAGTCTACAAATTGGGAAAAGATCTTCATGAAGCTTACCTGTGACAAAGGGCTAATATCCAAAGTATATAAAGAACTCAAAGCATTAAACACAAACAAACAGAATAGCTCAATTTAAAAAATGGGGTAGTGTTAAACAGAGAATTCTCAGCAGAGGAATTTCAAATGGCAAAGAAGCATTTAAAGAAATGCTCAATATTGTTATATACCAGGGAAATGAAAATCAAAAGAATTCTGAAATTCCATCTAAAATGTCGCAATGGCTAAGATTAAAACCTTAAGTGACAGCACATGCTGGCTAGTATGGAGAGAAAGGGAGACACTTACTTCTTCATTGCTTGTGTGAGAGCAAACTTGAATATCTTCAGAAATCAATCTGGTATTTCTCAGAAAACTGACAATAGCTCTACCTCAAGACCCAGCTATACCACCTCTGAGCGTACACTCAAAAATTGTTCAACCATACAAGAAGGGCATTTGCTCAACTATGTTCATAGCAGCTTTTTTCATAAATTTCAGAATCTGGAAATAACTTAGATATTCCCCCAAGCAAAGAATGGATAAAGAATCTGTCAACTTTTACAAAATGGAATACTACACAGCTATTAAAAATAATAACACCATGAAATTTGCAGGCAAATGGATGCTACAAGAAAGGATCACCCTGAATGAGGTAACCCTGACCCAGGAAGATATACATGATATGTACTCATTTATAAGTGAATTTTTGTCATTTACTACAGAATAAACACTACAAAACACAAACCCAAAGAAGATAAGTAACAAGGTGGACTTCAGGGAGGATGCTTAAATCTCACTGAGAGGAAGAAATAGAAGAGACACAGGTAGTAATTCAAGAGAATAAACAAGGTGGGAGAGGGAGAGCTGAGAAAAATAAAGGTGGAGATGAGAACTGGGGATATCAGGGACAGGAGGACAGAAGGCCTACAGAAAAAAGAGACACTGTGTATGCGGCATCTCTGTGACAAGTTGGAGACCTAAGTCTGGGAAGATGTGAGGGGAACTATAGCTGAGACTCCTAGTAGCAGGGGCAATGGAGCCAGAAGAGAACACCCTCTAACAAGAAGAGACTCCTAGTGGATAGAAGAGAACACCAAACACTCACAAAATCTCTGATCCAATACTTAATCTGTCCTCAAGGCATGCAGGAATAAAGATAGAACAGGCAGAGCAGAGATTGAGGGAATGAATGTCCAACCAATGTCTGGTGTAGCCTATGTACTACCTCATGGAAGAGAGCAAACCCTGACACTATTAACTATACTCATGACTGCATAGGGGAGCCTATCAGAGTTGTCATCTGAGAGACTCCACCCAGCAGCAGTGTGCAATGTGCTGAAACTCATACTCAAATATTGGGGGAAGCATAAGGAGTTTAGTGAAAAAGCAGGGGTGGGAGAAGGATTAAAGGACCTAGAGGTGATTAAAGCTCCACAAGAAAACAAACAGCCAATTCACCCTGGCACAGAGGGGCCAGAGAAATCTGAAGAACAAACCAAGGACCATCCATGGACTGGACCTTAGTCCTATACCTATGTGTAGTTGATGGGCATCTCAGGCATCATGTGGGCTCACTGGTAATGGGAACAGGGACTATCTCTGACATGGAGTCTGTTTCCTGCTGGCTTGGACATCCTTGAGTTGGTGTTCATGGGTGGAGTGGCTGATCTTTTCTGAGAAATAGGCGAAGCAGGAGGGGGAAGGAAAAGTGGGTGTAGCAGAAGAGGGAGGGGCTATGACCAGGATGTAAAGTGAATAAATAAATTTTTTAAATGTATGTCATTTCATCAATTCTTTTGGACCTTTTACATGCTTATAAAAGTCTGTGACATTTTTCCTTTTATGAAAATAGCTACCGCTCCAGTAAAACATACCTGGATTTTTACTTTTTAATGTATTTTAACTGAAATATAACCATATCACTTCCAAAGCTACCTTTTCAAATTATTCTATTGATTGCTTTTGAATTTTATATCATGTCTCTCATCTCCCCAATACTTCCCAGATCCTCTCTCTTCACTACTGTCTTAGTTAGGGTTTCTATTCCTTAATGAGAGAAGCATGACCACAGCAATGCTTAGAAAGAGAAACATTTCATAGTAGATGCCTTACAGTTTCAGAGGTTGAGTCTATTATCATCACTGCAGGAAGCATATGGCATGCAGAACATGCAGACAGGCAAGGTGCTGGAGACTGAGCAGAGAATTCTACACCTGAATCCTCAGGCAGCAAAGCATGGCTTGAGCATCTGAAACCTCAAAGCCCACACCCAAGGACACATTTCCTCACAAAATACAAGACCTACTCTTCCAGGGCCATGCCTCTTAATAGTATTCCTCTCCACGAGTCTACCACCACACCTACCAACATGATTGTGTGTGTTGTTGTTTGTTGTTGTTGTTAAACCCATGAAGACTTATTTGAGCTGCCCAAATATTTTTGTATGACCTGTCACTGGAGGGTATTCAACTTCCAAACATTTGCATCCTTACAGAAAACAGACTCTACATCTCCCATTAGTTAACAGATTCCAAAAGCTTGTTGGTTTTACTTCCTTTCTAACTACACTGTTGATATTTTACACCATCTTTATGGATATTGTTATAAAATTATGATTTGTTACAAGTGCAGCTGCCCTGTTGCATGCAGAAGATACTTGTCTCATAATCTTCTATCTCCTGTTACCCTAACATCTCATTTTCACCTAATTCTCCTATGATCGTTGAGCATTGTGAGGAAGAGGTATAGTAAATATCAATTTATTGCTGAGCATTCTAAAGTGTCTTATTCATTGTACCTTGGCCATCTACTGAAAATAGAAGTTTCTCAGTTGAGGGTGGAGAAATGATCCATGGGTATAGTGGCAAATGAAAGAGAGTTGGAATAATCAGTGTCCATTTAGAAGGATAATATGTTTGCTTTCTTCTTCATGTTAATGAAGTCTCTAGCCATAGATTCTTGGTCCAGTAATGGTAACTATTTTAGATTTCAACTTGTAGACTGAGACTTAAATCCAATGTGAATGTCATTGGTAATCCAATTGATGTACACACCAGTATTGTACCAAAGGATGTCTTTGAAAGCAAGTCATTAATGTAGCATCTATGAACCACAGTTGAATAAGATTGATGATTACTTTCTCCTCTGGTATCATGCATAATACCTTCTTTGACCATGAAAGCTATACTATGGAGAAGAAGCTTCTGGTTCAGAAAATGCCTAATGTAATCATTTTATATGAATCAAGTATATAGTGTCTTTATCAGTAGTTGGTATTAAACTTAAATGATCAAATGTAATAATAGTCTTCATCACTATATTTGTTTTAATATGTATTTATCACTATATACCAGTGTTTGTTATTCAAACATTCACTAAACATTCCAGTCTTATCTCTTCCACTTAAGAGTCTTCTCCATTTGATCATTCAGTTCTATATATTCATTAGTTCTTGAAAATGTAATTGGATTTTGGTGGTTATCACATTGTAAGTAATGAAACTACAAACTGATTTTGATACTGCAGACATTTTCAGAATATAAAATCTGGCCAACAGTTATGTAGTATTCTAAGTGATTTATATTTTTCAATGTAAATGTATTTTTCCTCCTTAGTTAGGCTTTCTCCTGCATATATTTTACGGATGTTGGTGTTGTTATTCTGGCTTTGTGGTGAAAGGTAATTTATTTCTTTTCATTGATCCTACCTCTTAATTCTTTTTTTACATATTTCTTGGTTAACATTAAGAACAAATAGCTCCCGCGTTTCTATATAGACTACAAGAACAAGGTCTGTTCCAAATAACCTGATGATGTGCATGCTGAAGGAAAGGTGACACTCAAGGGCCATGCTTGGTCTTGAAGCCATGGGATACTGAGAAAGCATTCTAGTGCAAAAATTAAGCATAACCAAATATAATTGTTTCTTCCCAATTTGAATTTATATCTCTTCACCAATTTTCTACACAAAAGGTCTTTTACAGTGAAAACCATAATAAGCTCACTTTAGCATGTAAATAATCAAGGATTTTTCTCAGATTATCTTGAAGGTTATACTCTTCCAGAAAGGGTTCTATTGTGAAATTTGCTTATAATTCATCAGTGTATGAATTTTTAATTGAGTAATATAAGGCACAATGGTTATTAATCATTTATCTTACAAAATTTATGCATTATGTAATGAAACTTGAATATAATTGTAAGTTTATAGCATCAAAGGTGCTTAAATTTAAACTATATGTAAATTGTCTGATAAAACATGAAGTGCATATATATATGTGTGTAGGCAATGTTATTTTATAGACTTTGAACCTGAATGTTGTAGAATAGGGATTTCTATTAGCAATATAAAATGTTGTTCACTCACTTTCAGTGACTCGTTGGGCTGTTACAAAGACGCCAGTCCCTTATAATTTGGATACCCCTCATTTTCCTGGAATCTGGGATGAGTCTAATGATGAAGAGAATTATCATTCACTAATTGTTAGTATTTGCTGGTCATTTTTCATTCAAAATGTTGAATGAATATTTGTGTGAAAGTTAGGATTGTAAAACTCAAACAAAGGCATGAATTCTCACTGGTGTAGGTCAGGGTAATTTAAATATTTTAGCCACCAAAGTTCTACAAGAGATATCCTTGAATATATTGTTTTTTAAATTTTTTTATTAATTTATTCTTGTTACATCTCAATGGTTACCTCATCCCTTGTATCCTCCCATTCTTCCCTGCCTCCCATTTCCCCCTTATTCCCCTCCCCTATGACTGTTCCTGAGGGGGACTTCTTCTCCCTGTATATGCTCATAAGGTATCAAGTCTCTTCTTGGTAACCTGCTATCCTTCCTCTGAGTGCCACCAGGTCTCCCCCTCCAGGGTGCTATCTCAAAAAACTGAGAATAGGGCTTCCTCAAGACCCAGCTATTCCATTCCTTGGAATATACCCAGAAGATGCTCCAGCACACAACAAGAAAATTTGCTCAACCATGTTCATAGCAGCCTTATTCTTAATAGCCAGAACATGGAAACAGCCTAAGTGTCCCTCAGTAGAAGAATGGATAAAGAGATTGTGGTACATATACACTATGGGATACTACTGAGCTATTAAAAACAAGGAATTCCTGAAATTTGTGGACAAATGGATTGAACTAGAATATATTTTTTGCATTCATTGTATCATGATGAATGGTTTTATTGTAGTAAAAAATCACACAGAGAAGCTAACAAATGCTAGTTGATGGTATATGTGGTTCTTATCAAAATAAAGCCTTGGAATCATTGGCAAGGAGATAATTTCCTGAACAGAACACAAACAGCCCAGGCTCTAAGGTCAACAATTAAGAAATGGAACCTCATTTAACTGAAAACCTTCTGTAAGGCAAAGGACACTGTCAAGAGAAGAAAGCAAAAGCTTACAGACTGGGGAACAATCTTCACTAACCCTGCATCTGACAAAGGGCTAAGAAACAAAAATATATATAGAACTCAAGAAATTAAGCACCAACAAAACAAATCACCCAATTATGAAATGGAGTTCAGAGCTAAATAAATAATTCTCAATAGGGGAATATCAAATGGCTGAAAAACACTTAATGGAATGCTCAACATCCTTAATTGTCAGAGAAATGTAAATCAAAATTACTCTGAGATTCCATCTTACACCCATCAGAATAGCTAAGATCAAAAATTCAAGTGACAGAACATGCTGGTGAGGATGTGGAGAAAGGGAGACACTCCTTCATTGCTAGTGAGAGTGAAAACTTGTACAACCACTTTGGAAATCAACCTAGGGGTTTCTCAGAAAGCTGGGAATAGGGCTACTTCAAGAAACAAATATTCCATTCACTGACATATACTTGAAAGATTCTCCTCCACACAACAAGGACATTTGCTTAACTATGATCATAGCAGTTCTATTCGAAATAGCCAGAATCCGGAAACAACCTAGATGTCCCTCAATTGAAGAATGGATAGAGAAACTGTGATACATTTACACTATGGAATACTGCACAGCTATTAAAAACAAGGATGTCTTGAATTTTGCAGGCAAATGGATGGAACTAGAAATGATCATCCCGAGTGAGACAACCCAGACCCAGAAAACCATACACTCATAAGTGCATATTAACCAAACATGTATGTCCTCTGAAAGTCTTCACTTAGTGGGGGAATCAGACCAGATTCTGAGACTCACTATTGGATTCCAGGGCAGAGGGGTATGGAAGAATGGGAAGATAGAAAGATGCACAGGGTCCAGGAGCCCCACAAGAGGACCATCAACACTGCCAGATGTAGATGTACCAAACAAGGACAATGCATGCAGTAAACCTAGACCCCTGTTCAGATCTAGCCAACGGATGGCTCATTCTCCATGGTTGTCGGGAGAGCAAGGACTCCCTCTGACATGAACTCTGGTGCCCCATATTTGACCACTTCTCCTTGGTAGGGAGGTCTGGTTGTACTCAGAGGAAGGGGAAGCAGGCTATCCAGATGAGTCCTGATAGGCTGTGATCATATGGTGGGGGAGGATGTCACTTTCTGTTACAGGTCTATGGGAGGGAAATAGGGTGGAAGAGGGAGGGAGGGGAAAACAGAAAGATACAAGTGAAGGGATAACTATCAGGATGTAATCTGAAAATTTATTTTTTTAAAAATGAATAAACTGTATTAGAACGGCAATTAAGAAAGTAGGAATTAGGAATGTACCAAACAGTATAAAACAGGAATATGGCAGCAATTAAAATATGACTTTCAAAAATATGTACAAAAAAAAATCACAGTGTAGGAGTCCCTGTTAGTTCTCTCAGGAAGCAACTGGTCCTTAGTATGTCACTCATTTATATTTTCCTAATTATGAAATGAGGGCTCTGACGTTTTCTACTTTTCTACCAAATCTATTTTCTACAGGATACATGGAACAAAAATCTCAGTCTTTGTGAGGACTGCACTTGACTAATATAAATGTTTACTTGGTATTTGGATATATGAAGTATGAATCATTCAATAACGTATCCAAGAGAAGGCTGGTATTGCCAAGAAATATTTAGTACCAAATCACTATTATTATTATTATTATTATTATTATTATTATTATTATTATTATTATTATTATTATGAAGTTCATGTACAAACAAGTACGTGTGATTGAGTTAATGACCTTTTCATATCAAAATGATAGCTTTGCTCTGGTGTTCCTCAGTCTCTGCCTGAATAAATTTTCTACCCTACTTTTACAAAATAGCATCTAAGCTTTGGGATTGCTGTAATATAGATATCTCATTGGTGAGTAAGCATCCCATTAATTAATTTTCTGGACTTTTACTATTTGAGAGAGTCTACACTTGTCACCATCCACTGCACACAGAAAATTCTCTAGTAATGCCTGAGAGTTGCAGCTAATCTATAAGTATTTGAGAAATTTCAGATTGGGCAGTTTTTTTGATAAGGGGTAAGAACCACACTTAACTGTGAATATATGGAGAAGTTTTAGAATGCACATAGGAATTTCTATGGTCTATTAAAATGGTGAATTTGGGTTAGTGAAAGAAGCTTAGGGAGACTAGTACCAGGCAAGGCCAGAACACAGTGTGGCCAGCAGTACCTGGAGTGAAGAGAATGGCATGGAGTGACGGGAAAAGGTCTGATGGACAGAAGGGTCTTAGAGTACACCCATGGTATGAATCCTGTCTCAACCTGAAGACTTGGAAGGCATTAATAGGGATCCAAAGACTTGATTGGACTGCTGAGTGTTTTAAAATGGCATTCTCTTGAGGATTGTGGTGAGTGCAGTTGACTTAGGGAATAAGAGAAAACGAACAACAAAGCTAAACCAGACCTCAGGGTGTGCTGACCTGTCAAGACCTGGTGGCAGGCTATGGCACAGAGTAACAGGATAGGACCTGACAAACTGAATAATTTTCTTGTACTTATTAACATGGAAATACTTTTACCTGTGACTTTATTCTCTGAATCTAGTCATTTATACCAGCAGCAATATAGTAAGTTATAAATTATCCCATTTGTCAAACTTCTTAAAGATATTAATACATTAAATACTAAATGAAAAAAGTTACCGGCAATCTTTTAACTTTGTTATATATATGTTTATTTTTCTTTTAAAAGATACCAATTTTCTCATGCATACATTTATAATGTATAAAATAAAGAGCATTTAAAATGACACAGCACCCTGGATCATCTCCCTTAAGCAGACGTCACTATCAACAAGCACCACACAGCTCAAGAGCTTGAGATAAAGGTCAACTGTATGCATATCAACATGTAAGCAATAGAATAATTTCCAAAGAGCAACAACTTGAGATAATTCATTAGATGATTGAAAGTCTTGAAGACCAGACCAGTAGATGTATTCCACTTTTTCTGGTATTCCCAAACTCTAAGGAAAAAAGCACAACCAGTCAGTTATTCTTTATAGTTTGTATTTTATTTTCCTTTCCTTTCTACATGTTAAGTTATGTTTAGAGAAATAATAAAAAAATACAAAACTACTTTCAGGTAGAAACTGTCTTAAGAAAACTGCCTGCCTTATATACTGGTCCCATTGCTCTAATTTTTTTTTGGGGGGGGAGGAGTAGTCATCCACACTTTTATTAGATCTAAGAACAACCTTATGAAAGAACCTATACCCAACATATTTAATGAGGCTAGGACTCAAGACTAGATAGGTCACAGGTCTAGGGGAAAACCTACTACAATACTTCTGCTAAATGAACATAGCAACGCAATATTGTGGTGTCCATAGTCAAGAGTATCTCTCAAGTTCATCAGAGATTCTTCTGACAGTAGATTAACAAAGAAATCCACAGTTCAACAGTGTGCACATAGTAAGAGACACTGGACCACTCAGATCTAACTAAGATGCCTCTATCAGATTTCTGTTCTCAAGGCTCTAGCATCTGTATGGAAGTGGAAGTAAAAAAAAAAAATTGTAAGAGGCAGAGGTGGGAGATGACCTCAAAGAAATGGCATCTTCAGAATATAATAAAACTGACACGTACATAAACTGAAAGACACATTGATAGCATGCACAAAATCTGCACGGGTTCAAGCAAAATGAATCCCAGCAGAGAAGGGGAAGTGAACACAAAGTCCTATTCCTAACTGAGAATCTATTTGCAAATGATACCAGATGAAAAGGATAAAAGTCAGTTTTCTCCAAAAGAGTACCAGTGAGTATAGCAACTGTACTGTAGGTCAGGCCTCAGGTCCAGGACTAATTAGCCAACGCAAACCATACTCCATGAGTTTTTCTTTCTTTCTTTCTTTTTTTAATTTGGAGATGGATATTTTATTTTCTTTGGATAGTTTTGTCTTATTGGTGCTCTTTTAATTACTTTGCTTGTCTGTTTTGATTTTAATGTCTTTCTTTATGCTATATGTCTTGTTTCATGAGGGGGAGAGGCAGAATGAGTCAAAATTGAATAGATAACGTGGTAGGGAGAATCTGGTGAAGATAAATAAGGAAAAGAATATGATCAAAACATATTGAATAAAAGGTGTATTAAATATAAATTAAGAAAAGAGGGCCTGCTGTCACAAAAAATAAATCAATGAGACAATTCAATCACAGGCTTGTATTTTCACAAGTCTAGCATGAGGTTCTATTAATCTGTCATCCATCTACAAGTAAAAGCAAGAGACCCCTGTACTTATTTTCTCATATTTATTTGACTTCACATGAATTTGTATATTTATGAATCTGAAGATGGAGGACCAAGATTTGATACTTGAGCATAGACACGTAGTTGGCCTTGGTAATGAATACTGATTGTCAAGGAATCATAGTGATATGAGTCTCTAAGGACTTAGTCTGGAGTATTTCACTCTGCCCAGAGCAGGAAAAACTATTCAAATTATTGTGGAAAAAGTTATCCTTTCAGGTTATGCATTAGTTCTGAGAATGTCTACGAATGTAGCTGCCAGTTTTCTGTCTTGCTAAGTGAATGTTTCATAATAAGTAGCTACAGCAGAGGTCAAATCATTCATGAATTAGCAATGTGGAAGGTAAGAACACTACTCACCAAGCTGAGTATACTTGTGGTGACTTCAAGAAGCTTTATATTTTCTGTTTCAATGTCTTCTACTAATGATATGACATCATCATACGTTCCCGGCATACTTCTAAGAATTTTCAGGAGGTTTGTAAGAGTGTCATGCCAAGCCCACATTCTACTGAGTAGCACTTTTGGAAAGTCTTCAAGCTAAGCAGCCATGTTTCAGCAATTACATTATGATGAGGGAAATAAGGAAGGATTAGTTAGTGTGATTTTCTATGAGACAGGCTTAATTAAATATGCATTTATTACTTTTATGGGCAGGTAAAATTGTTTGTGGAAATAAAATAATATGAACAAAAGAATATAAACACTCAGTAATTTGCCATTATGATATAACTTATGTAGATAACTTATATTTCTAATAACCTATTTTATTTTATTGATCATGTTTTGGTTTTCCATATAAAATTGTATCATCTGATTTCCTGGGAATCTCTTTCTCTTTCATTATTTTACTTGTCCAAGAGACCCCAAGAACTTTCTGGAGCTTAGTATGTGTTCTGAACCAGGAAACTTAGATGTTCCCAATGTAAACGCAAGACATTTAACTTAGATTTATCAAACAAATATACTATATTTTTCACATTTATACTTATTTTAGGTTATTTTAATATACTAATAAATTTATATCATGAAGACTTCATGTTACTAATTGTGCTTTCCTCTGTCTACAGCATTTTTTCTCCTTGCCTCTAGCTGAACAGCACATCTGTTTGAATATATGAGTGAAGAACAGAAGAACATGGAAAGACAACATCTTTAATAGCAGCATAAATAGAAATAAAATTGGAATTTTGATTTTCCATTGTGTTCCAGGATCTTACAGGAAACTCATTTCTGACTTGAAATGTTTTATATACTGATATTTTTTTTTAGCTATTATAGAGACAATGAAAAGAGTAGAGAGGATTCCAGAGGACAGTGTGATAGAAATAGGAAAAACGTATGACAGAAAGGACCAGATTCAACTGTGTTGACAATATAATGTCATGGAATCATTGCTGCATAGAATAAGATTGTGAGAATTTGAGGTGGATGGAGCCTAACACCCATTATGATAGAGGGAATGAAGGCCCAAATTACATAAAAGCTTCCAATGCCACAGTCCCCTTACCTCAGTTAGCTTTTCTGAATGATAATTGCAGCAATGGCAACAAAGCCCTTTGTGAAGTGTCCTGCCATGAAGTGCATATCTAGAAACATTGTATTTCTCCATCTTGTGTTATTATTTTCACAAGATGCTTAAATCAATTCCTTTGTGAGTAAGTTATGGAAAGAAATCATAAGGAAATATCATAGCAGTTATGAATTAGAGCTTTTATGATATGTAGACGTTCTCATTACAACTGAGGGCATTGCTCATTATGAGAAGCATTAGATAGTGTTTATAACACTCTTTTCTCCAAGGTCTTTTAGGTAAGACACAGAAGAAAGCACAGAAGTCGTGGAGAAATAAATAGGAAAGTGAGAAGCAGAAGTAAAATCAAAGAATCTTGAAAATCAAGAAGACTGAGCATGGAGGTCAATTATATGAGATTTGCCAGTAAGGAACCATTCCCTGGTAACATACAAGTGACACAATTGTGTTTGCCTTTATTAAATAAAGTCTAGCAAAAAGATATCATAAAACTAAAACCCTCTTAAGGACAATTTAAGGACTTGACATTTGTTTATTTAATATGATTTTTCTCTGTCACTCCATTAGGAAAAATCTTATGATTTCCACATCTGTTCTAGTACTTACAAAATCCCACAAGATGACAAACTCTAATGCTTCATCTCTATAGATAAAAAATCAACTAGACTTACAGGAATATTTTGTGCTTCATTGATGTTTTCTGGAGTTTTGATAGCATAATTGTGGCAGCTGGTGAGCTTTTTATGCAGGAACTGCCGATCCAAAGGAAACTCAAGCATCTACATATATCAAATTTAATATTGAATTAAATAAAGTTTGCCAAATAACTCAATGAATCCACAATACAAATATTAGTGTACTCAGTTGATGTGTGATTTTTACAAAAGAAATTTACATAAAATCTAAGATTAAGAACTTAATGATGTGAACACATTTTAGCTTCTTTTTTATTATTTTTCTTTATATATATATATTTATATTATTACACATATATACAATAAACTGCTTACATCAAGAAGAACCATAAAACAATCAGGAATTATATAAATGTTATATTTGTTTGACTATTTGTATTTGGCAACCTTCATGAAAACATCTTTCCTATCTTCATATGTATAACATTATGAATGTAAATCAATATCTATTGTATCTTTATCAATTTAAAACATCTATCTAGACCTAAAAACATCTTAATCCCTAAACAACTAAGCTTAGCTGTGAAAATAAACTATCTGGTTGTCAACCCTATCAGAGACTTGAGAAGGAATAAAATTAATTATCTGAGTACAGTACAGGTGAGCTGCTTCCAAAATGAAAAAACAACAGAGACAATTTGCCACTTGAATTGTCACCCAAAACTCTCTATAACGTTGGAGCATTATTTTTAGCCGTCTCGCCCAGTATATCTGACAGACATATTTGTGAGGCAGAAACTGTTGTGGACTTGCTTATACTGTCTTGGCAGAGTTTGGCTGTTGACTCTGCCTGCATACAAGCTTGCCCAATTTTAGGCAGAATTCTGTCTGTGGCAGAAATGAGGACATTTTCCTAGTGGTTTGTTTGCCTCATTTGAAGCTATCTCCATGGGGAGGTTCTTTGATGCCCATCATCTTCTTTGAGATAGGCTGGGTGGTGCCAGGAGTTAACCTGTCTTGTTGTCAAAGAATCTTTAAAATAATAAAAACGTCTTTAAATGTCACATTCTGTAGGTCTCTGGGGTTTTTGAAGACATTATCTAACCATATCCCTTTATCTATATATAAAACCATATCTATCTGTTAAACCTAGGATACGTATTCTTGTGATTAAAAATAAACTAGAAATTGACTTGGCATGATTTGATCAAATAACAATTAACTTGTACTGATTATTGAATCTATTCCTCAACTTAAGGCCTTAGTAGTTACTCACAAATAAGGATATTTTTAATTCATTGGTATAGAGTTTTGTATGTTGATGGAATTAAGTATAATTTTGATACATTAATATAGAATTCAAGTTTATGATCATTTTTCACACACATTATACATTTCTACTCTAATAAGCAGTATTGTACCCATACAACTCAATTATAATACAAGGTTTATATTTGTTTATTTTTATCAAGGCTCTATCTAACATGAAATTTCTTTGTTCATTCTCATTCCATTTTCCTGTAGGTAAGATTTCTACATTGTTTATCATACTTACGAACACCCGTAGCATAACAAAGAAAAGTTAGTCTACTGCTTCAGCTAGTAAGGTGAAAAATCAACTAAGGACTCACAGTCATTTTTTGGACTTCATCCAGGTTTTCTGGAGTTTTGACAGTATAATTTTTGCCACGGGTGATAGTCTTGATCAGAGTCTCCTGAAGCTCAATAAAGTCTAGCACCTGCGTATATCAAGATTAATACCCAGTTAACTTCATTATGGAATTATAAGTCAATAAAATTACAACCAGAATATTAATGCACTCAATACGCATGTGCTTTGTAAAAATGAAACATGCATGAAACTTAAAAGGTAAGAACAATGTAAACATTTTCATGCTTATCTTCTTAATTGCATCTGTAATCTCATTTTGTTTGTTACATAAATGTCCACACTTAATCCTTTTCCCTATTTACTCTTGCCTTATTTTTTTTTTTATTTTCCCTAAATCTTTCTGTATCAAAGAGAAGTCTTTAAAATAAGAAAACTACACAATACAAAGTGTCTGAGAGATCGTCATTCTCTAGAATCTGAGCCATGTGTTATGACATTTTGTATCTATATGCATTAGTTTCCTGATTCCTGTTTGTCTTAATTGATGTGTGTCTTTTAAGTTAGAAATTTAAAGTTGTTTGTTTTCTTCTTGCTATGAGGAAACACATATGCCTATAGTATTCAGTGTTAATAAATTCTGACTGAAATTGTGTCAAGTTTGACAAAAGTAGATATAGCAAACTTATCATTTAGGAAGTTGTAAGCAGTGGAATTAAAAAGCAACAAAGTATTAATTCATGTTTAGGTATTGATCAATATATGTTTTAAATATTGTACATTTAATATTAAAAACTTATTATTTAACACTGATAATCAGCTAGCATACAGGAACTTCATGGTTTACCAGGAATTCTAACGTGCCTATCTCAAATGCAGACACACATTCTCTTGATTCCTATTCTTGTATTGAAGCCTTTTATTTTTCTCCTTCATGTCGAATGACCTTGAACAGATGACATGCAGTCATCAGAAGGAGGGAGCCTATTTTCACTAATCAACCAGCCTCCTAGTGATTGAATTATAGCACTAGAGAGCTCTAAAAGAGATCCTAGCATTGGGGCTCCTAAAAAATAAATTAGCATTTTCTTCCCTTTTGACATGGTTTCCGTTTGGATTCTTTCTACTGCCTACACACAACTGACTACAATAGAATTTAACATTCTTGGGTATCTGAAGTGCACCAAATGGAAAACACCAATATTTTGTTGCTCCTTAAAAGCCAGATTCAGATATCAGTGTTCTTTCTTAACCACAGCAGTTTTACTTATAATATCCAATTTCTTATTTTTAAAAAAGTAAATAAATTTATATAAAATCAAGCAAACCATTTTTTTTGCAAGCTTCACTATTCTCATTTTGCTTTTTACTTTCAGAGGCTCTCTTGTATAATAAATACACAAATGAAGTATCACAATACACCCATGACATTGTATTATTTGACAATTGGTCTTTGATGCTTTCTCTTGATAAGTTCAAGTGATACCACTAAAAAAAAAAAAAGCTTTTGAGAAGAAAAAAATAGAAATAAGTATGGTACTTACAAATTTTTTATATGACTCTGAAGTTGAATGTAGCTGAATCAGGATGAGGATAGTGACAAAAAAATGGTAAGTAAAGAGACAACATAAATGCATATTTATTGCAAAAAGAGACATTCTCTGGCTACCCATGTCAGTAATAAAACCATGTCTATGGTCTCCTTCTTGACAATAACTGCCCTTGAAGAGATAACATACAGATCTCAGAAGCACAGATCCTTTTTTCTTCTCTAAACCAGGCTTCCAAGTGAATAAATCTGTGCACCAGAAACCTTTAAATATGATTCTTAGCATTTAGGAGTTTATGAGAAGACAGTATATTATTCTTGCTGTTTGCATTTCCCCTGCTTGAATTATATCAGTTTAGGTTCATTGTTTCATTCTCTGTGACTCACTGCTGTGTCCTTCTTTTCTATTGGATGTCTCCAGTGTGCTAAGTCAAAATATCAAGAGAGACTGGCTGCATAGAAGCAAAATCGTGGAACCAGAATTCTGCTTGAGACACACTGTTAAAATATTATGTTTCATATGCAAAGATTTTTTTAAAAGTAAACACCTAACTTTTTTTTAAAGAGAAAGACCCCAAAATAATTCTATTTCTTGAAAATCAGAAATCTTATGATGCCACCCCATTCTTATTCTGTTTTTTTGCTAGGTAGAACTATCTTTTACCCATGAAGATGTTTTACTTGAATCTTCTATTTGATTCTTTCCCATGCTAAGTTCAAGCAAAGTCATTGATATGGGAGCTATTTAAGGAAGAGGATGGAAGTAAATGAAGCACTTACAAGTCTACAGTTCAGGTTTTCAAAAACGTTCTTGGCGGTCTGAGACAGAATAAGGAGAAAATAACAAAACAACTAGTGAGTTAAAAAAGAACATTAATGCATATTCATTTATTCCAAAAAGAAAAACATTATCTAGGAGCCCGTTTACTGCACAGAAGCCACGTATACTGTTTCATCCTTGATATTGCTAGATACTGACATTGAACAGAAAACATACAGCTTTCAGACACAGAGAACCCATCTCTCTTCTACGCCATAATTAAATAATCTCATAAATTGTGCCTCTTTAAACAAGGACCCTCAGCTTGTAAGCATTTGAAAGGCTAATATTTGGGAGTTTTGTTTGTTTGTTTGTGGGATTTGGGGGAGGGGATTTTTCTCTTGCCATACCATCATAATTAAGTTACATTTATTCCATGTGACTTGATGCAGTACATTTCTCCTCCTCTATTGATGTGTTCCTGTGTGTTAAGATACTGACAAAAATGCAAACAAGGTAAGGAAGACAGAGCTCTCCCCGACTGTGGTTACTGGATTTTTATGCCAAAAATGACATTTTAAGAAAAATTAAAGATAAGTAGGAGAAAATTTCAAGGCTCATTGAATTCCCCAAAAATCTCCGATATTTTATGAAACTTACAGCACTCTCCTAACTTTGCTTTTCAGTAACTGATGCTTTAGTTTGTTATTTATGAAAATGCTGTTTTATTTCCTCAGAGGAGGGCATGAGATGAGAGCCGTACTTAAGCTTTACTAGCACATGGCTTAGGTTGAGTCCATGGTGTTTCTGTCTAAATATCCCTAGGCCTTGGCCTGGGAGCTTCTAGCCTCCGTACAATCTAAACTTCTATAACACGAACCTTGAAGGCTTCAGCTTCCAGCCTCTGTCTGCCAGCTGAGGCCTGGTATGATTTCTGCCTCTGAGACTTACTGCTGAATAAACTCACTCTTTCCAGTTCTTTATGAACTCTTGGTGGCTGGTTCAACTCAGCAGTCCTGTCTCAAAGCTCCTCTCCAAGCTGACTTATTCAAATTGGATTCTGTCTGCTTCTCACTGAATTGATCTGCTTGCAAAGAACTCTATGAACTCACTGGCATCATGAACTCAACTGAACTGCACTGAACTGTACTGTACTCCCGAACTCCAGCATACTGTCTCTCTCTCTCTTTCTTGCCCGCCCCCCCCCCCCGCACTCCATTGATACTGCTGCTGCTGCTCTTAAGGAACTTTTCTTTCCTATCTGTTCTCCTGAGAGCTGGGCATATCCTATCTCTGACTCATTATGTCCATTCTTTCTCTGATTCATCACTTTGTCTGTCCCTTAATTAGCTGTCATTGTTTGGGATTAAAGGTGTGTACTAAGTTCCAACCAGAGGGATTTTTCTAAGGATGTGTTTATATTTCACCAATATCACATAGACCGAGGCCCTTAACAGAGCAGATATGCTGTTGTTGGATTAACATTCCTCTATAACTAGAAAAGGGCATTAGTAGCACTTTGGTTCATGATAACTGTAGTGTGGTATAGAACAGTCTTTAACAGGGAGGTTGCTTTATTAAATAAGCCAGAGCTAAGTGAAGTACTTACATTTATCCTGTGCAAGTCCAAGTTGTAGTTACTGATATACTGGGACAGTCTCAAGGCATGATTTAACATTTCCTTGAGGAATAGTGTATCATTATGATCGTTCCTCATACTAATTAAAGGCACAGAGGCCACATTCTTCCATAGAAGGTGACTGGACACCAGCAGCAGCAGAAGTGCCCCTGCTAACAGAAACAAGGGCCATCCAAGTCCATTCCTCCAAAGCACACACACACGCACACACACATATCATTTAATATAATATTATTTGTATGTGTTTTTTTGACTGACCATTAGATGTTGACTAGAAATTGGTGTATTACTCCTTGAGGAAGACCATTTCTTATTGTACAACTAAATATTCAAAAATCATGTTGCTTTCACATATTTATTTTATAAAACAATGCATATGTTTACATTAAGTACATGTACACTCCTTCCATTTATCATGTGAAAGATATTTGCAGTTTAAACTGAGTTTGAGGAGCTAATGGTACTATTTTTAAATTTTATCTCAAATCCAATTTGTGTTAGTTATCAATGCATTTAATTAAAAGTTTCGTCAAAGAGAGAAGGTAAATATTGCATAGTATCCCTTTTGAAACATATGTTGAGTGAATGACAATCCTAAAGCTGTATATATAGATACTCATCTTCTGCCCTTGTATACTAAGTCCCCACATTAGCAAATATGATTAAGTTCATTCAAGTCAAACATGTCATAGCAGGAATCTAGGAACTAGAGAATGTTCCATTCTTCCTTCGACCACTGTTACAAATTCAATAAAAAATCTGTTTTTATCTCATTTTGGTGAAAAGTCTCAATTTTGTAATTTGACTTCTTGAAATTAATCATTCCATGCCCAGGTCATCTGAGGTTGTGTAAGCAAAATACTATATTACCATTAGATATCGTTAATTTCCTTTTCCTAGCAATGTCAATTAAGAAACTACAGTGTCTCTAGACATTCCTATATGTCTCCTGGAATTAAGAATCCTTTTAAGAATCTCAGATCCAAGAATGTGCGATGTATTTGTTTTCTAGAAGGATGATTAGAATTTATTTTTCAGCTTTAATTGTTTTTACTTGTCCTGCTTAGACATGACCAAGAGTCTGTTCACACCAAATAAAGCAAAAAAAACAACTCCAAAAATGTCAATTGTCTAAAGAATATAGAACATCAATGAACTGTCTTAGCTTACTAAGAACATAAGGAAGGAGATACTTACAGGAGTATGGTCGAGAGGCTGGCAGTGGCATCTTTGAGGAGTCCTGGCAGAGCTTGTCTGCTTCACACAACCCCACCTCCAGTAAATATTTCACGTCCTATATAGGCCATCGAACTATCCCCAAGGCCACGTACAGCTAGGAGGCAAAAAGAAAGACCATCATTCAGAAAGGTGAGGATCATATGACTCTTCAACTTCAGACTGTGCTAATAGTCTCATGACTGTGATGAATCCTTAAGCTTATTTTAATAATATAACTAGAGTCCAAATTATGCTGCAAATAACCATAGCTATCCCTGCTCAATAAAAGCTGGTATGAATTTCATGTCCTAACAAATTATCTGTGCCAAACATATAAGTTTCATCAGATACCTACATCTTTCTGTCATTGAATCTTGGATAGGGTGACATATTTATTTGAACTTTTCTGAAGATTTGAACACAAGGCCACAGGAACACTCCCAAATTCTGAACAGTTTATCATGTATGGTTTTTCCAGGTTACAGGCAACATAGAAAAGTTTGTTGTTTCTACATGTTTGTTTGATATCATAGGCACAGTAGATCAGTAATGTAATGTGCAAATCTTGATATGTAGAGGCTTCTTTTTTAGTTTTTCTGTATGCAAAGTACATTAACATAACAAAATATCATACAATGACTTTGTGTTGTAGCTTAGAATATTCAGTCATAGATTTTCAGCCAGGCTTAAATATATAAACATAGGTTCTTTCTATGAAACTGTGCTTAAATCTAATCAGAATGCATTTGATTGCACTTATGACAGTTGTACTACAATTGGTTGAGTACGAGCATCTGGATTGTATCCTCAATTACATTTAATTTTTCTAAGCACTTCCCTTTATAATACATCACAGTAGGAGCCAGCATAGTGTTATCTGAAAATAAAGTGAGAATGTGGAATCTTCATTTCAGTCACAGTTAGAAATTTCTTTATTGTGCAACCATAACATGTGTTATACCATTCCATAGTCTGTCAAATTTAGTATTGTTTGCATCTAAAACATTATCAATAGTATACATTGCATGGTTAAACATTTTCTCAGGAATAATCAGTAGGAGCTGGTCAGAAAAAGGCTTGTTCAAGTAAATGTTTGACTTCTGGTGTACAAAAGTTGGAGCTTTGGTTAAGAACAGGCCAGTGAAAATCACAAACTTCATTAGGAGCACCAAAGAGAAGTAGATATAATTATGTTTTTGTTTTGACCCCAAGTGTGGGATGTGAAACAGACTTGTGAGAGAAGAGGTGGTGTTTGTTCACTAGAATAGCAACCATGTCTTGTGGAGGCATGGTCTATGGCAACTGATAAACATCCTATTTTGGACTCTGAGAGGATATACATGCATATACATATATATGCCCAAAACAAGAGGCTGGGCTTCCTTTTGATCTTGGCATCGTTTCCTATTGTTTGATTGTTCATCACTCCCCTTTGGGACTCACCTAGAGATAATCATTCCAGCAAATGCTTTAAGATTCTGGCTGCTGCTCTGGGTTTCAGCAGCTGTATTTGCAGTCACCTTTGCTGAATTGCTGGTTTGTTGTTTAATGGGTCTGCTGGAATACTGCCAATTACATCAGTGAAATTGCTCCAAGTAACTGAGTTTTAAAAAGTCTTCTTTTTCTGTTCCCATTAATTCCTTTTCTCCCCTGTCTAGGACAGATGGGTTGAAATGGAAGTATAAGGATTAAAGAACCTCAAATAAAGTAGGTTTGAAAAAGTTCAAAGCTTACAGGTGGTGCCCAACATGCCTTGGGCATAATGGGTAACTTCTAATGCTATAGAGGAAATTACAAAATTTGAAGGTATAAAGATACTGTTTCAGGGTATCAGCAAAATGGCTGCTTCGGTTGCATGGTTCTTTCCTGCTTCGTACCCAGAGGGAATGTTCTTTTTTTGCTTTATCTTCTTTCTATATTCCTTTTTTTTTTAAGATTGGAAGAAAGATTGATGAGATATGAAAACTAAATTCTGTAGTTCTGGAAAAGATTTCAAAGTTGGTACAACAAGGCAGTTTACAGGTAAATATGGAAGCATATCAGAAACAAATAGCACCATTGATAAAACTGAGAAAAAAGTGATTAGATTTGGTGATAACTAAAAATAGGAGCTCTCTTCTCTTGCCAAAAGGGTTCCAGAAGAATGGAATGGCAGACAGGGGACATGGGCTTTGGAGGCATGTGCTCAAATAAAGGAATCGTTGAGGGCTACACAGACACCATCAGCTTTTCCAGTCTCTGTGCAATATATCCTGCTAATGACGGTGATGAGGTGTATGATGAGATGGCATGAGGTCCATGAGATGTGTTAGATTTAAAGGATTTTAAAGAGTCTATTGTATGATGTGGGTGCATTTAACTTTCATTAAACTAATATTAAGTAGCTGGGCTACAAAGCATAGATTTACTCCCCAAGATTGGAACAAATTATTGTCAGCTTTGTTAGAAGCTGCTCAACAGTTACAGTGGTTATCATGGTAGAGAAATACAGAGACAAAAATAGAACAACAACAAAAAAAAAAAAAAAAAAAAAAAAAAAAAACCAAGGAGGATAAATGTTGTTAAAGATCAATTGTGTGGTGATGGGTGTTATGTGACTTAAAAGTACAAACCCAATCTGAATGTGTAGTAATTGAACAATGTTGTGTTGCACCCTTAAGAGCTTGGGATATGGTTCAGGAACCCAGTAAAACAACCATTTAATTTACTATGGTATTTCAAGGCCCTAGAGAAGCTTTCACAGAATTCTTACAGAGATTGGGTTCATCTCTAGATAGAGCCGTACGAGATCCTGAGACCAGTCAAACCTTGTCGCTGATCATTGTGTGTGAGAATGCAAATACTGAATGTAAGAGAGCAATTCGATCATCAAAAGCATGAGGATCCCAGGTAGATGAATGGGTGAGAGAGACAGCTAATCTTGGCTCTCAGGAGCATCAAACCAACATCATGGGACAAGTGGTAGTAAGAGGTCTACAATATCAACACACCCAGTGATTGGCCATCTACAAAGAAATTGTAAAGTTAAAAGTTCCAAATATCAAAATGACAGGTGCACTAACTCAGGAGAAAATGATGGTGTAGAAGAGAACAAGGAGATTCTAGTTGATGGTCATGACTTCCATGGTATTGTAGCCACTTGTGGAAAAAGAAAACTTTGGTCTAGGGATTTCCAATCCAAGAGAAACATAGAAGGTAACCCCTTGCCACTTGGAAACAAAAAGAGGGGCCTGTTAGCTGGAGTCCCTGCAACAAACAATAGTAGCTGTCTTTCTTTGGTCAGCCAGGAGGTACAGATCCTGAGAGACCAGTTGCAAATTCTGAATGATTTTCAAAAATTTCATGGGAGATCAACTGTCTGAGGCCTACAATTACATAGCTACTTATGGGTTAAATAACTTATTTCAAATATTAGGAGGATATACATTTGCTGGAATGATTATCTTTAGGTGAGTCCCAAAGGGGAGTGATGAACAATCAAACAATAGGAAATGATGCCAAGATCAAAAGGAAGCCCATCCTCTTGTTTTGGGCATATATATGTATATGCATGTATATCCTCTCAGAGTCCAAAATAGGATGTTTATCAGTTGCCATAGACCATGCCTCCACAAGACATGGTTGCTATTCTAGTGAACAAACACCACCTCTTCTCTCACAAGTCTGTTTCACATCCCACACTTGGGGTCAAAACAAAAACATAATTATATCCACTACATCTATCTACTTCTCTTTAGTGCTCCTAGTGACTGTCTTGGCAATCAAATGTACTATCATGTCTGTACTTTTGGAAACTGTACTTTCTACATATTGGGTAATATTTCTTTCTTAAGTCTCTTATGAGGTTGAAAACTAGATAACCATAGTATTACTACAATTAAGCTTTAATTGTTTAAGAGAGAGAAACCTGCTTTTAGCTTGATAAATGTAAGTTTTTGGTCTTGGTATCATTTCCTATTGTTTGGCTGTTCATCACTCTCCATTGAGACCACCCTAGAGAGAACCATTCCAGTGACTGCTTTGAGGTTCTGACTGCTGCTCAGGGTTTCATTGGCTGAGTCTGCAGTCACCATTGCTCAGCTGGTTTGCTGTTTAATGCATCTTCTGGAATCCTGCCAGCTATACCAGTGGAATTGTACCACGGCACTGAGTCTAGAAAGGTCTACTTTCTGTTCCCATTAACCTCTTTTCACTCTTATCTAGGATAGGTGAGTTGGAAGGAAGTTCTCAGCATTAAAGAACCCCAAATAAAGCAGATTTGAAAAGTTTCAAAGGTTACAGGTAGATTTGGAAATAGAGACACAAGTGTAAAGATGATTTAGAATCTCTTATGTAGGAAAGTCTTTTGCTGCACATTTTGCATAGTATGCTGCTGTCTAGTAAAAGAAAATATGCTAGGGACACCTTCCAGCTAGATATCATACTATATACCAGAATTAGAAAAATAGTGCCTGAGTATAATATATATATAATTTATGTATATTTACAAATATTAATATATATTAATATGTATATTAAATGTAATTAATATTAACACATACTAAACTATTAAACTTACATTTTGTAGGAAAGGATAGCCTTTCAAGTGGACATTGTTCTTCTATCACTGGACCCATCCATCATTCTGACCTAACTAATAAAGAAGACTTGACCAAAGGGCAATCTAGAGCCCAGGAAAACAAGGATAATTCTACGGAATGATCCTGTTAAGAATAGACTTGTTCCCCACTCATCCATGACTGTGATGATGAGTTTGAATTCCACACATATTGCCCATTCCATGGTTCACTGGAAGAATCCCATGGTAATAAATGCAAATCCTCATTGAGAATGGAAGTCCCCTATAGAGAATAAAATGTACTTGTGATTCCCATTCAACCTGCTCTACTGGTCATTGTTACTGAGAAGGTGCAACTGAACAAAGCAATAACTCTTTCATTGTGTTAGTAACAACTTGCTAATATTTTATTAATACTTTTAATTATCAAATTACAATTCAATTAGCTTCTGCAATAGTAGGTGTTGTTTTTTAATATCAATAGGGCCTAATAATTGTTTATTACTCCAGTACAACTCACCAGCAATCAATCAAGATACAGACACTTGTTATATTTTAAAATAGCCTTAGTTAATCTAGGGCAGGGCAGACATTAATCCTCTAAGCTACTTCTACTTCTCAAAGTGGGGCAGGAATGGGATCCCTGCCCCAATCCCATGCCATCTGCTTCTAATAACTTTTATCAAGTTACCTCCTATCTATGATGCCAAATACTTGTTAATGTTCTTCATCTGGGCCAAATCCCCATTCCCACCACCACGTGTTTCTCTTCCATCTAACCCATGGCAGCCTTCTTCTCTCCTCTCTCCTCTGGTCTTCCATCTTCTTTCTCTTCTCCTTCTTTGCAGAATTCTTCTCTGTCTCTCTAAGCCGGGGAACCTTAGCCACACCTATCTCAGCTGCCCTGCCCAGGTGGGATGGCTTTTTACTAATTAGCATCAAAATATGTCAGACCAACCCCCAACATTTCCCCTTTTCTGTGTAAATAAAAAGGCCACATTTTATATACAGTAAGTACAATTATGAGAAATTATAAAAACCAATAGGTAAGACTTAAGGGACCAGAGCCAAAAGGTGGGTGTCCATATAGACTTCAGATGTTTTTGATGTTAGTTAACCTTCTCTTTTAACCTTTTTTCTCCTGCTCTCCTATCACCACATCACTTAATATGTCTTCCCCTATTATTCCTCTTTTCTCTTAATAGCATCTATGTTTTACTATCTTCCCAGGCTTGAAATCTTGACACTATCCCATATACCTATTACAGTTTCTTGAATTCTAAAGGTCCTTCAATGTAGCGTACATGTGTGAAGATTCAATGATATTGAGCTGGAGAGTATACTGCTCTTCCAGAGGACTTGAGTCTGATACTCAGGACCCACTTCTGGCTGATTAAAACTGCCAGTAACTCCAGTTCCAAGGGCATCAAACTTGCTGGCTTTGAGCATACCTTCACTCACTTGTATATACGTATACTCTTACACATAGTTTAAATGACAAATATAGGATCCACCTATGATAAAGAACATTTGATATATGTCTTTGTGGATCTGGGTTACCTAACTAACAATGATTAGTTTTAGCTACATCCATTTCCCTGATATATTTATTATCTTTAAATGTCACTAAAAACTCATTGTGATGTCTACCACATTCATTTTCATTATCCCTTCATTAGTTGATATATCTAAGCTATTTATACTTCTTGTTTATTTTGCATAAAGAGAAATAAAGAAGTATCTATCTACTAGGAGATAGGGTACTCTGGGTATACATCTTGGGTTTGTATAGCTGGACCATAAGGTAGATCCATTTCAATATTTTTAAGAAACATCTACATAAATTTACATAGTGGCTATACTATACTACATTCTCTCAATGGACTACCTTGGAGAAAAGACCTACCTAAGCTGCTAGAGACATCATGTCATGGGCTATGACCCAGACTGGATAAAAAGGACAGAAGAAATCAAATGACAGCATTTATCTCTCTGTTTCTTGATTATGGAATCAGAGTGGCAAACTATCTCACAACCCCTGACCCAATGAACTGTGTCCACTTGAAATGTGGACCACCAGAAACTTCTTTAGAAAAGTCATTCTTATTAAGTCTTTGATCATTTGATGATAGTAGAGAAAGAGGGAATTTGTACAAAAGTCATTATCCAGGAGAGGTGAGTCTTCACTGCCTTGAGATAATTCTACAAGACAACTTTGGTACAGGAAGTAAACATTGTTTGTATTTTCTAGGAGTGAATGGGGTGATATATTCCTTCTTTATCTACAGAACCTGGGTTCTTGTGTATAACTGGATCTAGGCTAGCATTATGGCTACAACTTGCTTACCACTCATGTCTTTCTGGTGAAAAGGCTCAGGTTTTGTGAACCTTTTCAGCTAAAATGCAAATGAAAACAAAGTTAAAAGTGAAAGACTAATTTCACATGAATGCTTAAGTTCAACTTAATTCCCCATCTTTAGGTGATATTCTCCAAGTGATGGGTATATCATGTTTCCCATCATGACAAACTACCTCAAACCTTTATCTTTAAGTACAAAATATACACTGCCTAATATTTTTATAGGCATGATTATCTTCTAGCCTTATTCATAATAGCTAGAATCTGGAGACAACGTAGGTATCCATCAACAGAAGAATGAATTAAGAACATTTACACACTACTCAGATCTTAAGAACAAGGAAATCTTCAGATTTGCAGGCAAATGGGTGGAATTAGAAAAGATCATCTTGAGTGGTAACACAGACGCACAAAGGTATGCATTGTAGATACTTATAAGTGGATATCAGCCCAACATAGATGTCCTCTGAGAGACTCCACCCAGCAGGTGTTTGGGACAGATACTGGGACTCTCTGCAAAGTGTTAAGAATTATGTGGAAGAGTGAGAGGATGGAAGGACCTGGAGGGGTCAGGAGCTCCACAGCGAGACCATCAGGGAGGACACATCAGGACAAGGGGGCCTGTAAAACTGATGGAACAACCAAGGACAATGTACACAAAGAACCTAGCCTTCTGTTCAAGAATGGCTGATAGGCAACTGATTCTTTATGGGGGGGGGGGGGAGGCAGTGAAGGTATTGCAGCTGAACCTCTGTCATGCACTCTAGTGCTCATAATTTGATCACTGCCCCTCAGCAAGACAACCTTGCAGATATACAGAGGAGGGGCATGTGGGCTATTCTGATAAGATATTATAGGCTGTGGGCCAGCAGTGAGGTAGGAGGGCCCCATGTCAGAGGCTTAGACGAGGGGAATAGGCCAGAAGAGGGAGGGAGGGTGGGAACAGGAAGATAAGAGTGAGGGACTAACAATTGGTATATAATGTGAATAAATTAAAATAAATAAAATATATAAAAATGTAGATGATATTCAATAAAATTTTAATTGGCAGAACAATTATTTTTCATAGAACAAATTCTGATCATGGTTTTCTATATCCCAACTTTCAAAAAATCATCCCAACTCCCTTTATTTATTTTTCTTTAAAAAAAACATTCAAACAAACAAAAAAGGAAAGAAAAGAAATTAAAAAAAAAAAAAAAACACTACAAGAACACATACAGAGACACACACAAAAGCAAAACTCATAAAACCAGAAAATCAAAATCCATCACATCCAGGCAAATGATCAGTAAAGAAAAAAAAGAGCTCAAATACCCCTACAAAGGTATTATTCATCTCAAATCAGCTAGAAGAGGCCTTAAGAGCATGATGCCCCATTTCGTTTAAGGTGTGTTAGGTAGGTTTTTGGTTGCTTTCTTGAGCTATAGAGGGTTATTTTCAATGGAAGTTGGTTACAAGTTATTATTGGTCTTATTTAGAGTGAAAACAAGGTTGGACTCACACACACACACACACACACACACACACACACACACACACACACACACACACACACACAAAAGCCCAAACAAAGTAATATAAAACAAAATGTCTACATAAGCAGTATAGAGTTAGTTTTGAGTTGGCCGGCTACTGCTAGAGGTGGGGCCTATCCTTAAGCGTAGTCAATTTAACATACCAGTGAGACTCCAGTCAAGAAAACTATTTTTTAATAGATGTAAATTGGGAATAATTTTTTATTTATGTCATGTCTACTTCCTTTGTCCAGTGCTAGGAGGTTGTCTGGTTTGAATGTATAAAAGCCTTTTGCATGCTGCAATAGGTCTGACTTCATATGTGCGTCAGTCCTGATGTCTCAGGAAGACAATACTTGCTTGGTGTCATCCATCCCTCGGGCTCTTACAGTCTTTCTTCCCCCTCTTCCCATAACTCCCTGATCCCTGAGGGGATTTTCATAACATTCCCAAACTCTCCTATGTTCTGTATAAGTTTATACTCTGTCTTCCATCTCGTTAGCTCTACAGAGTGCCTGTAATGTATAACTTTGTATTTCTTGAGGTAAATATATTTCTACCACTGCTTCCTTTCTGTTTTGACCTCACTGTTACTATTTCTGCAGCAACAGAGACATTTCTTCAAATGTTCCCTTCCTTTGAAATCTATGTAAGAAAGTTTACTTCCTTTCGTTAGAGGAGAAACTGTTGTTTGCATGGTTCTGTACGCCTGAAGGATCCTTTCTAACTACATTTCATGAAATTTTACAATACTTACAACTCTAAAAAATCCGCACTGAAAACTTCAGTTTCAGATAGATGTCACTAGAACCAAGGCCTTGGACTGTTGGAACCTGGATCCAGGAAGGCGCAAGAGAGACAGAGTTACCAACCCAGGAAAAAGCCTCTGGAGGTGAGCATCAAGATGCAGATCTAATATTTTTTTTTTAATTCTCAGACTCTTTTTCTTTTGTTATGGACTTTATTTATTTATAACAAACTACATTCAGTAAGAACAGTTATGAAACAATCGCTAAAGCCATATATAAAAGTTACATTCAAAATGTTTTACTCATGTGTTTGGCAACTTTGAATAAAATCTTATCTATCCTATATAGGTGAATCTAAAGTTTTGTTCCTAAATCTTTGTCATATCCTGGATTTATTAACCTAATAACAACTATCTAGACCTTAAAATATTTTTTAAATCCTAAACAACTTAAGGCTAACTGAAAGTATAGCTAGTCTTCAACTGCATCAGAGACTTGAAAAGGAATACCATTATTACTTAAGTAGGAAGTACAGGCAAGCAGCTTCCAAAACTAAGAGATAATAGCAACAGTTTACTGCATGGTCACATGACTGTGTCCTGATGGTGCTATGAAAATGAAAATTGAGAGGAAGTAGCTGAAAACAGTTATTAGAGAAATCTAGTACCATTCCATGTTTATAAAAATACTACTTTGGATTAAAAGTTTCTTAGTCACATGCAAATTGTATTTTCTGTTATTACCCTGGATGATGTTTTTTTTTTAATGTCTGATATTCTTAAGATATTCAAACATGTCCATATTATCAGTAGGTTTGCTATATTTTCAATCATGATCTCTTGCTTTGATTTTAATAACTTGATCAACATTATCTTATTATGACTCTAAATTTCTAATCAAATCTTCTCTTTTGTGATAGGAGGATCTCAATGTTATGGTTACATTTAGTACTAAATTTTTAAAAAGATACTGATAAATTTATTTTTATACTTTTAGTAAATCTAATGTATCTCCTTATTTCTTTAAAGAGACTCCCCTATATACATGCATGTCCTCAAGTGTGTAAAATTATAAACAATCATCAAGAGAGTAGATTGTAGGGCTCATTTTCAAACCCTCATGAGGAAGATGTGCTGTCACCAACATATACACAGATCAGGTACTTGAGATTAGGGTCAGCCATGTATGTGTCAATCCCCAAGCCGAAGGACAGTTTAAATAAAGCAAAGAGGCATGTTTCTTCATCAGCTGCCTGCAAGGATTCCAGAGCACACCACCCAGTGTAGTGCTCAATTTTAGTTCCAAGATGAACGTAATGATCAATATGGTAGCCATCTATTATTTACACGATATGTGTTTGTTTGTCATGTTGCCTTTAAATATTGAACAGTATTTTGAGAAACATGAAGAATGTGAAACCTTAGTTGTAGATGGTAAATTTCATGAGTCTAGCACTGGGTACTCTGACATGGTTAGCTATCTAAAAACTAGCATCAAATCCCATGTCCATAATTTCTTATATGAAATTGATGAGAGATAAATTATGCCCTATAAAATTAGGAAGAAAAAATAACAGAAAACCATAGTTTCAACATAGACTTGTCTACTGGCTGGTTTTGTGTCAACATGATACCAGCTAGAGTTATCAAAGATAAAGGAGCCTCAGTTGATGAAACGCCTCAAGGAGATTTAGCTGTAAGGCATTTCTCAATGGGAGATGGCCCAGCCTTTTGTGTGGGGTGCCATCCCTAGGTTGTTGGTCTTGGGTTCTATAAGAAAGCAGGCTGAGCAAGCCGGGTTAAGCAAGCCAATAAGCAGACCCACTTCATGGCCTCTGCATCAGCTCCTGCTTCTAGGATCCTGCCCTGCTTCAGTTCCTGTCCTGAATTCCTTCAATACTGAAGAGAAATATGGAACATTTAGCCAAATACAACTTTTGCTCTACATCTTGCTTTTTTTGCATAGTGTTTCTTAGCAGCAATAGAAACTTTAACTAAGAAAACATGTGTTTCAGTAATACCAGGATGCTGATAGGCTAGAGATGGTATTAGGAGATCAATGTATTTCACTCCACCTAGGAATAGTACAGTCCAAACTACTGTGAGAATCTTTAAATATTTATGTCAATAATATTGGTGATTGGGAAAAAGGCTATTGAGTTGATATTTAGGGAAGAGATAGATACTATTATGAATAGGGAGAGTATTATCCCTTCTAGGCATAGTAGTGTAGATATGAGGTGTGATCGGAATATTAGGGTGCCCAGGAGTGATAGGGAGAAAGCTAAGGTTAGGTTGATATAGATAGGAGACACTTGGTAATTATGGTGGGGGCCACAATCTAATGAGTCGAAATCATTAATTTTAGTTAAACTAATTACCACTTATTCTGTTCATTCTAGGCCTTTGTGTACTCATTCGTAGGCTAAGCCCAGAGAGAGGATTGAAACTAGAAGGAATGCGTATAGTATTATGTGGTAGACATTAGGTGTTTGTATGGCTCAGGGGATGGGTAGTAATAGTGCAATTTCCAGGTCAAATAGAAGAAATGTGCTGGCTACAAGAAAAAAATTTATGGAAAATGGGAGGCGGGCTGAATCTATTGGGTAAAAGCTGCATTCGTAGGGGTTTGCCTTTTCTGTGTAGACATTGGTCAGGGGGATTCAGAAGTCCACTATAATTAGGAGGAGTGACAGGGTGATGTTGACAGTGATGGCTAGAAGTGTATTAATTACTTTCTTCTAGTTTGTTCTAGATCTAACTAATTGGAAGTCAGTTGTATTTATTATACTAAGAAAGTATGGGCCTCATCAGTAAATTGATACATATAGGAATAATCAAACTGCATCTACGAAGTGTCAGTATCATGCTGCGGCTTCAAAGCCAAAGTGATGCTTTGATGTGAAGTGAAATTTCATTTGTCGTAGTAGACAGATAATTAAGAAGTTTGTGCCAATAATTACATGGAGTCCGTGGAAACCTGTTGCTATAAAGAATGTTGATCCATAGATTCCATCTGAGATAGAAAAGGGGGTTTCAAAGTATTCGGAAGCCTGTAGGATGGTAAAGTCCTAGTGCAATTGTAATAAATAGGGCTTGGTTTATGTGCACTCGTTTTCCTTCTATCAAACTATGGTGGGCCCATGTGACTGATACTCCTGAGGCTAATAAAACAGATGTATTGAGGAGAGGTACTTCTAAGGGATTTAGGGGTGAGATTCCTGCAGGTGGTCAGAATCCTTCTAGGTCGTGTGTTGGGACTAGGCTTGAGTGGTAAAAGGCTCAAAAAAAAAATCTGGCGGAAAAGAAGATTTCTGATACAATAAACAAGACTATTCCGTAGCGAAAGCCCTTTTGTATGATAGGGGTGTGATGGCCTTGAAAAGTTCCTTCACGAATTACGTCTCGTCATCATTTGAGTATTGTTAGTTGGTTTACTAGTAGACCTGTTAATAGTAGGGCTGTAGAGCCATAGTGGAATCATATTACTATGCCGGATGTGAGGATAAGAGCTGATAGGGCTCCTGTTAGTGGTCATGGGCTAGAGTTGACTATGTGGAAGGCGTGGGTTTGGTGGTTCATTATGTGTTATCGTGTAGGTAGAGGCTTACTAGTAGGGTAAATACATAGGCTTGGATTAGAGCTACAGCAAACTCTAGTACGGTCAAGAGTAGGAGGATAATGAATGTGATTATGGCAGTTGGAGGACTGATGCTTATGAGTACTAATGTAGCCCCTCCAATTAGATGCATGAGTAGGTGTCCAGCAGTAATGTTGGCTGTAAGTCGAACTACTAGAGCTATGGGTTGAATAAAAAGACTAATTGTTTCAATAATAATTAGTATCGGGATGAGTGTGATGGGAGTACCCTGGGGTAGAAAGTGGGCTTTCTTTTTTGGTTTTGTTTTGTTTTGTTTGTTTGTTTTAATCAACTTAAAACAAGCTAGAATTATCTGGGAAGAGAGGCCTCAGCTGAGAAAACACATCTACCAAATTGCCTGTAGGCAAGTTTATATGCATTTTTGAGTGTAGGGTGTGTGCCATTCCTGGGCGAGGTGAACCTGAATCGTATAAGGAAGCAGGCTGAGCAAGCCAATAAAGTGAGCAGGTAAGAAGCATTCCTCCATGGTTTCTGCTTTAGTTTCTGCCTCCAGGTACATGCCTTTATTTCCTGAGCTGACTTCCTTAGCTGACAGAGAGTAATCTGGAAATGTATGTGGAAAGGAAAATTCTTTCTTCCCTAAGTTACTTTTGGTCATGGTATTTCATCATAGCAATAGAAACCCTAACTAAGACAATCCCTTAAGTGGCTAGGCCACATGCAAGATTGGCTGATTAAATTTTGTTCCTGTAAAGTGAGGTGTTTCAAAATGTATTATTCAGATGCAATCTATTCAGTCAATGAGAAAGGTGGATTGTAAGAAAACTGTTCACCCTATTGAGTATCCAAGAGATGATTCTAGAAGTTCTTTGGTTTTGGCCTCGATATTTTTTTGCTGTGGACAAGATAACATTATTAGCTCCTGGCATATCACTGAGTTTGGTCACTTGGTAGTGCAGAAGGTCAGCCCAGGTTCCCTTTAGAGTCAGTATTATATTCAGAAAGTCTTCAAGCTATGCATCCATAATTGAACAACTATGTTAAGAAAAATAAATACAGGAAGATTGGTTACATTTGCTTTGTAATCAGAGAGACTGAACTAAAACATCCATTTGTAATTTTGATGAGGATACAGGATATCTTTATATGTAAAAATGGGGTAGAGCTTTAAACTTTCAAACATTCAACTACAGTCTGCTAACATGAAATATTATGGTATATAAATAATTAATTTTAAAATGAGATTCATGTGGATTATGTTTTGTTTTCCACCTGGATTATCCAATCTGATCTCCCTCTAAATTCTTATATATTAGAATGTTTTCTTTGCCACGAGAATCCACAGGTTTGGTGGGACTAAGTATGTGCCTAAAGGACCTGATTTACGATATATATACATATATATATATATATATATATATATATACACACATATACACGTACATATATATATCCTGTCAATGAAAAATTATTCAACTCAGATTTATAAAACAAGTAAAATATTTTATTTGAAATTACACTTACTTTTAAGGCCGCTTTGGGATATTAATACAAAGATACTATTAAGACAACCTGACATTAATAAATGTGATTCCTTCAGTCTCCATGAGTCCCTCACTCTTCCCTCTAGGTAAGTGACAATTTAGATGACAAGTCCTAATGAAAAACCATGGCATTACTTGGTCTTTAATAACAGTATTAATGGAAATTTCAAAGGAATTTGGAAACTCCAGTATGCAGTCACTGCCACTTTCATGAATGGAACTCATGTCTAAATTTAAAATGTTAGCTATGTGTCTTGTTTACTTTGGTAAGAGAGATGCAGTGGATATTGCAACAGAAAGATATAAATGATGAAGAAGAAAGGAACAGTTCGAATAGTAATGCCAAATAGGTTGTTGGAAGCACCGTGATTTAATTAAGAGCAAAGGCTTGAGCAGCCTGAGGCCTGTTTCCATTCTGACAGCATACTGGCACTATAAATTCTTTGAATGTTTTCTAACCTTCCATTTCCTCATTCCAACTGGCTTTTATGAGGGTTAATTCATGCAGTGTCATTAAACGGACTTTGTGGAAAGCCTAGAGGCTGAGTAAATCTTTACATTTTTCTTTCTTTTACTTCTTCTTCCTTCACTTTCACTTATTATTTTCACATGATATTTAAATCAGTTCCTTTGAGGATAAGTTATATTAGGGAATGTAAAATAAAAGATGATAACAATTGTTAATTACAATCTCTGTGATACATAGAAATATCTCATTGCAACTGAAGGCATGATTAACTTCGGAGGAATATTACATAGTATTTGCTGACTACCTTGTTCAGGAGCTATCAGTTAAGACAAAGAAGAAAGTATAAACTCATGGAAAAATGAGCACAGAAGTAAGAAACAAATGTAGAACCGAGATAGCCTTGGCATTCAAGAAGAGTTATCATGGTAGTCAGTAATGAAAAGTGTGACAGCAATGTTTCATGTATAATGAAGACAATTGCATTTGTGTGTCCTAGGTATACATATGAATGCAATATTCATATAATTATATCCTAGTCTGTTCAAAGTTTCCTATGGAAAAATAAGTCAATTTCCACTGACAAAATATTGGTGAGAAATGATCCTCTCTACAGGGTCAATTTGTGGATTATCTGCTACAATATTATTTAATGTTTGATTTTCTTATAATTTGCCAACTGTATATGATGATTTTCATTTCACTGCCCACTCCTGTGCCCCTGTGGTTAACACACCTATCGTAGTGTTAAAGAAGCTACAGCATGGCCAAGCCAGTGCAGTGCTTCAGCTACTTAGCCAAAGAGCTGAGGACTCACTGATAACTTCGGGGCTTCCTTTATTGTCTTTGGAGTAGGGATGGGAAGAGGGTGGTAGCTGTTGAGCATCTTGGCCATGTTCTCCTGATCCCTATGCAACTCTAGTATCTGCAAATAGTGAATATTGTGACAGAAAATTAATTCACTTATCATGTGTGTAGTTTTACAAATAAGCACTGCATGAAATCCAACATTAAAAGAATAAACACTTAATCAGCTTTCCCCTCTTAGTAAGTAATCTCATTTGATTTTTATTTTTTTGAACCTAACTTTCTCATCTGTCATTCATTATTCTCTTGTGCTGTCACTAATTCTAAGTTTTCACATGATGGAAAGCCCTTGAAATGGAAAAGTTAAAAACAAAATGTGCTTTAAAAATTGTTTTACTCTTAAATTTGAGTCTGCTGCCATATTTAATATGCATCTGCGTTTATTAGTCTTTTCCTGATGGTTTGAATTTATTTATTTTTGCTAGGCATTGTAGAATTACACATTTTTTTTTCTGTTTTCAATGAATATGTGCAATGTATCATTTACACTTAATCACAATTTTGATTGGAATTGTGTCAGTTTTGACAAAAGAAAACATAACAAACTGGCCATGTTCAGAAAATACTGAAACATTAAAAAGCTTTTAAATAAGTGGTTAGTTATTACATATTATTTTATATATAATCATTTAAATACTACATTTAATAAAATTTATTATTAAATTACACATAGATTAAATATTGGCAATCAGCTAATGTGTACAACTTTAATGGATTACCAGGAATGTTAAGAATTTGAGCCGGTAGTGGGGGCACACACCAGTAAGATTTGCTAAAGGAGGTGGAGGCAGGAGAATCATGAGTTCGAGGCCAGCCTGGGCTACACATTTCAAACTCTGGTGCCCCCATATTTGATCATGACCCATGGATGGGGAGGCCTAGTGGCACTCAGAGGAAGGATAGCAGACTACCAAGAAGAGACTTGATATCCTATGAGCATATACAGGGGGAAGAGGTCCCCCTCAGTCACAGTCATAGGGGAGGGGAGTAGGAAAAAATGGGAGGGAGGGAGAAATGGTAGGATGCAAGAGATGGGATAACAATTGAGATGTAATATTAATAAAATATATTTTTAAAAAGGGATCTGAAAGAATGTTAGTCAAGAATGAGGAATGACTAAACAGACCATATGAGCAGGTATTTATTGCAAAGGCAGAACACTTTCTGTGGATGCTCACTCTTATACGGAACATCTAGTTTGTTCTTTCACACCGACTGACCTGGAACAGGTGGCATGCAGTCACTGGGAGGAAGGAGCTTGTTGTCAGTTGCCAGCTAGACCTCCCATGGAATAAACCACAGCACTGGAGAGCTTTAAACAAAGATTTGTTCTTAGTATTGAGGGTTTCTGAAAGGAGTGCTCATCCATGACATGGGTTTAGTTCAGTGTATTTCTGTTTTCTATATACCCCAACTATAATTCAATTTTTTCTTTATTGGACTGCTACAGTGCGGTTAGTGAAGCATGCCACTCCTTATAAGTAAGACCAGAAAATCATTTTTCTTCCTCCATCACAATTCTTACAGCTTTATATCTCATGTACAAATATAGGTAAAAGTTTAAAATATGGTTATGTAGAGAAAGTATAATAAATCATATTAATCTCTATAAGTGAGATTTCCTGAACCTTTCCCATTCTTTTTGTTTTTGGGTTTTGTTGTTGTTTGTTTGTTTGTTTGTTTGTTTTTAATAACAATGGCTTCTTTTACCTGTGAAAATATATTATTTGGAATTTGGTTAGTGACATTTTCTTACATAAAGTGTAATGAAGTCATTAGCAGAAAGGTTATATGGGGAGAGGTGATGGAAATAAATGAGACACTCACAAATTTAATCAATGTTTTTGAGGAGAAGTCACTGATGAGCTGAGACATAAAGAGGGAAGTGAAAGAAAAAGCTGTAAGTAAAAAGCAACATGAATGCATCTGTACTATAATTTCAGAGACACACTTATTATGTGGTCACTGTCATGCTGAAACCATGTCAGTGCTGCATTCTCAACACCCAGTGACTTTGATAGGTAACATGGAGGTATCCAGAAGACTGAACCTCTTTCACATCTAACCCAGCCTTCCCATTGAGTGACTCATCCATTGAAATCTTTAAACAGCGACTCTTAGGTATAAGGAATTTCTGTAAAGCTAGTATTTTTGTCCTAGTCAACACAGGAAAATAGATTCACTCTATTAATTCTAATGGGCTCTATGCAATGCACTGATTCTCTATTGACTATGTGCAATGCACAAGGGTGGATGTCAGTGGAGACTGGCTGTGTGCAAAGTAGATGAGGAAATCATAGATTTTCCTCAGATCCATCTTGTGGGTTTTTATATGACAATTATGTTTTAAAGGTAATCTTTCTGTAAAACTTGAGTCACATAGCATTGTGCATGTGTATCTCTGTTATGTAACCTCTTGTTTTTATTGGTTCAAACTGATGTTTTTAATAGTTATGAAGAAACAACTTTAAAAATGATGAAATGCTTTGTATATTCTTAAACTTTCATGAAACTATCCCACGTTTCATGGTCCATTTTTCTATAGCTTTTTTTTTTTTTAAGTCTGTGGTAGACATTCTATTAGATGTGGTGCAGCATAATTATTGACAGCAAAGGTCCTTCTGGAAAGAAAACATGGGTAAGTGATGTGCTTACAAATATCTTGTGCATGTCTCTATTGAGTTTACTGATGTTATAAGTCACCATGATGGCATGCTAGAGCAGGTCCTTGAGGTATATTTCCCTGTTGTCAGCTCCATGGACATTCACAGACAAAGAAGCAACATTCTCACACAGAAGCAAATTTGATACCAGTATCAGCATGAGTGTCCCTGCTGTGTAGAAACAGGAGGTTGAAATCTGCTTATCTAAAGTTATCAATGGGACTTGTCCCTCTTTATCAAGAGTAACTTTATCTGGCCACAGAGCCTGCCACTCTATGGTCTGGTACTTAACAGCTGTGAGAGTGAATAAGTCTCTTCCACTGTGAGAATATAATTAAAGAAGTTGCACAAGTACACAGTCTGAAAGAAAAACAGTTAATTCTCATATTTTCAGACTGATATAAAAAGAACTTTCAAACATTTATACCCCAAGTTAATGATGAGTGAGTGGAGTGTTTTAGAGTCATTCTTTGTAGATAATTTAATGTCTTGAGAATTTAAGATGAATTTCATTGGTTACTGTAAGAGTTGTTTTACATACAGTGAGTAATATTTGCAATGTGACAAGGTCAACATATCTGTGTTTGCATCATTTTCATGCCTAGTAATAATAAATTCATTATTGTCTATTGCCTAATATTGAGTCTGAACAGAATCCTATCATGCAAAGCATCCAATAAGCAGCTTTTACTGAGCCACTGTAATTATTCTATGCATTGACATTTCGCTATAAATTTTTATTAGTTTTAAAATAACTCCCTGGGTAGACTGATCTTATGTAATATCATCAAACTATATTGATAAAAAAGAACATATGAAAGGTTAAGTGATTTTCCTTTTGATTGCTTGATCAAAGAAGCCCTAGTAATATTGATTGTATCTGCTTCTTTTTATTTTTAATTCTATCTCCTTTAAATTAGTATTCATACAATGATCATCATTGTGATTTCAAAGCCAACTGAACTTTTACCGATGGACAAACACAAAAGCCTAACATATCAATAATTTACACTCCCAACAAAATGATCTGCAGGAATGTTTCAAAATGAAATGCCTATTTACTTTAGTGGCTCTAGCCTGGAAAGAACTCTGTTTCACAGAACCTCAGATAAATACCACTGGAAATGTGTAACAAAATTTAGATAACTAGTACGTTTTAGTCAAGAAAAGTATCTAGACACAAATACTCAAAATAACTTAAAAACACTATATAACTTACAATATAACCTTCAATATTTCACATGCAAAAAATAAATATTATTTTAGATAATTCCTACTGTAGAAAGTAAATTTACAAAGTTCCATATGCTTTCTCAAAATTATATACATATTTATGTATATAGGTATATTATTTATCATCTGAAGGACAGAAAGTTGAAGACAATGAATGATTTTGGCTTTTCGTGTCATAAAAACCAACATATGAGCCTGGCATAGTGAGGCATAACTTTATTTATTTTATTTTATTTTTTAATATTTAAATCTTTAGTTTTGAGAAATTTATACATATATAACATAAACTATGATTATTTTCACACCATTTCTTTTTATATGAATTCATATTTTTCTTTTTTATTAATATCTTATATAGACATTTATATAATTACATATACATATGCAATATACTACTACAGCAAGAAGAACCATGAAATAATTGGGAACATACTTTAAATCTCAGTATTCAGGAGGCAAAGGCATGTGGATCTCAATGACTTTGAAGTCAATCTGTTTTACACAGTGAGTTCCAGACAAGCCACATTATGTAGTGAGGCTTTCCCTTGGAACTGACTCATTTTACTTAGAAATGTTATAAGGATAAAAGCAAATAATAATATAATGTTCTTATTTTAAAGAGTATTTTCCTTTAGTTACATTGTCAACTGTGTACAGATAGATCCACATCTGCTAGACTTATCTATTATGTACCTATAATTAGCACTGTGATTAAGTCCATTCCAGATAAGCAGCTCATAGAAACATAAAAGCCAGAAAATGTTACTTTCTTCCTTCCCAAGTTGTTAAAATTCTGCCCATAGATTATTATGATCTCATTACACAAAGATGAATAAATGTAAGCAATTATAGCTTTAGAAGATATACCATCCCATGTTCTGGAACATTCTTGGACATTTGAGTTTTGTGAATCCAACCCCTGTTCCTATCATTAGATGCTGGCAGTAATCTTCCTTTCTATCTTAGGCCAATTATGAAAATTCAAAACACTTGTAGACATATCTAACCATCTACAGCGAAAGATGGGTAGTTTACATTCTCCTTGGAGAACCCTAATCCAAAAATGTATGCTGCATTCCCTGTTAGAGCAATGATTAGATAATCTTGGTAAGTGAATACTTTCAGGGGACATCCCTGTTGGCCTAGTGTCCAATTATAACTGAGTATATACCATTGAGTCTATCTGAATCTGGGTAAACTCACTCAGTATAATCATTTCTAGTTCCATCCATTTCCCCACAAATTTCAGGTTTTCCTTGTTTTAATAGCTGAGTAGTAGTCCTTAGTGTAAATATACCACTGTTTCTTTATCTATCCTGCGACAGAGGGACATTTAGTTTGTTTCCAGGTTCTGGCTATTACAAATAGGTTGAGCATATGTCCTTGTTGTGTGGTGAAGCATCTTCTGGGTATATTCCAAGGAGTGGAATAGCTGGGTCTTGAGGAAGCCTTATTCCCAGTTTTTTGAGAAAGCACTGGATAGATTTCCAAAGTGGTTGTACAAGTTTGCATTCCCACCAGCAATGAAGGAGTGTTTCTCTTTCTCCACATCCTTGCCAGCATGTGGTGGCACTTGAGCTTTTGATCTTAGCCATTCTGACGGAACCTCAGAGTCATTTTTATTTGCATTTCTCTGATGACTAAGGACGTTGATGATTTCTTCAAGTGTTTCTCAGCCATTCGATATTCCTCAGTTGAGAATTCCCTGTTTAATTCCAAGCCCCATTTCTTAATGGGGTTGTTTGGTTTGGTGGTGTTTAATATCATGAGTTCTTTATATATTTTGAATATTAGACCTTTGTCCAATGTACGGTTGGTGAAGATCTTTTCCCAGTCTGTAGGCTATTGCTTTGTTCTGTTGACAGTGTCTCCTGACTTACAGAAGCTTCTCAGTCTCATGAGGTCCCATTTGTTAATTGTTGCCCTTAAGTCCTGGGCTGTTGATGTTCTATTCAGGAAGTTGTCTCCTATGCCAATGAGTCCAAGGCTCTTCCCTATTTTTTCTTCTAACAGGTTTAGTCTCTCTGGTTTTATGTTGAGGTCTTTAATCCACTTGGACTTGAGTTTTGTGTATGGTGATAAATATGGGTCTTCTTGCGTTTTTCTACATGTAGACATCCAGTTAGACAAGCAGATTGGGATAGATGCGGGGACCTCCTATTGGGATTCTAGATGAAAGAAGTACAGGATAATGGGGAAATAGAAGGATCCAGAGGGTCCCAGAAACCTACAAGAAGAACATCATAACGAGTGGATCTGGACCCAGGTATGTCTGCTCAAACTACTGCACCAACCAAGGACAATACATGCAGTAAATACTGAACCCCTACTCACATCTAGCCAAGGGACAGGACATTATCCACAGTTGTATATGGAGCAGGGAATGACTCTAACGTGAAGTCTGGTGCCCCACGTTTGACCACTTCCCCTTGGTGGGGAGGCCTGGTAGCACTCAAAGAAAGAATAGGAAGGCTACCAAGATGAGACTTGATAAGCTGTGACCATATGGTGGGGAAGTAGGTCCTTGTCTGTCACAGACCAAGGAGAGTAGAATAGGGTGAAAGAGGGAAGAAGTAGACAAGCCAGGGTAGAGCATCTGAGTAAATCAATCTGAATAAATCTGAATAAATCAATCAAAGAAAGAAAGAAAGAAAGAAAGAAAGAAAGAAAGAAAGAAAGAAAGAAAGAAAAAATATTTCTTGGCTCTATCTCGCTTTGTCTGTATTGGTTAGGTAGGCACAAATGCCCACTGCCTTAGATAGCATAAAGATAATACAAAAATGCAAAATGTCCAAGCAAGTGTTGTAAAAAATGCAATATTTAAGACACTTAGAGTAACTTAGGGAGAAAATAATTTCCAGAGCCATAGTTAAGGCAGTATCATAAAGTCTAATCACAACTTGTCTACTGACCCAGGAAAGCTGATTCACACTGCAATCCTGCCTTCTATTCAGTCCAATACACCATCCCTAAGACCACACCCTGCCTGGGTACAGGAGGAAGTAAACTCTGGAATCTAGATAGGGATCCCATGATTTTCCCATGATAACACGTCATTACCATGATGACTAAAGAAGCCATATAAGCATCATTTAGCTAATTTCAGGGACATTTCTAGAGATCCAGTTAAGTAGTAACTCACCACAACTCTCTCTCTCTCTCTGCTCCATGAAGTCTGAAGGCAATTTCATGCTGTCAAGAATTAGGGTAGAAAGAGAGTTTGCTGCCTGAATAGTCACACAAAACTCTCTATAACGTTGGAGCATCTTCTTCAGCCCTCTTACCCAATATATCCGACAGACATATTTGTGATTCAGGAACTATTGAGAGTTTGGCCACTGAGTTGGCCTGCACAAGTCTCTGATGGAGTTCAAGACCAGGTAGCTTAGTTTTACAATGAAGCTTAGTTTTCTTTTTTTTTTTTTCTTTTTTTTTTTTAATGAGTTAACACGTTTTTAGGTCTAGATAGATGTTTTAAGTTGATAATGACAAGATGTGATAGATATTGTTTACATTTAGAATTTTAGACACACCAAGATAGGACAGATGTTTTCTTCAAGGCTGTCAAATAAAAATTGCCAAAACACTAAGAATGTAACATTTATGTAATTCCTGATTGTGTTATGGTACTTCTTGCTATAGGTAGTTTATTTTATTTATGTGTAATAATATAAATGTATATGTAAAAATAAAAGATAAAAATAAATAAAAATAAAAAAGGAATTAGTAGTATCCTAGATGAGTATTCTCTTCTTCAGTTTCTTATCTATTCCAGTCACCTCTTCTGAAATGTTCACAGGATCTGAGATGTGAGGACATAGGTTTTTAAGGTTTTGGGTGTTTTGTTTGTGTTTTTTGTTTTTCTGAAAATTGAAAGAGAGGCCACAAGAAGGGTTGCCCTTATCGAGAATTTAACCTTGTGATTTTTAATCACTATCAGTGGCATAAGCATGGGATCTTCTCCATTAGTCCTAATGAAATTTCTTCTAATAATGCAACATAACAAGGGGCATAGCATTACATGGGTTCTTAGATTTAATTAAATGTTGTGTATATCAAATACATTGTCAATGGTCTGTATAGTACCCATGGTCACTTAGGTCTCATTGTTGAACAAATCTTAGGAAGCCTCTAAGACATTATAAGATCTGACTGAAGAATGATTCAGTGATTAGAGGAAGAGTGGCAAACTATGGTTTATTACTGATGTGAAAAAGTAAGATGGTGCTTTGGTGAATGTCCAACCAATGAAAACCAATCCTTGATAACCCGAAATACTCTTGGTCCAGTGAGCAGTACTTGATGGACTTAGAAAGAGAACGAAGATGATAAGAATGATGTAACATTTCCTATGTTGGGAAATATGCTGCCACAGATACCATACAGCACATGTTAGTGAAAACATGTGTAGGAATACTTTGCTGCTGTGGTCATAGTTGTATCATAATTTACAAGTCTCACCTTTGAGTATGAAATGTAAGTTAAATTTATGTATTTAGAAGAAAGGAGAAAATAGAGGGTAGACATTTTTATCCAGTCTTTGAAACTCTCAGCAGGCAAACTTCATTGGCCACAGAGCAGTCTAAAGGCCATGAGAATTAGGAAAAGTTCAAAAAAGGCAACTGGTGAAGCATGTAAGAAAGGGCCTGTTACCTACTGACCACTGACTAAGCTGAGCATGTGAGTTCTCAAAGTATTTATTCATTTGTTCATGAAAAAGGACTCCAAATATGGAAGCCAAATGCCTCATTGAGACTCATACTGTGATGAATTGTGTCCCTTGATATTTAAGCCTCAATAAACTGTTCCACACCAAAGTTTCTTTTGTTAGGTATTTAATTATAGCAGTGAAAAAAATAATTTGTACAAATGGTTTTCACCCAAAGGTCATTAGTGTTTATTGCCTTGAGAAACCTGCACATATCACCTGAATGGCCTTAGTGTAGAGAGTTCACACTGTTTGTCATGCTCAAAAATTAATGGAGGATTGGACACATACTCATCTACACACAGATGAACCTTTAAGTATGACCTGCTCTAGGCTGCCCTTGTCACCACAAATTATAATCCTCAGTTATCTTCTAAAAGGGCCCCATACAGTGAATCTTATTCCCATTAGCAATAATTTCCTCTTTATTCCATACCATCAAGTGATATCCTACCTACTGTGGCATGCATCATATTTCCCAGTAGCTCAATGACCACAAGCTTAATGACCGTCAGGATAAAATGAAAAGGCACACTGTGTATGTTTGGTAGACATAATTGCTCATTACCACTCAAGCTACTGCAATTCACTTTAAGGTCTCTACCTCTATGCTTGTGCTCTCTTGCTCATGTCTCTGATGAATTTCAAGTTTGCCACGAGTCAATGTTCAATAAGCTATAATACTTTAGTGAAATGTCCTCTATAGATTATAGTATTTAAGAAACTTATATGTGTTCCATCTTTCAAAGACCATATCAAACTTCCAAAAATATCTTTTCCTTCTGACTCTCTTTTTTACTTTTTTCTTATTAATTGTATTTCAAAATAATTTAGCAAGTTGCAAGCATGATGCATATTATAGTCACTTTTTACTTAGTGTGACTGAAACCTTTCTATTGTACTGATATTGAATTCAGTATTTGAGGACCTGGGAGTTTTAAAAGGATTCATGTTATCCTATCATTTACGTGTCTGCTGTGGCAATTAGATCATAGTTCCTCATCGTTGAGCAGTGGAAAATCTTTCCTTGTGGCACAGTACGTACTCAGTGGTGGCCATTTGACTCTGGTCAATTGTGGGATTTACTTCATCTGGAATGAATGACATGCAAAAACTGAGTCCAAATACTCCCGCCAGAAACTTAGCTTCATCCTCTCTCATATATTCCAATCATGATTATTTTCATGTACTTTAATTATGTAAAGACTCTGACATTTTCTTCTGCCCAATATCTTTCTCTAAAGGCCTGATGATGCTTCGGTGGCTCCTACATCATTTGATTCAGTCCTCATTGGAGAGCCTTTGTTGAATCGCTCTTAATTTTAGTATTGAATTTCAACGGGTCTTTGGACATAATTATCAGTTACCCTTCACTCCAGATGAACATAAGTATTTTCAGGTGTAGGAGTATCACTTTCATGCATTATAAACTGCTGCTTTCCCTTGATATCATAGGTTAAGTACAAACTCGAAATTAATATATCATCTATTGTAATGCAAAACACATTATCACCCTGTAGTGGGACCTATTTTAGTACCTGCTTAACAATACCCATTAATTGCTTACTAATGCCTTATACTAAAACTCAGTTTTTCTCACTGGCAATTAAGATATACTTATGTTATAGACTAAGTGTGGAGAAGTGGGCATATATGCTGTTCCAACTTTGATGTATCAGCATCCTGTCAAACTTTTAAAACTTTACCTCAAGCCATCATAATCCTGAAACTTTGGCAAACCTTTGCTTTTACTTGCCATTTTCTGATTCATTTTGTAGCTACTTTAACAGAATCCCTTATTCTGTTATTAGTACAAATTATTGTACTAATGCATGTTTAGATACCAACTTACTAAATATAAACATGTACTAATTACATGCTTATATATTCCTCACACATTCAGCTAAACTACTGAAAATACATTTTTAATCTTCTTTTTGGAATATGTACCGTTCAGGGTACTTAATTTCCAATTTTATCATATCAATCACTTTTTATGTCTTGTTTATTTATTCTTTTTTGACTCCACTGCTGTTATTTCACTGTCATCTTAAACTGAAATCCATAGACACTATATTAATCCTCATTAAAGCAGGAATGGCTGTTATCTTTCTCTGAAATATGTTTTGCGTAACAACAATTGCTAAACCTTATCTTGAAATTTAGATTTCAGTTATATGTGGATAGAATAGTCTATATAGGGAGTCTTTCTGAGTGAGCATGCCATTCACCAAGTATATAGGGAAAACACTAATATGCCCCATCTTCCAACCTGGGACTGGGTTACATCTAATTTATTTGTAGTCCGAAGAGGTTCTATGGGAACATCCAAACAATCCAGGCTGCTGCTTTCCACAAATAGACAGAAAGGTGCCACGGCTGAAGACAATACCTATACAACTAACTCACGGAAGATGAAGAAGTTGTGTGGGTGCCTATATAGAGCCTTCACGTCTATGTTCTAGCCTTTTGGGTATATGAAGGTGCTTCGCATGCAACAAAAAGAGAAAAGGAAACACCAAGACAGCCAAAAACCTTTGATCTACAATGTCGTCCTCCCTGAACGACATGTGAGGGCAATGCGAGAACAAAGATTGTGGGAGTAATCAACAGTATCTGTTTTGACTGAAGTCCTACTCGATGAGCTAAAACCTGACACTGGGTAACAAATAACCTGAGGCTAGGTAGCCCAAGGAGCTAGAGAAAAACCTAATACTATTATTTTAAAATGAGAAAACAATCCAACAAAAACAGCAGTAACAAAACAGCAATAAAATATCTTCTCCTGCTGGCCTGTTATACTTGTAGATTAGAGACTTGCCCAGCCAGCTTCAAAGAAGCTTCCTCCTTCAGCAGATGAAAACAAATGTGGAAATATGCAGCCGTACGTAAGCAGAGAGGCATAGACCTTGGAACACACACTCATACATTTGAAGTCTATAGCAAATCTTTCTATTCAGGGCTCAGGGAACTCCGTGGAAGAGGAGATCCCCGTGAAAGAGTCAGAGGGGGTGGAGGACACCAAGAAAACATGGCCTTATAAATCAAGATGGTCAATACTTATGTAAATTCACAGAGACAGCAGAAGCATTCACAAGGCCTGCATGGTTCCGTACTAGATCCTTTGTGTATATATTATGCCTTATAGTTTAGGGTGTATATGGGATTACACAGTGTGCAAATGAGTAGCTCTCCATTTTTTTGTGACTTCTGTTAGGCTCTTTCCCTGTTGTTCGTTTGTTTCGCCTGATTCTGATGTGTTAGTTTTTTTTTGTTTTATCTTATTATGTTACATTCATCTCATTTTTTATTTTATGTCATCATTATCTCTAAGAAGCCTATTTGTTTTCTAATGAAAGAAAAAAAGAGACTGTATTCAGGAAGGAAGGAAGGAGGGAGGAACTGAAAAAGTAGAGGGATGTGGATAATATCATGTAATCATGATATAGTGTATGAGGAAAAAACTATTTTAAATAAATGAAACATAATTAAAAAGACCTTCTCAGCAATCAGTCTTTCCTTCTGTTTTAATCCTGACAAAGTCAAAGGAACATATATAGAGAGGTAGGAAGGGGACAACATTTGTAGGAATGGATGAACTCAGCCTTTCCTATTGTATGACTTCAGGTACAGGAGAAGGGGGCAATATAGTAAGTAATTTAAATAATAGATGATGTGGAAACTGTAACAAATGAGACTTCACAGACATAGAATGAAGAGAATAGATTGAAAATATCTGAGACGTTGCTAAAAGAGAATAATTCAGAACACAATGGTTGGAGATGGAAGGACTAGAAATGGAAAGCCATTTTACGTGTGTATCAATTAATTCACACATATTGACATATTTAAAATTAAATTTCTCTGAGCAGTTAGTCATCATGCAGCATCATGGCAACTTTATTTCATGGAATTTGACTGTGAACATTGTTTTAGAGGCGTGGCCAACTTTCTAGAAATACCCCAATATCTTCAAATCTGCGATAGTACTTTTAGTAGTGATCTCATTCATTGATTCTAATAACTTTGTCTACATTAGCTTTACTGTGGTTCTAAAATAAGCTATGAATTGGCTCTTTTGCCAGTGGAGCGCTATGCTTTTGGATACGAAGATCTTGATGCTATCAATACGTTTCTACCAAGTGAATGAAAGGTAACAACAAATTTTCTTTTTATGCTTTGACATATCTCTTGTCTCTCTTTATTAACAGACACACTGTACTTTAGGATATATTCAAAGGGAATAAGACTACAAGAAGCTTCAAAAAGGTGGATCAGGTAATATCTCAAGATTCTGAGTTGTAGCAGAGGTTACTATGAACAAGCAGACATCTCAGGAGGTTGACATGAAAGTTAAGTATTTGTAGGTCCATATTCAGGCAGTAGGAGAATGTATAAAGAGCATAAAATCGAGTTTCCTCATTATCTGACCGCAAGGAGTCCAGAGCTGACCAAACCGGGTAGTCTCCATTTTCTTCAATTGCAGGATTAACCTATTGACCAGGCATGATACTTTGTTATTATCAGTGTTTGTATTCATTTGACCTTTTCCCTTCTAAATGTTGAATCACAATTAAGGAAGTGTTATAAATGTGAACTTTCAGTAACAGGCATAGATTTCTATGTTTCTATCACAAGACACAGCAGCCCTTTTTGTCATCTAGAAGCAAGACTTATATACACCTTTTTTCATGAGTTAAGTTGATGCCTGATGAAGTATGTTATTTGAAATTAGATGGACAGTATACCAGGATCTAGCAAATTGGGCACACACTTGCATGTGTCCAAGGGACAATGGAAAAACTGAGGACAGCTATTTCACTTCAGAAGCAGTTCATCCAGGGGTGAAGGTTATAAGAATATTTAATGAGTTACTTGTGGGTATGTCACTCAGGCAAGGAAAGAGGCTGTCCAAATGACTTTGAGGACTTACGATGCTTTTTTGTTTGTTTGTTTTTGTCTGTCTTGCGATGGAGAGGCTTAATACAAGGTTAGATGCCAAAATTTTGTTCTTACAATGTGAATTGTTTCAAAATGTATCACTCACTAGAGAAGTCACATCATTCATAAAAAATATAATTGGAAGGTGAGAAAGTTGCTTACCTTGGATATGATCATCATGATGTGCTCAAGAAGGTTTTTGTTTAGGGCCTCAGTGGCTTTGGCCGTGGATAGGATAGCATCAGGGACTTTTGGCATAGCACTGAGTTCTGTTACCAGGTGTTTCAGAGGGTCTTTCCAGGCAAGCAGTGTGTTGAGTATTATTTTCAAAAAGTCTTCAAACTACATAATAGTTAGTGAATAATCATATTAAGATAAGTAAAATACAGAAACATTAATTACACATGACTTTTAATAAAGGACATGAGCTAATGCACCCATTTGTTATTCTTATAGAAAAGTACAGTTTTCTTGAGATGAAAATGATTTAGCAATGTAAAAGTTAAACTATTAACCTATAGCTTGCAAAAATGGAACAGTTTACGTAAATATCAATTTGTCATAAACTATATTATTGGACATGTTCTGTTTTCTGTCTGAAATTCTACTACCTCTCTTTTCTGTAAATACTTTACATATTTGACTGTTTTGCTTGTCCATGAGACCCTAATGTCTTCTTAGGACTGAGGAGGTACCCATTGGACCTAAGTTAGAAAGATTGATTCTACCGGTTTCAATTGCAAATCATTTAATTCATATTTATAACATCAGTAAACTAGGATACTTACAAGATACTCATTATTAATTTTAGAATATTAATACAAAAGAAACTTGAAAACAACATTTCATTAATAAGTATGGTTTCTCTGTCTACAACTCTCCCTCGTTCCTCTGCTCCTCCCTCCCCCTCCCCCCTGCAACCTCGGACAGAACAGAACATTGTTGACAAGGATAGCTGAAGAACAAAGGGGCTCATTGCATGTGTAGAAATCACAATTGAAATTTTGACCCTTCGGTATGTGTCAAGATTGTATACACACCTCATGACTGATGTGAAATATATGCTGTGTTGTTGTCTTTTAACTAATCCAGTGACAACAAGAATGAAGAGCAGTCAGTGGATACCATAATCAAAATATGATAAGCATATGAAAGAAAGGAACAGGTAAAAGTATGGCCTTTCAGGTTGCTGGGAGCATGAGTAAGAGTAGGGGCTTAAGTTGGATAAGGCTCAGAATTCTATTATGACTGTGACTAATTGAAGCAATGACAATAAACCACTTTGTTACATTTACACAGTAGAATAAGTCTCCAGACACATTAGGTCTTCATCTTCCTCACCTTTTACTTTGTGGTTTTTGTGTGATGTTTAAGTAATCTTTTGTCTGTTTTGTTTGTTTGTTTTTGAGAGAGGGTCTCTCTGTGTACCCTTGACTTTCCTGGACTTGCTTTGTAGACTAGACTGGTCTGAACTACAGATTTCTGCCTGCCTCTGCCTCATCTAGTGCTCGGATTACAGGCATGTGCCACTGTACCTGGCTTAAGTAATCTATTTGAGAGTAAGTTATGGTCATGGGTTAGAAAAGAGAGATTGTGACAAAATTTAAGTAAAGCATCTAATCACAACTGAGGAAATGATTTCCTTCTGAGGACCAGTAGATAACATTTTTAGGACTCCCTTGTATGGGTACTTTCAGTTAAGACACAGGAAAAAAATTGTAAAGTTATGAAGTTTGGGACACATAGGTAGATGTCGAACCAGGAGAAGCCTCAGACTCAAGAAGAGTTAAGTTGGTCATAAATAATGACGAGCATGTCAACATGGAGAGATTCTTAATTTATAAGAAAGACAATTGGGTTTGCTTATCTTTGGTATATACAGAAATGTGTTTTGAAAAATAGGTGCTCAGTTAAGTTCAAAGTTTTCTACCGAATTAATTCCTTGTGTTCGGCCATTGCCAAAATAAGACCCTTTAAATATTCAGTTTATAAGGACTCTGCTACACAATTATTTAATATTGAGTTTTCTTTATAACATGTCAAGTGTATATGATGATTTTTGCTTCACTGCTCACTCTAACTCCTATGCCTGCTCTTCTGATTACCCCCTTCTCAAGCTCATAAGAACTTATAGCATGGCAAAGCCAGAGGATTTTTCAGATGTTTAGATGAAAAGCTAAAGACGTACCGAGGTCTTTATGACTTCCTCTCTTGTTTCTGGAACACTGATGGGAGCAGTGTGGCAGTTGTTGGAAAAGGTGGCCATGATCTTTTCATTCTTGGACAAATTTTTTCTCTGAAAATGTTCAAAATGTTTAGTTAATTTCAATTTAAGAATTGAAAAGAATAGAACTGGTGACCAGAATATTAATGTATTTACTAGATAATGTAATTTTTACAAATAAGTGTTGCATGAGATCTAAAATTAAAAGAATGACATTTTATGTAATATTCTGTTTAAATCAGTAACCTCATTTGTCTTCTTGCCTAAATTTTTAGTCTTCCATCCCATTTTTCTTCTTATTATTCTATTGTTCTGCCTCTAGTTCCAAAATATACTATATAAATTGAAGAAAATCCCCAAAAAATTACAAAAGTAAAATCATGGAACATCTCATGGATCATCTTTCAGTACGATTTGAGGCCAAAACCCTAGTGTTTATAGGTATGTATAATTATTTATTGATTTTGGTTTGCTATCAGTTCAAACTCATTCTTCTTTTAGCAATATAAAACTTTTTGTTTTCTTTCTATTTTCATTGAATATATACACCTATAGCATTCAAAGTCTTTCATAAATCCAGAATGAAACTGTGTTAATTCTAATAAAATTAGACATAAAAGGTGGCCATTTTAGGAGATAATAAGCAATGATGAAATTAAAAGCAAAAAGACACCAATTAACATTTACATATTATTGACCATATATTCAAAATATTTTTCTTGCCAAAACTTTTACAGTTTTATGCCCTAGGTAGAGTGATTAAAATATAAATTTGAGAATTATTTGAATAATCAATTTATTCTTCACAAACCATAATCTTGGAATCAGTCCCATTTTTATCCTGCTTCTATTCACTGGGGATATTTTTCACCCAGAAAGGTATTTTATTTGGATTGGGTCTTGTGGCTTTCTCATGCAAGTTACAGTGCACCAATAATCATGGATGCTTTGGAGGAAGAAGACAGAAATCAGTGAGATACTTACAATTCTCATGAACAGAGCAGAAGAGAAACTGTTGGTGAACTAAAACAGAATGAAGGAATAAAATAAAATGTGTGAACAAACGACATAAATCTATTTCATTGTAAATGCAAGACATATGTCCTCTCTCACTAGAGTTTTTACAAGTGCAGAGACACATACTCCTGTTATTTACAAGTGCAGAGACACATACTCCTGTTATTAAAGCCTTGTCTGTTGTATTCTTCTTGATTGACCTTGAAACGTGCAACCTCCAGCCTATTCTACTTCTATCAAAGTCCTCCCATTGAATAAGCTCATTCCCGGGAAACCTTTTAAAAAGTGACTTCTTCTAGCTTGAGGCATTTTTGAGCAGGCAATATATCTATTTCCCTTGTTGACATGTTGCAAGTTTAGATTAGTTCTATTTATTCTTTTCATAACACATTTTCTTTTATGATATGAAGTATGCTAAGTGGAGATGCCACAGACACCGAACTGCTGCAAACAAAGTAAGGAGGCCAGATCCTTCACCAGACACATCTTTCGGGTTTTGTGCCATGACGTAAATTTAAGAGATTTTTTTTCATGTAGGTATGCTGTTTAGAATAGCTACATATAAGCAAATAATTAAAAATAGTGAATAATTTTGTGGGTCTTTAAGATCTGAGACTGCTCCATTCTCCTTTTTTCCACTTTTGAGTACTGTAGACATTCTTTTATATCTAAATATATGTGAGGCACTTGTTGCATAACGCCTTCCATTAAACTATAGTACAGTGGCACTAATCAGCTGAAAACTCCTTTTGGGGAAAAGCCGTAGGTTATGCAGGTACTTACCAATTTCGAACGCAGGTCTAAGGCAGCATCAGAGAGGTTGTTAGAAAGTACTGTGGCATTATCAAACAGGATCCTGAGGGTGTCATCACTGAGGGCAGCCTCACTGACATTCATGGGAGCAGAGTCCACCATTTCCCACAGGAGGAGTTTTGACACAAACAACATCAGGAAAGTCCTTGCTATATAAGAACAGAAGCTATGTACAGCAAGAGCTATTCGTCTGAGGCTTTAATAGTAATATCTCTGCCTGTTTTCCTCCTTTGTATTATCTGGCACTGTAGACCTGTGGCAGTAAATAACACCGCCTGCTGGGGAAATGCAGCTAAATAATTACTTTGAACAAATACATTGTTTGAGAATTTGATGACTTCTCACATCTTTGGATTTCTGTCAAGTATGATTCTGAAATTTCCAAATACTTGGAGCTTACATTAATTGTGAGTGAGTCAATGGTAGTTATTGTCTTGAAGCCTTATTTTGACTTTCAGCTGTCATTCTATGCAAGACTTTGTTCTGCACTCAGTGGAAACATTGTGTTTTTACCAGGAGAGAAAAAAAGAAAAAAACTTTACTGTGTCTTGTTACCTGGTAGGAATGAACACATGACTGCCCAACCCTCAATCATAAGAGTAAGAGACTCCTATCATATAAAGGATTCTGTGTGCTGACTCCACTTTCCTTGAAAGCCTCTAATTGTTTTCTTTGTGAACTTGCCATATAATCCTATGAGTAGAAGAAATTTATGTAATATCATCAAATCATCTTGATGAAAATGAACACTTACAAGTATAACTGATGTTCTGTAGTTTTTAGAATGTGTGGTGGAGAATGCTAATTATCAAGAGTATGGGTATTCTGCCATATGTGGGCATATCTTATGTGTACCTTGGTCTATTATGTAGAATCATGTCTACAATCTTGGTGCAGAGTGTCAGCAGAAACTATTAATTGTAAATAACAAATTTTGCCTTTCATCACATGGACCCAGAAGATCTATTCATCTTGGTTTTATCTACTTTCCCTATCTATAAAACAACTAGCTTTAAATTTTGATGTTTTTTAAATGACCAATGTTGAGTTCATCATATTTCATTTTTCAAGGGTAAACAAAAATCCAGGATGTAACATATCAACAGTGTACTTTCTTAAGAAGACAAACCAGGATATAGAAATCAAGAGCCAAAATCCACTTATCTGTGGAGACACTAGTCTGAAAAACTTTTGTTGTACAAAATCTCTAGTAAATAAAATTGGAAATGTGCATTGTAAATTGGGGGATTTGAAAGGCTCATGGAAAATACCTAAATTCAAATACTCAAAAATAATTTAACATAGCAAAGACTATATGTAAAATGAAAAGAATTTTATATAGACATCTCCCTTTGAACACAATAAACTTATGGTTTCCCAAATTAAATTTATGCACAACAGATATTTATGTTTAGCATAAGAATACATACTGCCCTTCCATGTAATATCTGAAGGATTTTCACAGTCTTAAATGAGTGCAAGGAGCCAATGACTTTAGTGTTTTTCTTTGTATAATCCAACTTATGGTTGTTATATAGGATTTTACTTGAAAATATAGAAAAATGCAAATATTAACATATTTTCCATTTTTGAAAGAATATGTTGCATGTATATATTGTCAAACTTTTATAGATCCATTTTCTAGCCTTGGCTTCTATGTCCTCAAATAGAAAACAATATTTAGTTCATTCTTTTCAAACCAGGACATGCTAAAGTTTTCATTTTGCATTTCCTATACACAAAATGTATAGGCTAATGTGGTATCATTCCCATCAGATATCTCAATTTCTGAAATTCTGGCTTTTTGAGATAGATCATTTCATGTTGTATGTCTCCTGACTATTCAAGGTTATAAAGATATATCATGGCTTCTCCTACAAAGTGTTACTAATATTCATATTCTCTACTTCAGTCACCTAAAATAATGCAAAACATCTCTAGCCACTGTTACAGGACTCCAAGCTAAGATTAATCCTCTTTAAGAAACAGAAACCTCTAAATACACTGTGTGTTTGCTTCTAGAACAATGATTAGAAAGTATTTCTCATACTCACTGGCCTTTACTTCTCTTGGTAGGCATTAATGATGTCCTACATTTCTGATCAGGAAAAACATAACACCAGAAGAGTAAACTGTCCACAACAACTTTGCAATATAATGCAATGCCTGAGCTCACTGGAAGGAATTGGTAAATGGTTACTTACAGGAGCATGGTTGGATCAAGGACAAGGGCATCTCTGCAGAGTCCCAGCACGGGTAGCTGTAGACTCAAGGAATGTACTTCACTGCAGTCCTGCCTTCTACTGCTTCACTCTCCACCTCTTATATAGTCCAGCACAGTACCCCTAAGGCTACACAGTGGTATGAGGAAAAGGAAGCTCACTTCCCAAATCCCCCCTCAGGGCTTAAGTAGGCTATTTGCATTGAGCCCTAATATAGTTCCATGTGCACAGTTTACCTTGTTTTTAGGTTGTGAGTAAAATATAAATTATGCTGTGAGTAACCCCAGATATTTCTTTTTCATAAAGCCTGACATTAATTTCATGCTTTAGGCTAAAGCACGAAATTGCCATCGGTCTTCAGTTTTTTCCTTCAGGCTCTTATATATTTTGATCATTTCCTCTGAAATGTTCAGTGAGACTTGGATGAGGGTCATATATATTTTATTGGTTTTAGAGCATTGGGACAGATGAAAGTCACCTATACTGAGCACTTTTACCCTCATCAGTCTTGAACAACATCCAAGGAACATTGCAAATTGTTTGCTTTTCCATATCAGGTACATAAACGTGGTAATTTACCATACAAATGCAAATTTCTAGGATGCCATTTTAATAGCGATATTATATTAATTTAGCCAAACAATATCCAAAGCCTCCATTTTTGGAGCTGGGAACATCTCCTGCCACAGATTTTCATCAAAGCTTAAAAACAGCAGCGTGGTCCACGCAACTGGCCTCAAAGCTATTTAAAACATATTTTATTTCAACTATAAACAACCATATTAATAGAGAACAAATAAAAATATGTTCCTTGTTTTTTACAATTATCTTAACCTGGTTAATAGGTTTATTACTAACATTTGCCAATAGTATCCAACATAGTGACATGGGGTGCTACGAAAGTCAGCACTCGGGAACCTTCTACCTCACTACAAGTCCAATTTACTCTTATGTTGTCAGAACATAGGAACACTTTATTATCTCTAATATTTACTCTGGTTTATATCCAATGTACTGGCAATAGTCTTTTTACATAGAAGGTTACCAAAGCCTCACTGGTGATCAACTCCTAGGAATCTAAGTAATGTGGCCTTACAGGTCCTCAGAAAGTCTGTGGTTTTGCAAGTACATTTTCCATCCATGACTGGTACCTGCTTTCATATTCTTGACTGTGGTCTTTCCTTTCCTTGTAAAACTTTTTCCAGGCCTGTAGTACATTATATCTTACCTCTGTATAAACTTTACCAATGCAACCCCTACAGATGTTCATCAAAACTGTTGAAGTCCCAGTGTTCCCTGGTGCAAACGAGTACAATTTTAATAGACTTCAGCATCAATTGAAATCCTTAAAAAGCAACAACACTAATTACAACAGCAGCAACAACACCAACAAAACCACCTAATGGTCTGAGTGCCCTTTTTAATTTTTTCTTACATAGAGATATGTTGCTTATCATCTCTCTATGTAAAGAGTTACAGAAAATTCCATATTTAATTCCAGATAATACACAGTTGCTTTGCTTAATATCCTCTCTCAACTTGGTTGATCTAAAATTACATTGGAGACTATGACTATGATTTTTAGATCAGGACTGACACAAATGATGTGGAAATAAAATAAAGAATAAATGGCCCTTTAACAAGAGCTGCTGATTGTCATTTAATTGGAACGATAAAGGGTGACAGTCTGTCCACAGGAATATGGATGGTAGGCATGGGCCAGAGGGGCTTTGGAATGTTATGGGTGTCAAGCTTTTGTGTCATGAAAAATTGTATCTACAGATCATTTTTCCAGCAGTCTCGAAGTTGTAATTGCCAATAGAATTTGTTGTGGCCTTATCAGAGATGTTCTACTTGGAAGAAGGGAGGGAAATTTATTAGTATATATCTCACCATCCACTGGGGTCCCTTTTCAGAAGATGGCAGTTAGTATGCACATGCCTTTAGCATAGGAGGTCATACCACTGCTTTAGACTTCCTTGGGATCTGGCAGCCTGCAGGTGTTAGTGACTGTAAAAAATTCCATCTCACCTTAGGGTTTAGTACCATTAGCACTTTGGTGATCCAAGTGGTGAAAAGGAGCCTATCTTGCTAAGGAAGTTGGCCGCGTTATACAATAAGTACTAGGTTTTTAAGAATGGAAGAAAGAAGAATGACAGCACCCTTTCAGTTTTCCCCAAGCTTAAAGAGATCCCTTGAGGCCAGGCAATGTGTGACACGTCTGTAGTCTCTGTAAGGAAGTTTAAAAGACTGTTGTGTGGAATGATGAAAGTTGGAACTTAACTTGCAATATCAGAATGTGGGATACGTAAAACTCATTATAATACTTACTGAAGCTGAAGGCATAGAGTAAAATTAGACAATGAGGATGGCTATAAGTGCTGTAGACAATGTATTTGGAGGATTTTGGACGCTAAGGCTCTTTAGAGCCAAGTTGATTTCATCATAATACTAGCAATCAGACACAGATAAGGCAGAACATTTGCTGATTACTCTGATGAGTTTCAGTATTCTCAGGCAGATAATCCCTGATATTCCCAACTTTTGGAATGCAATTGTTCCTTTCCTATGTAATATCTTAAAAGTATATTTGGGGTTTTATTTTAAAGTATCTTACAGGTAAGATATTGTTTCAGTCTCAGAACAGTCACTGGATTTATGAGTAAAGCTCATATTGTGAAAGACTACCATGATTCAGAGATGTACTCAACACATTTTGCTTTATGACAAGTTCATAAGCTTATAAAAAAAAAGGGTGTACAAAGTTACTGCTTGGAGTGTGATATTTGTCATTTTGATAGGGGTCTGTTTGTGAGAGAGAAGATATAATTCCAGCTTTGTATGAGCAAAAGTCTCCTAGCAGATAAACATCTGAGGAAGATAATGAGGGAGATTCTATGCTGGTTTATCATACTTACATCCACCATAAGTGTGAGCACACTAGTCCATAGATTGTGTCTAAGACTGAATTTGAAGGATAGAAGTAAAAAGCAATCAACAATTAATCTCAGCCTGATTCCTGATTATAAAAATAATGGAATCAGAAACTTCATCTTCCCAGCCACAATCGACTGTGTTGCCTTTCAATGTAAGTCAAAAATATTTGAGAAACAAAAGTTCATGATATTTTCCTAGGGACAAGGTCACTAGAAGCTCAGATTGTTACCATTTTCTATTACACATTTCTATTACACATGATTTTGTATACTTTGTGGGCTATTGTTTATTTACAAATTTCATTGGGTACAAGATCTTTAACAATTGTAAGTCCATCAGATGTTTCTGATGCTAGTTCCATCTCTTTTAACTGTTGAAGAATGGAAGATGCTTGAGCAGTTTTGTAAACAATCATGATCTCCCAGTCCTGGCACACCTGATAAGCTCACTAAATTTGTAAGTATAAAGGTAACAGACATATAAAGGTGGGACTGCAATGTTTTACTTTAGAATACCTCTCCTTCAGACAGCAACTTACCATAGATCACATTTGTAGTCAAAGATACCTCCCAGGATCTCAGTAACATAGACTGTCGTTTAATTGGGTTTGTAATCTGCTAAAGTAGTCAAGATGGGCTAATATGTAAAAGGAGGAAAGTGTTTCACTCAAAGACTAATATGGCAACATATATTATAAATGCTAACTCCAAAGGTAGTCACCAGAAGTCCAGCCCCCAACCTGCTCAGAGACTTCCTACTGAATCAGAGGTCACATTATCCCTCAGAAATCCAGGCTTCAAAGACTAGAAAACCAAAGAAGAAAGAAAAACCAAGGAAAAGCACACCCAACCAAAGACAAATACAGAAATCAGCACATAGTCTCATAATTATTACATACTAAGATGTCTAAACTCCAGTGTAAGAACACAATCAACAATAACCAGGGCAACATGGCACCACCATAGCCCAGAAAACCTTTGGCATCAAGACTGGGATATTTTAAGACAGCTGAAGTACACACACACACACACACACACACACACACACACACACACACACACACACACACACTGAAAACAAATTTTATGATGATGAAAAAGGTCCTTAAGGAAGAAATGAGAAAAGTGGAGGAAATCAATATATTTGTTAAAGAATGACAAGTAAGGCAAGAAAAATCAAACAGGTGATGGAAAATTCAAGAGTTGAAAATGGAAATAGAAGCCCAGGAAATTCAGGGAAAATTTAGGAATTCAAAGAGGATTTATAGACACAAGCACTACCAAATGAATACAAGAGAGATAGGAGTAAATCTCAGTCATTAAAGATACAATAGAAGAAACAAATTCATTAATCAAAGAAAGTGTTAAATCTTAAAAATTCCTAACATAAAAGATCCAGGAGATCTGGGACGCTATGAAAAGACCAAACCTAAAAAATAATAGAAATAGGAAAAAGAAAATCCCAGCTCAAAAAGTCAGAAAATATATTTTTAAAAATCATAGAAGGTGGGTTTACCTACCTAAAGAAAGGTACAAGAAGCTTATAGAATATCAAATGGATAGGACTAGAAAAGTATACATGCAACATAATAATCAAAACACCAAGCATATAGAGCAACAACCAAAAACATATTAAAAGCTGCAACAGAAAACAGCCAAGTAACATATAAAAACAGACCTATTGGAGTTACACCTTATTTCTCAGTGGAGATTCAAATCTAGAAGGGCCTAAACAAATGTCTCGCACACTGTAAGAGATCATGGATGCCATCTCAGACTAATATACCCCGCAAAACTTTCAGTCATCAAAGATGGAAAAAAAAAGATATTTGATGACAAAGCCAAATGTAAACAGAATCTGTCCACAAACTCACCTTTACAAAAAGTACTAAGCAAAATTCTAATCCAAGGGATTAACTACGTCTATGAAAACGTAGGCAAAATATTTCACATCAGCAAAAACCAAAGGAGGGAAATACACATACACTCACAACCACAGGACTGACATCACCACCAAGAAAATAAGAGGAATTAACCATCATTGGTCATTAATATCAGTGAAATAAATTTTTCATAAAAATACATAGGCTAACAGAATGGATATCAAAACAGGTTCCCTGCCTTTGCTGCATACAAAAAAATGCACATCAATATCAAAGATAGAAAATATCCCAGAGTATAGGGTTGAGAAAAGATTTTACAAGCAAATGGCTTCGAGAAGCAATCTGGTGTAACTATTTTAACATCTAACAAAATCGACTTCAAACCAAAAATTAAACAATAGAGATGGAGAAGTATATTTAATATCATCAAAGGAAAAATCCACCAAAATGCTTTTACAAGTCTTGACATCTATCCTGCAAACACAAAGGGCACCTACATTTGTACAAGAAATATTACTATAGTTTATATAACATATTCAACCCCACAAATTAACAGTAGGAGACACTGATACCATGCTCTCACCAATGGACGTGTCATCCAGACAAAACTAAACAGAAAAATACTGGAATTAACAGACATTACAAATCAAATGGACCCTACAAATGTCTACAAAATATTTCACCCAAACACAAAATGTTGATTTTTATTTTTTAAGCTCTACTTTATTTGGGTATTGATGCCTCTACCTCCTTTCCACCAAACCCTTAACCACGGCATTAAGAAAGAATGTTAGCGAGGAGAGGGAGCAATGACCCCTTTACTTCTCCCTGCTGTTTGTGGTCAGTTGGGTTCTTTAGTGGCATTACCAATCTCTGTCAAAGCAAAGGCAGCAAGCAGTCTCCTTTGTACTTCTGTGTAGAAACACTTCTCTCTATCCACCACACCATTCTCTGGTCTTGCTAAACAGCTACATGCCTCAGGTCATAATCTCATGCCCCTCGTTTCCTCTGTTTGCTCTCCTGTTTACCTATCTCAGAGTTCTAGACCAGGAGGCAAGCTGCTACGCCCAGGTAAAGATCATGCCCCACAGGACACAATTATCAACTGTGGACAAACTAAATCCCAAACTAAAATCCAACCCTTGGGATTAAAACAAAAACATACTTTCATAACATTGCTGCGTTTACAAAGAAACCAAAAATTCTAGTACAAAAAAGAATATATCTTTTTCTTAGCACCTTATGGCACATTCTCAATAACTAACCATATATTTGGTCACAAAGCAAGCATCAAGAGATTTTTTAAAATTTATATAAGCCCTGATATCCTATTAGACAATACTGAATTAAAGCTGAACATCAACAGAAACAGAAACAACTGAAAGCCTACAAACTCATGGAAACAGAACACTTCCTACTGAATGAATTGAGGGTCAAGACAGAATTAAAGCAATTAAATACTTCTTAGAATTCAATGAAAACAAATGCAAAATAGGCCAGAACTTACAGAATGAAATATAAGCAGTGCTTATAGGAAGACACTAAGTGCCTTCATAAAAAAAAAAAAAAAAAAAAAAAATTAAAGAGACTTACCAGCAGCTTAGCAGCATAACTGAAAGCTCTAAAATAAAGAGAAGCAAACACATTCAAGAGAAGTAGATGGCAGAGTGTAATAAAATTGAGGACTAAAATTAATAAAATATAAACACAGAGAAAAATACAAAGAGTCAAGAAACCCAAGGGTTGGTCCTTTGATAAAATCAACAAAATTGTCAAATGCTTATCCAAACTGATTAAAAGGTGGAGAGAGAATATCCAAATTAAGAAAAGCAGAAATAAAGAAAGGAGACATAACAACACACACTGAAGAAATCCAAAGAATTACTAAGTCATACTTAATCAAGATCCGATAAGCTACTTAAATGAACCTATAACCTCTAAGGAATAGAAACAGTCATTAAAAGTTTCTCAACTAAACTACAAACAAACAAAAGAAAAATAGAGCTAGACAGTTTTAATGCATAATTTTACCAGACTTTCAAAGAATACCTAATCCCAATACTACTCAAATCACAAAATAGAAACAGAAGAAAAATTGTTATATTCATTTTATGATACTGTAGTCATCTTCATATCCAAACCACACAAAGACTCAACAAAGAGAAAATAACAGACCATTTTTTTTCTCCTGAATATTGATGCAAAATCTTCAATAAAATACCCACAAATGGAATCCAAGAACAAATCAAGCATATCATTCACCATGATCAAAAGGGCTTCATCCCAGAAAACAAGGATAGTTCAACGTACAAACATCTGTCTATATAATCTGCCATATAACAAACTGAAAGAAAAGAAAACATGATCATCTCATTAGATGCTGAAAACTTCTTTGACAAAATCCAATACCTCTTCGTGATAAAAATCTTGGAGATGTCTGTGATAAAAGAGACATACCTAATCATAATAAAATGACTTTACAGAAGGCCTATAGGAAACATCAAATTAAATGGAGAGGAACTCAAAGCAATACAACTAAAATCAGGAACAAGACAAGTTTGTCCTCTTTCTCCATAGCTATTCAATATAGTATTTGAAGTTCTCTACCTAGGGCAATAAGACAACTAAAAAAGTAAAAGGGCAAAAAATTGGAAATTGAGGAGTGAAATTATTGCTATTTTCAGATGATATGATAGTATTTATAAGTTACCCCCAAAATTCTATCAGAGAACTCCTATAACTAATACCTTCAGTGACAAAAATGGATAGAGCATCAACTCAAAAAAATCAGTAGCCCTCCCGTATACAAATGACAAAAAGCTGAGAAAGAAATAAAGGAAACAATATTCTTCACAACAGCCACAAATAATGTAAAATACCTTAAAACATCCACCATGATCTAGTTGACTTCATCTAAGAGATGATGGAGTAATTCAATATAAAAAAAAATAGAAATACACAATCCATTCCATAAACAGACTAGAAGACAATAACCATAGGAGTATCTCATTAGATGCAGAAAAGGCCTTTGACAAAATTCGCCATCCGTTTATGATAAAAATCCTGAAGAGACAAGAGATACACGGGCATACCACACACAAAACAGGCAGTTTACAGAAAGCCAATAGCTGACATCACCCAAACAGAGAGAAACAGTTCTAATAAAGTACAGAAAAGGAAAAGGCTATCCCCCTTCAAAAGTTGAGTTAAAAAAATAAAATAAAATAAAATAACCAACTGAAGGCAATCAAGGTCATTCAAATAAGAAAGGTGAAATCAAATTATACTATTTGTAGATGGTATGATTTTATACATAGAAAAATTTTTTTAAAGATTTATTTATTTTTATTTAATATACATTGGTGTTTTGCCGGGACGTATGCTTGTGTGAGGTTGTCGGATTCCTTAGAACAGGAATTATAGAGAGTTGTCATCGGCCATGTGGGTTCTGGGAATTGAACCTGATTCCTCTGGAAGTGCAGCCAGTACCCTTAACCTCTGAGTCATCTCTCCAGCCCTATATATAAAAGATTCTAAAAACTCCACAGAGTCTTCTATAGCTGGAAACACCCTCAACAAATTATCAAAATATAAAATTAGCATACAAAAATCAGACACCTTTCTATATTCAAAAGGTACAAAGAAAAAGAACTCAGGAAACAGTGTCCTTCACAATGGCTACCCTCTCGTGACACACTTCACCCATCCATCAAGGCCACACTTAGCTCCAACAATGCCACGCTTCCTTTTACTTCTCAAGTAGTGCCACTCCCTAATGACTAGGCACTCAAACATATGGTTTGGCAATTAATAAAATTGAAAAATAAAAAAAAAATAAATGATTTTCTTTAGTTTACGTTTTGCTTTTCATTTTTGTTCCTGTTTTGGTTTTGTTGTTGCTGCTGATTTTTAGGGCAAAGGACTAAGAATTTAAATTATGTAGACATGGAGGTAAAGATATTCTGGGAAGAGTAGAGGAGGAGAAAATATAATTAAAATATATTGTATGAAAAAATAGTACAAACCAAAAAAAAAAAAAATGATCAGTACTCTTAACAGTCCCAAACAATATTTAAATTCCAAAATATCATTAAGCAGTCTTAACTTTGAGGTTCTAAGAAATCAAAGCAAAGATGTAAACTAGTATACCATGGCATGAAGTAGCATTTCCACTTCAAAAAGAAATAGTGGAGGTTTATCAAGGATATATAAGATCAAAGCAAGACTGAAATCCTCCATGGCAAGCAACATATCCTAAAGCTTTATATATGAAAACAAGGGCTTGTTTTGGAATTACCTGAGATCAAAAAATACTACGGTAGCATCACCACCTAACTTTGTAGCCCATGGTATGGGTAACCTGCATTGGAGCTGGCTCTACTGCGTGTTTTATTGACTTCCCATGAATCCGGAATCGCCACCACGTTTGTACTGGATTCACACTTGAACCTCACCTGCACAACATTGAGAACATCCTTGTATGCATGTTGTACTCAGTGTCAAGGTAGATCCCTTAAGCAAATCTCCCAATGAGCCACGCTGCAAGATTTGAGACTGGCCTTCTTTGTATCACTTTGTCCTAAGTGATTCTACATGTGGTCTATTTGATAGATAATAGTAAACAAAAGTCTAAGTACAGAGAACTGAAAAAGGTAGCAACTCCTATTTACTTTGTTGTTTCCAAAATTGTTTCTGTAAGAAGGAAGTGAAGTAAGCAGCAATCACTTTTTATGCTTTCTTTAAAGTGACTATAATTTTATTATGGATTGTTTAGGCACTAAATTTTAATATCATCAAACACATAGGGCAGCTACAATGGACCCTCAAACACTGTCAAACATAAAAAAGGGTTTCACTTTTAATGGGCATCTGTTGTCTGACATATTAGACAAACATATAAAAAAAACATAATTATATAAGTTGAGAATTTGGAGGCTTGCACCATCTATAGTTGAAACAGACAACATCACAATTGATGAATTTATTTTAAAAATTCTAAGACCAGATTGACTAAGTTTTGTATAAGTTGTCAGAAAGTAACCCATCTGTTTTCTCCATTCCAGGAGCATTGGTGTCAATGCATGTCATACCTAGGACGTAAGAGTTTAATGTAGAATATGCCACTTGATCATACCACATGATATTGGGAGTCTGGGACAAGTGAAAATTTCCATGTACTCCCTGACTTTTATACTTTGCAGATGTGTACTAGTTTCTTGTGTAAAGTGTCAATGTAGGATATGCTCAGTTAAACGTAATTCAAGAGCAGGTCAATAGAGGTCCAAAAGAAGAATAAACTGTTACGGGTACAGAAAACTACCTTCTTGCTAGATTTCAGCTCATCTCTACAGGATGGAATTCATTGTTGTTACTGTCAGTCAGGCTGAAAACTTCTGGAGACTACTGGATAGTCTCCAGTAGACAAGCCTGGGCATTTGTTTGATTAAATGGGTATGGTGTTTTTACAATTTACTTTCTAAGCATGAATTTTTGTACCTGTCTTATCTACTCCGTGGATATCAGCAAAGACCCATAAAGATTAAACCATTTAAGAAATAGTGTCTAATATTATGGCCTGGTTTGTTGAATAGCCAGAAAACATTGAAATTCATATATAAACACACCAGATAGTCAACAAACATTGCAAAAGAAGTGGAATAAATTAATAAGAATCTAAAGCAAAAGGCAACGTTCTGAATAAGTAGTTTCTTCTAGGCGTGACACTTCCATCAGTCTTTAGGGAGCAGAGATTCTGTGGACATCTACAATGTCACATGAACCTATTGCTGCTCTGGGCAGAAACCAAACAGCACAGATATAAATCTGTCACTGGCAGCAGTAGTTAGACTGTTTATGACCCTTATGAGGGAGTAACAGGATCTGCATCTCAAATCCCAGACGCCATGTCCCCTGTCTTCAAGCAGTGTGCAGCCTTCGGGATTTTGTGCTACACTGCATAGGAGGTAGAAAGTTAGCTGAAAGTAGGACTCTAGTGAAAAGAGATTTCCTGGGTCATCACCAAGCTACATGGCATGGCTTGTCAAACATTCCACTGTGTTGATTCCATTACGCTCCTTTAAAATTCTAGCCATGTTCTAAGTAACTGTAAGTGTTGTATTATCTTTCCATGTTATGTATGGATAATGAACAGCTTCAGTTATATCCAACATGAGGTTTAACATGATCCACCATATCTTCCACGTTTCTCCTTTCACTATTACAGAAAACGAGAAGCAAAACTCAGAGATCCATGTGGGCCATTCTCTACTTTTTTTTTTCAGCAAAACTGTTGAAGCAGTACACTGGTTCTTTCATACTACAAATTGTTAATGGCATTATAAATATGTGAAATAAAATTATATTATATAGGGACTTACCTCCGCCTCTAGAAGGCAACCAAAGGCAATAGAAATAGTCACCTGGATAACCAATTAACAACTCAAAAGAAGGTGTTCATAGATGATCTATGGATATTGGGAGGAACATCTTTGTCCTGATGAGAAAATTTCATTTAAAGTATTTGTGGTTATGAACCACTAATGTCAGAATTACAGGTGGACAAAGAATACTGAGAGTGGGAGAAGTAGCTTTCCCTAGGGGGGATCACATCAACTAGCTATCTAATATCAAATTTTCACCACTAAAAACATGTACATACAAGTTAATTAAACAGGCTAATCATGACATATATCAACAATTAAAGAAAAATAGACCATAGATTTGAAACAGAGCAAGACAGAGTTATACATAGTATGGTTCAGAGTGGAGAAAGAGATGGAGGGAATGATATTATAATATATGATATGTATCATATATAATATACAATATTATAATGCAATATATAATATATAAAATAATTACATATCATATATTATGTTATAATATATAAACCATTGTACATTATGTATGCTATATTATGTATCATTATATCTTAAAATCTTTAAAAAATCAAAAATTATATTATGTAGCTGATAAATTGTAAGAGGAATTTGCAAAGTGATATTTTTACAGTTCCATAAATTGTTCATTCAGAAGATCCTTTAAACAATGTCCCCCTTAAATTATGTTTATTATTCTGTAGAAACGTTTGAACATGTATTGGCCTTTGAGGTCAAATAAACACAAGTTTTGCATAGCTACAACTTTCATCACCTACAAAATAATGTTTCATATACATGTGTGAATACCAAATGAAATGTTGGCATCAACTTTATTGACCAAAAAATGCCTGTATCTAACTCTCAGTTATGGCTGCCTAACCTGTTATAGCATCCTTATGCATCCTTTATATCATCTAATGACTGAGATATGTGCTCTATAGACAGCCCCTTCTTTCCTTTACAAAGACAGAGAGACCGAGGGAAAAAAATAAAACAAAACAAAACATATTCCTGGATGTTCTTATGCCAATAGAAGGAATGATGAGCAGTCTGGCAATATTTCTCTGCTTTGCTTATATATAAAGGAGATGCCCTACGCAGCAAGAACAGTTAGAAATAATGCAGTTAGCAAGAAACTTAGACATCCAAAGATGGCCAAGCCTCAGCTCGCAAGTCCAAGCTTTTCAGCATGATTACTCAGAACCTCACATACCAACAATTTCAGTAGAAAATAGATGCTCCCTACAGTAATTAGGACAGCATCTTTCCTGGACAGAATGACAGGTAGATAATGACCTCTGCAGATCTTCTTAGCATAGATATGTCCTGATAGATGGGATCTCAAATCATCAAGCCCAAAATTTATTTATCCTAAAGGTTAGACTTCATGAATTATTTGAAGTACTTATTTGGTAGAAAAAGAAAATGGCATCACAAAGAATAAGTCAGAGATAATACAATCCTAATTTTTCACAAATCTTTATCAAACATCTTGAAGAGACATGCACCCCAAAACACTAAAGCATAGTTATTAATAATTGACAATCATCTCAATGATGAAGTACTGAAGAGGCAGGAAGAAACAGAGACCTACTCTGCCAAGTCTAGACTAGGATCCTTGAAGTGGGATAATGAAGCACTTGCCTTGTTTCATTTTATAACCCGATCAAAGATTCTGCATTTGACCTGTACATCCAGGTCCTGAAGAGCAGAGATGCTCTTTGATGAGATGGCACTGGGAGGCTTTAAAAATTTTGGTTATTTTGGTTATTACTATTTTGAAATCATGTTTGGTGCCAAAGGGTCTCTTTAAAATGAAACCAGATGTAATCCTCTCTGGACTGCATCTCCTCCATCAGGCCATGTCCTTTGTTTCCATCTTCTTCCTTCTCTTCACTTTCCCCTTCTTTCTTCACTCATCTTGTGGTCCCTACCTGAGACTGCAATGTGCAGAACCAAAGCTCTGCCTACCTCTATTCTGCCCAGTTACAGCTTCCATGCTTTCTTTATTAACCATCCAATGATAATTGCAGAGCAAAGTTTACACAACATTTTTCAATGTACATGAGAATGCACTTGTCGGGACTGAAACTAGATCTTGGGGCTCAAAATGTAGCATCTGAATACACGGAGCATCAGATCAGCCCCCAACAAAACTAACTTAAAAGTTCAGCAAAAATATTAGTGGAACATTTAACACTTGTAAACCAATAAAGTCACGCACAGGTAAGGGGACTAAGGGATACAAATCCCATAACCATTACAACAGGAGAAGAAAAAGCATTTGATCATTTCCAACATCTGATCAAAGTGAACAAAATTAAGTTTAAAGCAGAGTAAAAATATATAATTTAATAAATGGTAAACATAACAACTTTAAAGAAAATAAAGTATCAGAGGTGGAAAAATATAAGGTTCTTCTAAATTCAGGAAGAAAACAAGGATGTCCACTCTCTCAAATTTTATTCAATATACTACTTTTGGTCTAAGCCAGAGAGATAAAACAAAATAAATTAATTAAACAGAACACAAAAGGAAGTAGACATATTATCACTACTGCAGATGACTTGGTACTATAGTTAAAAGATCCAAGAACTCCAACTTTACACTTTTATGTCTGATACTTTTAGAAACTGTCAGAATACTCTGTCAACATGAAATGTCTTAACTGGTTTTGTATGTATCAATAATGATGTTCCATGTAAATAAATTTTAAAAACTCCCCCTCACACTAGCTTCAAAATATAAAGCAAGTTCCTTACAAATAAATCTAACATAGGAGGTTAAGACTTCTACTCTAAAAAATGAAAATATTTATTGAAGTGTTACAAGAAGGGAAAGACTCTCATGCTTGGGGCATGTTGACTAAATAATGTGAAAATGGCCATTTTATCAAAACCTATCTATACATTGAATTAATATTGATCAAAATACCAATTATTTTCCATAAGACTAGAAAATATAATCCTAAAAGTAAGGTCCGCTGAAGCTAAAGGCAGCTGAATAACTATAAAAATGCAAGTGAACTTACACTTCTTGCTTTCACACTAAATTACAATCATAAGAATAAAATAAGGTACTAACACATAACAAATCATAAATATGAGTGGAATGGAAGACCTGGAAAGGAACCTGATGACTACATATCTCAGCTTACTAATCTTTTTTATTAAATTATTTTATTTCTGTACATATACATTTGTATTATTACACATATACACACCTACATTTCTGAATGTAAATCAACCTCCATCACATATTGTCGTTATCAACTGAGAACACCTATCTAGACCTAAAAACATCTTAACCCCTAAATAATTAAGCTTCATTGTAAAACTAAGCTACCTGGTCTCAAATCACTCAGAGATTTGAGGAATAAACTTGATTATCTGAGTATGCCAAGAGTGCTGATTAGTAGCTTTCCAAATGAAAGGATGACAGAGAGAGTTTTCTACCTGAACAGTCACCCAAAACTCTCTATAATATTGGAGCATCTTCTCCAGCCTTCTAACCCAATATATCTGACAGACGTATTTGTGAGGCAGGAACTATTGAGGACTTGTTTGCCCTGTCTTGGCAGTTTGGCAAGTGACTCTGCCTACATCCAAGCTTGCCTGTTTTTTAGGCAGAATTCTGTCTGTGGTAGAAATGAGGATGTTTTGCCCAGTGCCTAGTTTGCCACATTTGAAGCCATCTCCATAAGGAGGTTCTTTAATTCTCATCATCTTCTTTGAGGTAGGCTGGGTGTTGACAGGAGTTAACCTGTCTAATTGTCAATGAATCTGTAAAGTAATGAAAACATTTTAAAATGTCATATTCTGCATGTCTCTGACGTTGTTGAAGACCTTGTCTTTCTATAGAGCCGTATCTATCTGCTTTACCTAAGATGTATATTCTTGTGATAAAAGTAGAGTAGCAATTGACGTGACCATGAATTAATCTACTAACATTTAATGTGTATAACTTATTTCTCCTAAACAGCTTGATAACACTTTCAAAGCATTGGAAGTAAACTTCTTAATATAATTGAGTTATATGGGTACAATAACTCATATAAAGTATATATATATATATACATATATATATATATGTGTGTGTGTGTGTGTGTGTGTGTGTGAAGAATAATCTGATATTTGAATTCTATACCATTGTATCTAGAACTTATTTTGCATCTATATACAAAATTCTGTATCAGTGAATTTAAAGTATCTTGTGAGTGACAATTAGGCATTAAGTTGAGGAGTAGATTTACTAATCTACTTTTTGTTCTATCTTCCCTGTACATTTCTGTATTCCCCCTTCTTTCTTTTCAACCATTTTCTCCAAACAGAATTTCAATGTCCAGTACGCTACAAGGAACGCACCCTGTCAGGTCTGATCCAATGTCAGTGTCTGGTTCTTCTTTTCTGAAAGCATATAATTTCTAAAAGGCATTATACAGTCCTAAAATTATAAGTGTATAAAAGGTGTGCATAAGGCATGGAACAATTAAGGCTGGAATTCTGATCTTTGTATGAGCAGGAAAAGAAGACATCTGTAAACCTTGATTCATGCCTTAAGAAGAATGGCATCTAATAGTAATTCATAAGGGTTCTTTAGTCAGCAAGAGTCATTGTCTATGCCTAGACATTCATGTTTCAGCCAGTCTCAGAGCTAGTCCCATATGCAGGATTAGCAATATAAATTACCTTCTTGTTCTTCAGTTCAAATTCTTCCCATCCTGATTGTAGCCACCTCCATCATTCCCTTCTGATCCCCCTCCCTCCCTCATCCCCTCTCACTCCCTCCCTTAGTACTCAGACAACGGACCCCTCTTCTCCTAATATCTGACAACACACTATCAAGTCTCATCTGTATTAGCTGTAATCTCCTCCTCTGTAGCCTGGCATGGCTGTCTCGCCAGGGGAAAGTGATCTAAGTCCAGTGGCCAGAGTGCGTACCTGAAGTAGTCTTTACTCTCCAAATGTGGTATCCACAAGAGACTGTGCTACCACATCCAAGCAGTGGGTCTAAGTCCACATCATACCTGGTCCTTGGTTGATGTTTCTGACTCTGTTTTGTAGGATAGCTATCCTGAATTATGTGGCTAATGTCCAAATATGAGTGAGTAGGCCATTAATTTGTGAGAGAATTGAGGCTAGGAAAATTGGAGGTCATAAATTTGAGAGGAACATGGAAGGAATTGGAGGGAGGAGAAGGAGATATCAATGAAAGTTTAATTTAAAATAAAATTAAAAATTAAACACATATTAATTAGAATTGCTCACCTCTCTCAGGCCTTACTTATCCATCTAAGACAAATTTCCATTCTCTTCAGATATGACAGCAATTTCAAACAAAAAGGAAATTATACAAACCAGTACTGAAAAATAATAGTTATTTAAGGTTACTTAGATGAACATAGGGTACAATCAGCCTATAAGATCATGGTTGAGTAGAAAACAGCAGCATCTCTGATGAGTACCCCACATCTTTGCAACTGCCTCATGAACATTGCTTTACCCAAGTCCTGTCTTTAGGTAACTTTTTACCTTGATATTGTCCAGACCCCACACCATCCCCAAGGCCACATCCTGTTGAACAGGGTTGAGGAACAGAGCAGGAAGTAATGTCAGCAATTAAAGTAAAGAACTCATGAGAGTTACCCTGGGGTAATGTAACAGCCTCTTATCAGGACACCTAACCTACTGTGCTGCAGATTCTGATGAGTCCATGTGATGCTGTGAATCACCACCACCTCTGTTCCATGAAGACTTGTGTCACTTCCTTGCCTTAGGAAAATAACTGTGACCAGACTTCCTGACTTCCTCCAAGTCTTTTAGTCATTCTCCTACCTTTTCTTAAATGTTCTCGGAGTCTTAAATACAGCTCACATAATTATTCCACTGTTTTTTGAGCATTCAAACAAAAGACCATAGCAACAATAACATATTCTGAACATTTTGGCATTGGATAATCTTGTTAATATCCATGAAACACTGTAAATCATTTGCCTCTACATATTAGGTACAGAAGAGCAGTAACTTATGGTACAAATACAAAGGTTGAAAAAAAATTTTTTTTTATGGGCAAACAAATTACTTTGACCAAACAATCATTTGGTTGTTTGACCAAATTTGGTAATTTGGCCAAATACCACCCTGTTGGCATCTAGAATGTTCACATTATAAATTTTCAGCCAGGCTTACACTGACAAACAAGGGTTCTGATGATGGCCATGGGATTAAATCTAACCAAAATATATGTGAGTAAAACTGATTCAATTGTGTCACTATGAGTCTATACTCTCTATGTGGCTTAGAAAGACTGCCTTAACATAGGGTGAGTGTCTTCTGGGAGAAACAGCAGAAGAGCCAGCAATCTAGATTATATAAGACAAGCATCTTTAGAGGATATTCTACCTCAGTCCCAGTCAGATTTCTCCTTTTCATTCAATAAAAACATATGGCTTGTCATTTCATCATTTATTACAATTTGCCACTAACACACTGCCAGTAGTCTATATCAATGGAAGGCCATTAGAGCCTCTCTACTGAACAGTCATAGGAATCCTGTGGAGGCTATTGGGGAACTAGGATTCAGAAAAATCACTGATGGGCAGAAGACAGGGAAAAGAAGCTCCAGGTAAAAGAATGTACTTTTTATTTAAATATTTAAGATGGCCGACTTTCAGGCTCTTCTCTCTGAGACAGTGATTTGATAGGCATTTTTTACCTGTGAGAGTGAACTGTTCAGAGGCCTTCTGTATTGGGAAACAAACTGTTCACTGACTTTGTCTGGATTTCCATCTCTTGTGATACTCCAAAACAATCAAGTCTGAGGGAGAAAGAACTCATCTGAGTTTCAAACATGAAATCTTGACCATCTCAGCCAACACATTACCACTTCTGATACTTTCCTCATCGTGATAGTATGATTGTGTGCTTGCTCTGTGATTCCTTGCCCTCCATGCAGTTTTTATTCTCCTAATTGGTGGAGAACATAAAAATTTTCTTGAAATCCAAGATGACTTCATCTTGATGGAATTATATTGAGGTCTCACCCTTCTAGATTTACATGGTCAGTAGTTAGTTAGCCAAACCTTATGAGAATCACAGACAGAACTGCCTTTGATTGTTTATTTTTATTTTATTAATTTATTTATATTTATATTTATTTATATCTCAATTGTTATCCTATCCCTTGTATCATCCCATTCCTCCCTCCGTCCATTTTCCCCTTATTCCCCTCCCCTATGACTGTGACTGAGGGGGACCTCCTCCTCTTGTATATTGCTCATAGGGTATCAAATCTCTTCTTGGTAGCCTGCTATCCTTCCTCTGAGTAACACCAGGCCTCCCCATCCAGGGGATATGGTCAAATATGGAGCACCAGAGTTCATGTGAACATCAGAACCCAATCTCCACTCAACTGTGAAGAACATCCTGTCCATTGCCTAGATCTAGGTAGGGGTTCAAAGTTTACTGTACGTATTGTCCTTGGCTGGTGCCATAGTTTGCGCAGGACCCCTGGGCCCAGATCCACCCATCATAATGTTCTTCTTCTAGGTTTCTAGGATCCTCTGGATCCTTCTATTTCCCTATTCTCCCATGCTTCTATCACCTAGATTCCCAATAGGATGTCCTCCCCTCTAACCCACTTTCTTGGCGAGCGAAGACTTTCATGGGACATGCCCCAGTTTGATTGTTTATTTTAAAATGGGACCCCTCAGCCAAGAATAGCATGATTGATCACTCATACCAGTATTTTTTATTTTATTTTCTCTCTTCAATAGTCTAGCCAGAAACATGCCCTGTAGATAACTTCCCTTCTAACTTTAATATCTGTGTATCTGAGGCCCAAACAATTCTTTCTGATTTTTTTGTTTGTTTGGTTTTTTCTGAAATATGCTACCAGTAGTCAGTGCTAGAGCCTAAAATTATTATTCTTGGATCCAATCACTGACAACTTCCTCCAGGGAGACTTTATTAATTTTATCCCAGACAATATTGAATTTTATATTTTTATCTTTGTGATAATGCTCTCTTCCAATTATCAGTGTGGGTTCTTATCACACTATATTCTTCCCTATTTCATCTTGCCTCTTTGCATTCAAATAAAAGGAATAATTTACAAAGTTGTTAAGAATACACAAAAGTTTTTCACATAGGTTAAACTGAACCAGAGCAGTGTATGATTTGATGAACTTTGAATAACCATAAGTCAGTGAAGTACATAATTAACCTTGTTGATACCTATGAAAATGTGTGTTGATAAATTCTGGTTGGCTCTCTGTCATGTTCACCTTTATCTGGGCCTCTTCAAGATAAGATGGACAATTATTTTCATTAGACTTTTAGCAGATCAGATCTGCTACTATCATTATATATATTTTTGCAGATGTTACATTAGATATTGTAATTGCTCGAAGGAGGCATATCAGCATAAAAAAAGTGTAGTTCATCTTAGATCCTGGCCTTGGCCACTAAGTTCCAATGCAGCCTCTTTATTTACTTCCCTGGGGACCCCTGATTGCTGTTGCCAACCATTCCTCATTTCTGTCTTCACAAAACAGATAAATATTGTCAAGAGTATTTGAGGTGACCTCTGAGAGGAGGAAATGTGAGACTAGGGGTCAGATATATCCTTGATAGGCATACATGTGGAAAAGAGGTCTGAGGACAATTAATATATTTTTATTAAACATTATGTTGGCCAACTTTCAAATTCTTCTGAATCCCTATGCAAAGATTTTGTTGTAGCCTTCCATTCCTGCCACAAGGAACTAATTGATCATTAGGGCTTTCAAATCTCACACTATATGGCTTATGTAGTGAGAACCAAGCTACCTTCCTGTCTTTGTCTAGATTATGCAATCTCCAATAGATTAAACCAGATAAACTCAAAAAGGAAGAGAAATTCATCCCACTTCAAAGCATTTGTGGATCCTATTGATGGACATTATCATGCCAAACTCATGTGAAGTCTGAGCAGCAGTGTCTGGATTCAGAAAAACTGCAATGGAGGTGAAAATAGTGTGGTACTTTCCACTTTATGCAGCTCACATTTATCAGTGAAAAGAAATATGCTAGGGACTTATTTCTGCTTGGGATAATAATGTAAACAACAATTTGAAAGGATTGCTGAGGGTATGAAATGTCAGTTAATTTTATTAGTTTGGAGGAAGTAGGAGGTTAGGGTGAAAACTCTTAGTTCAGCCTTGAATCTTTTTAGCAGAGAGGTCTAACTAATGAAGATGAAGTGAATACTCAGAGCTATTGAGGCAAAGGGGACAATGAGCATGATAAACAAGACACGTAGGGTGACAGATGAGAATGGAGTTCTTCTTCGCTAACCTTGACTGGACCTATCAGTGTAAGCTCCTTCCAACCTGTTCATTCCTTCACCTACTAGTGCCACCCACAGAAAATGAAGCCAAATTCCTCACTGAAATGAGAATATTTTTCCTACCTTTACTTTTACTTTTTGTAAGACAAGGTTTTACCATGTAGTTTTAGCAGAACTAGAACTTGTTAATAGACCTGATTGGCTCTGAATTCATGGAGAATCACCTGCCTCTGTGTTCTGGGAATTGAGATTAAAGGCATGGGCCCTGCCAGGTAGCAGTATTGAATGCCTTTAGTCTCAAAACTTAGAAAGCAGAGGCGGGTAGATCTCTGTGAGTTCAGGGCCAACCAGTTCTATAAAAAGTTCTAGGACAACCAAGGCTACACATAAAAACTGGTTGAGAAAGCCAGTGTCTTGTTGAGATACTAAGTTGCAGTGTCCCCCACATACTCTGCTACACTGAAAACTGATATTCTGACAAAAATAAACCTAAGTAAGATACGGAAACATTAGTTTTTAATTAGACTGTATTAGCCTTTACAACAATGTCAATGTAGTGGCTGTTGTAGGATCTTAATGATCTAGTCTACCTCCAACAAACTTCCTTCTTGTCCTATTGCCATCTACTATCTCACAGATTCAGACAAGCAAATCTACCTGTTATACAATGTATGTGTCAGAAGAGAATTTAAGAAGAAATCAAGTACCAGTGGGAAAAGACACACATACAAACCATGAGGCTATTGAAGAAATTCCAGAATCAAGATTGCCTGCCTTAGTACTAGGTATATATAACAAATGGTGATAAGCAAAGAACTAAAGAAACCACAAGGCAACAAAACAACTGCATCTGAGGTAAAGAAGTTTTTCTCAACTAGTATGGTTCCATTCACATTGAAGAAGTATCTCTGGAGTAGGATCTAGAGTCCTTTAGTACATGCAGTTGTAAAGCTGATATGTGGTTATAAAGCTGAGTCATGCAGTAGATCCATTTTTAGTTTTGTGAGGAATAGCCACACTGATTTACAGACTAGCTGTATCACTACTGTCTCAATAGCAGGGTATCTTTGGGACGAAGACCATCTTAAATGTGGAAGCTCCATTCATTGGGCTGTATCTCAGACTGAATACAGTGAACAAAGTCAGTAGCTCACCAACATTTATCATTTTCTGATTCTTGAGGAAGCATGTGATCATCAGGGTCACATTTTTTGCCATAATGAACTGTGTTCCCACATAGTAAAACCAGCTATAAACTCTCACTAAAATTGCATTTCTTAGGTGTTTGATCTTCATAATCAAAATGGAATTTGTACAAATATTATTACCAATGAGCTATTAGTCTTCATCATTTTGAGGCTCCCAAAGAGCACTGAACTGTAATAGTATAACCATCTCATTTTGTTTACACTTCCCAAAGTAAATAGAAAAATTCACACATTCTTATCTGCAGCACTTCACCATATCACCTGCATCCTAATGTTTGGCTGACTCTATATTGCCTTGGTGACCACAGATTTTTATCATCCATATCTATCTTTTGAGAAGGCTCAGTGATTTGTGTATAACAACATTTATACTGCACACCTCTCATTTTTCAGGAGCCCATAAGTTTGGTTTCATTTCATGTTCTCAGGGTGCTTCTCTCCAATTCTGGTATATGCAGTATATCCATACAGGATAACTACCTCAAGCTTAACATATTTCATCAGAAGATGTACAACGTGTATCTTAATAGATGTAATTACTCACTTCTAATTTCAGCCAGATAACTTTAACTTAATGTCACTATCTACATATCTACCATTTAACATCCAATTGGCACTCAGCATAGTATTATGTTTTCAAAGTTTTTTACTGAACAAGCACTACACAGGCCTGACCATGTTTAGCTTCTGAGATTAGACATGATTGAGCAAAATCAATATAGTTCAGTAGATTCATAATTTAACAGTGAACCTGGTGACAGGTGCTGTGTGCACACATAGGTGGGCAACATTGGCCATCCCTAAGGAACTTCCTTGGATTGATTCCCACCCAATGGATCTAATTTACAATATTAAGTTCAGTGCCAACATCTCTAACTCTTAATTCTAGATTCTTCATTGAACTGTTCTTTCTACCTGTACTCTTCCGTAAGCACTTAAGTGTCACATCAACATTGTATAATTTTCCTTAGACACTCTAACTTGAAGTTATTCCAACTGTCATCTCCCAGTGCTTCCTTCTGAAATGCTTTTCTTATTTGTCCTCACGAATCCATCTCAATTGCTTTAGCACTAAATAACCCCAATTTGCACTCCAGCCACTCTACCATGGATCCACCAAAGGCTTTTCTACTGTGCCTATGCTTAGCTCAGACAGAAGAAGAGAGTTTCTAAAAAGAAATGTAGACCTATACCCTCTGTTCAGATGTAGTAGCACAGTGTCCTTGTGGTTCCCACAATGTGGAGAGTAGGGACTACTTTGAACATGTACTCTGGCCACTGAACTTTGATCACTTCCCTATGGCATGATGGCCTTGCCAGGCTACAGAGGAAGAGGTTACAGGTAGTACAGATGAGACTTGTTAGGCTGAGGACTAGGGGAGGGAGGGAGAGAGGAATGAAGGATGGTGGGGGGATCTACAGGGTGTGGGGGAGGGTAATACAACAGGGATGTAAAGAATTTAAACTGCAGACAGGCAAGTAACTTATATTGCTAAACATAGTATATGGGAATAGCTCTGAGACTGGCTGAGACATGAATGCCTAGGCATAGACAATATGTCTTATTGGCTACAGAACCCCTATGAATTATTATTAGATGCCATTCTTAATATGGCATGAATGAAGATTTACAGATGTGTTTTTTTTTTCTGCTCATACAAAGAGGAGAAAACCAGTCTTAATTGTACTGTGCATCACGTACACCTTATACATTTATAATTTTAAGACTGTATAATGCTTGTGAGAAATGATGTTTTCAGAACAAAAGAACCTGACACTGACACTGGATGAGACCTGACAGGATTCATTCCCCCTCAGCATTCTAGACACTGACATCCTGCATCCTTCATGTGATAGCACCAAGTGCTTCAGTTGCTGTTCGTTACCAGAACAAACAGCTCTCAGGACACTTTTGAAGAAAGCTTCCAATTCCAATTGGTCTAGCATGTTAGACTGTCCTACACCAGACTCTAATTAAACCTAGAATTTCTCAACATTTAAAAACAGGATCACAAATGTGATTCCTAGATATTTTATCCATTTTCCCAATTTTATTTGGGCCTCTACAAAGGTATTAATCATCCCAAATCAACCAGAAGAAGCTTTAAGATGTCCCATTTGCTTTAAGAAGGGTCAGTTAGGTTTTGGTTGCTATCTTGGGCTGTAGAGGGTTATTTTCAATGGGAGCTGGTTATAAGTTCTTATTGGTTTTATTTAAAGAGAAAACAAGATTAGACTCAGTGATGTCTCTCTTTTCCTTTATCTCCTATTCTTATGTTCGGAGATAGGGGTTAAAAAGAAAGAAAGGAGAATATAGAAATATCTAGGAAAGATAGAACAAAAAGTGGATTAGTGAATCTAATCCTCAACTTAATGCCTCAATTGTCACTCACAAGGTTATTTTTAATTCACTAGAATAGAATTTTATATATAGATGTAAAATAAGTTTAATTTTATATACAGTGGTATAGAATTTGTATGTAAGATTATTCTTTGCACACATTAGATATATTTCTACTTTAATATGAGGCATTTTACCCATATAACTCAATTATAATACATAGTTTACTTTCAATACTTTGAAAGTGCTATTGCAGGTTGTTTAGGATAAATAAGTTATACAAGTTAATTGTTAGTTGTCCAAATCATGGTCATATCGATTACTTGTCCATTTTTATCACAAGAATGTACATCTTAGGTGTAACAGAAAGATATGATTCTATAGAACGATAAGGTAAAATGGTTAGACAAGGTCTTCAAAAAGCTCAGTGACATGCAGACTCTGGCATTTAAAATGTTTTTATTATTTTAAAAATTCATTGACAATGAGACAGATTAACTCCTGGCAACACCTAGCCTACCTCAAAGAGGATGATGAACCTCAAAGAATTTCCTTTAGGAGATGACTTCAAATGTGGCAAACAACCCACTGAGCAAAATGTCCTCATTTCTAACACAGATAGAATTCTGCCTTAAAAAGGTCAAACTTGGATGTAGGCTGAGTCGACAGCCAAACTCTGCCAAGACACCATAAGCAAGTCCTCAATAGTTCCTACCTCATAAATATGTCTGCCACATATATTGGGCCAGAAGGCTGAAAATGATGCCCCAATTTTATAGAGAGTTTTTGGTGACTATTCAGGTAGCAAATTGTCTCTGTCATCTTCTCCTTTGAAAAGCTACTAACCTGCACTCATGGCATACTCAGGTAATCAAGTTTATTCCTTCTCAAGTCTCTGATGGGGTTGAAGACCAGATAGTTTAGTTTTACAATTAAGCTTAGTTGTTTAGGGGTTAAGATGTTTTTATGTCTAGGTAGATATTTTAAGTTGATATTGATGAGATATGATAGATATCAATATACATTTAGAATTTTAGACATACCAATATAGCTGTCAAATACAAAAAGCCAAAATACTAAGAATGTAACATTTATATGATTCCTTATTGTGTCATGGTTCTTCCTGCAATAGGTAGTATATATGTGTAATAATATAAATGTATATGTAAAAAAAATGTTTTAAAAACACATTTCTTAGCTCCTCCACAATATCTACTCAACAGTTGTCATTAATTGTTTGTTTGCCAGGCACAGAGCATTTTGGAGTGAACAATTATTTCTTAGTGAATATATCCTAGTCTTCTATTATCTATTTCCCAACATAACAGATATAACAATAAAGAAATCTGACAAGTGTGGCATTCAACTAGAATATGTTTAGAGGCAACAAGCAACGTAGATTTTCCTGTGCCTATAAAAGTTGATTTAGAGATCCTGAATTATTAGAATCTTTGATGCACAATACAGTGGAGGAAGTAATGAAACCATAGCTCAAGTTTCAGACTATACAGTGGGTAAAGAAATTGTTAAACAAGATGACTTCTAATGTTTGCTCTACCCTACATGTTGAGATAGAAATTAATCCCAAAGCACTAAGGTATGTCCTGTAACAGCTATTGTGAATATTTCTATAATAAACATTGATGTTCAAAAAAGGAAAATTAGGCCAATATATGAACAAATGAATGCATGATTAGGCTACATAGAACACCAACATGAATACTCTCTAAAGCAAAATGTAAGGTTTCTTTAACACAATAAAAATTCAACCACTGTACCCCCTTTGTAGACAGGCATGAAGAGCACAAAATAATCCATATGTAGACCAGAAGAGCTCACTGGAGACTCTTCAACTAAATAAATTAATTAACTAGTCTGTTATTATCAAGAAAGCAAATTAGAATGTTTTTTCCAAACTAAATTTCATTTTCTAACCAATATCTCAGGGTAATTGAATGTTAGGGAGGAACATATATAGGAATTCTCTATACTCCAACCAATGGAGTACATTAAGCCAAAACTGTTTCTTGGCACTAGATTCATATACCCGTTACTTGAAGTTTCTATTTCCCCCAATGTTTTAGGAAACAAATTGTTAAAAGAAAACATTGATTGAACTAATCCCAGACAAAAATACTGAAGGAAGGAGATTTCATTCCTTCTCCAACTCATGTTTCTTTTCTATAAATTATACAGAATCATAAACATTAGGACATTTCAGAGGTGTGTTCCTATGTGTAACATGACTAGACTGAGGTTAATTCAATTCTCTAGTACTTATGCAAAATGTGGGATATATGAGCCTTACCAACTGCTCACATGGCAGATGTAGTGGTACTAGGGCTATTCCCTTGATAGCTGGAGAGTAGAAGACCTTGGATCAGTGTTTTATTCAATATGTTGACCTTAGAACTCTTGTATGTATAAAAAAAATTCTACTATTTTTTTTAGTGTAAACCTAACATACTGATAAGTAAAGCATGGGACTGATGTGTGTCTCTATAGAGTCTGTCTCTCCAGATATGAGTTCAGCCTAGATCATATTTACAGTATCAGACATTTTTCTGAATCTCAGTGCAGAAATTGTCATGCCAGTTGGGTTTGGGAAATGCTAAGCAATCAAGGTGTGATAATAAAAGGCAGAAAAAATATAGGTCACTAAAAGGAAAACATGATGGAGTTATGCTGACACCATAACAAAATTCCTCAGAAAATGCTATGCCTGGAACTGTGCTTCTGTGTCTATGGGAAGGTTCTCCAGCTTAAACAGAAGTTCATTGATTTGAGTAAGAGGTGCAAGTGATGTCTCCCACTTATTTGGCAAATGGTGGAGCTTTGTGAAATGTATTATCAATAAAAACAATCCATGGTAACACCAAAATGCACTTAGTAACACCAAATTTCAATGGCAATGAATATGGACACAATTAAGGCCCAAAGAATACAATTATCAGTTTTCTTCTTGAGAAAAACATTTGTTGGGGATGTATTTGCTCCTGAGACAAATGGTGTATAAAGAGGTGAGAATATTGCTTGATGATATGAATGTATGGTAAACATATCTGGTAGAAAATGAGATCCTTTCGGGGGTAGAAAATGCAGTTGTGAGCTCTTTTAACATATTAGTCTGCCTGATAGACAAGTAATAGCCCTAAGACAGCTAAGAAACAATGAAAACCAGGCTTCTGATGAAGCAGGTGGAGTGGCAGGTGAGATGAACCAAATTGCCATTGTTGTCTGGCTTTTCTTAGAAGCTCACCACATTTCCACAGACCCTTGAAAGAGAATGAAGTCAAAGGCACCCTAAGGATGGCAGAGCATTACAGAAAGCTAAATATTTGGTGAGTGAAATGTACACTGGTATACCTAATATTCAGGGAATTATTTGGGGTAGTCATGTAAACATTCTTGTATCTTTCAAAAAATCTATGAAGATGTTGAGCACAATATCAATTTTAATTGTTACAATGAGTCGCAATGTGTTTCATTATCCTATGCTAACCTTTACTGTTTTAAAATTTTGGGATTTATCCACAAGAACAGGAAATAAAGCGGATAAGATTTTGTAGAAACACACTTTGCATGAGTGGAAAAGGCAATATACAAAGCATGAGGTTATTGAAGACATTCATTGTGTTAATGCTAGTGTTTACCATTATATTACCAAGGTCAAACTCATAGAAAACAATGAGCAAAACACTAAAGTAACCACACAACAGCAAGGACACTAGCATGGTTCCCTTGGCTTTGATACAGGCTTCCAAATATTTGACATAATACTGTTAGACATGAACAGGAAGCCTTTTATTTTCACACTCTCCAAAGAATGTCATTGGAATTTTGACCACTAATGGATTTGACCTATTGGCCTTAATAAATATCATATCCAAATTCACAATATTAATTCTGTAAAGCACGTGTGGTCTCTCAATCTTCTGTTCTCTCTCTCTTTTTTTTTTTTCATTGCTCTATACCCTGTCTTTAAGTAGTACTTCTTGAGGTCTTTCGTCTCCTTGGAGAAGTTTGTTTCTGGATATTGTATGTCATTTTTTAAGCAACCATGAAAGTTTATTTTCCTGTCTTCTTTGCATCCAATTATTCTTACCAGGTAAAAACTGTATGTTAGTTATACATGCCACTATACTGCTGACAGTGTTTGTCATATAAAAGACATTTTCTTGGTCAAGTTTTTAATACCATTTAAGTATGAGATCATGGCATCTGCAGTGAGAGTTAATTACCTTTTAAACAGTATCCTGTTGACTTCTTCCTATTGTTTTATTGCTCGAGGTAGGGAATCAAGGATTACTTGAAAATAAGACAATGGCAGAGATAACTTCTTATAACTAATTTTCAAACAAATATGTATGGATTTTCTTCAGTTACATATAATTTGGTATGTAGGTTGATCATATATAATCTTTATTATGTAGTTTGGTCATAATATTTATAATACTGATGTATGTTCTGCCTATACATAATATGCCCAGGGCTTTTATGATGAAGGGATGTTGAACTTTGTTGGATTCCTTTCCTGCATTTCTTGATTTCTGATCCATTGATGTTCATATGAGAACTATCCTTGTATCCTTAAGTGAACTTAACGTGGTCATGGTCAATAAACCTATTCATATACTGCTAAATTTGATTTTTAAGTGTTCCATTGAGGATATTTAGTCTATGTTTATAATGAAATTGATATTAATTTTATTGTGTTGTTATATTTTTATGTCCTGATCTTGTTTTGATATCAGGATAATAAAGGCTTTAGAGAACAAAGTGAATGCAGTTCTCTCCCTTTATACTTTACGGAAAAGAGTAAAGCACAGTGATTTTAGTGCTTTGCTGAATGCTTGGTAGATTGGCACTGCATCAATCTGGCCCTGCCCTTTTCTTGCTTTTCAGAGTTTAGCAGTGTTTCAACCCCATTGTTTGTTATTGATCTATTTTTATCCTACGTACTAATTTTGGTATGTTAAATATTCAGATATTTCTTTGAAATACCTGGGACTTTATTCATTTGTTGAGGTGATCTTTTTGTGCACTGTGTAAGTCTTGTCTTTGTATGATTCCAATGCTGATTTCTGTCCAGGGCAGAGATCTGATTAAAAGCTGGTCTTTGGTATTGTTATCCTTATATCTGCATCATATAATGTCAACATTCCCTCCAGCACCTTCTGATTGGCTTAATAAAGAGCAGAACAGCCAATACCTGAGTCAAGAGAGGGTAGGCCTGGCTTCCAACAGAGATAGGAACTCTGGAAAGGAATGTGTGGTCAGAGGATTCACCAGCCAGACATGGAGGAAGAAACAAATGCCAAGACTATGTTACTGAGAAAAGGTAATGACCCACATGGCAGAGCATAGATCACTATTAGCAGGTTCATTTAAGAGCTAGCTGGGGAAAGAGCCTAAGCTAAAGCCAAGCTTTCATTAATAAAAAGTCTCCACATCATTATTTGGGAGCTGACACTCCAAATAAAGTCTTGTTAAAGTCATTGCTTTTTATATAGATCCTTTTTTTTTGATTTTATTAATTTATTCATATTACATCTCAATCGTTATCCCATCCCTTGTATCATCCCATTCCTCCCTCCCTCCAATTTTCCCTTACTTTCCTCCCCTATGACTGTGACTGAGGGGGACCTCATCCCCCTGTATATGCTCATAGGATATCAAGTCTCTTCTTGGTAGCCTGCTGTCCTTCCTCTGAGTGCCACCAGGTCTCCTCCTCCAGGGGACATGGTCAAATATGGGGCCTTTAGTCTCCTCTTTTTCTATTAAGTAGTGCCCTAACATTTACTATTTGTTGGACCTGTTTTTAAGACTTGGCCTCAATAGAAGAGGATGCCCTAGGTCCTGATGAAGCTTGATGGTCTGGAGTGGGTTTCTAATGGAAGGGCTCTCCTTTTCTGAGGAGAAGGGGTAAGGAGAAATGGGGAAGAAGGTAGGATGGTGGGACTGGAAGGAAAGGAGGGAGGGGGCTATTATTGGAATGTAAAATGAATAAATTTCATCTTTAAAAATTTTTAAACATTGGGCTTCACTCTCCCTGTTTCTCTCCTTCTGAATTTTCCTGCCCCCTTTTCTTATTCTCTCCTCCTTTTTGATCCCCTCTCCTTCCACCACCCTGTTACCCTACCCTCTAACCCCAGGCCCAGACTGAGTTCCTTAGAAGAATTCTACAGCCTGCTGCCTGATGTCCTGTCCTAGGTGCAACTGAGCAGATATGGTAGGCTGGGAGATCAGGTACCCTACCAGTTCCAGCTGTTCGGGTCAGGGAACTTGCCAGAGGCTATCCACAGTTCTTCCCCACCATCTTTCAAAGTTGTTCTCTATAAATACAGTTCTAAACAAGACACCTGGACATACTATCCAGGTTAAACTTGTTTCTTAAATGAGATACCACACCCACACTGGACTCAGGAGAAATTTTTTTCAGAAACTCATAGGGACTAGTATATTCTATGGAAGAAATGTCTAAAAGTCAGTACTTAGGCTACTCTGAGAACAATGAAAGTATCAAAACGACAAAAACTGGTGGACAAATCTATAAACAAAAAACCCACATTTTTTTTATATCTAAGATTCCAAGTAAGAGAGAAGTTGAGAAAGACAGGTAAGATACAGATTTGTATCAAGAGACAGACTAGAATATCCAGCCTTAGTGACACTAGGAAAAGAATCAAGTTAACTTTCAAGTTCAAGTTGGTATGTAGCCTAGAAGTGTGTGAAGATTCCTCCACCCTAATTGCTGATGGGCCACTAGGAATCCAGTATATATATGTGTATATGTGTGTGTGTATGTGTGTGCTTGTGTGTGTCTGTGTGTGTGTGTGTGTGTGTGTGTGTGTGTGTGTGTGTGTGATACTAATCCACATCACTTTCCACTTTGACAAAAAGGAAGAAAATCCACATAAGTATCTCTGAAATGGAAGGCAAGGTCCAAAGCCCTATGTGAATATCTTTTAACTACACTGAAAAGGAGCTCTAGAGACATAATGATGCTGCTAAAATTAGAACAGGAGAGTCTGGAATTTATTAACAACAACAGTATCCTGCTAAAGAAGTTTCCACAGAAGGCTTCATATCACCAGATGCTATTATACTGGGTAGCTGCTTATTTGGAGATGGGTCACAATGTTGATAAAAAACTAGGAAAGCTGCCATCATCAATAAAACCAGTAACATGAGTCCCTAAACCCTGCTTCTCAGAGTCATAAAAGGTGGGAATAGAGAATTTCATATTTATTTTTCTTCTCTCATACAATATATTCTTACCACAGCCTCCCCATATCTCCATTCCCTCCTAGTCCCACCTTCATTTCCCCTCTTCCCTGATATCCACTGCTCCTGTTTCCCTTCGTAAGACACCAGGCCTCCTAGGGATATCAAATGAACACTGCACAAAAAGATGCAATAGGACTCAGCACAAATCCTCACTTCATTCTGGAAGAGGCAATGCAGTAGATGGAAAAGGGTCCCAGAGTTAGAAAAAGGTGTCAGAGATCTCACCATTCCTACTGTTAAAAGTTTCACAAACACCCCAAGGTACACCAGCATAACATCTAAACAGAGGACCTAATGCAGACCCATTCAGGCTCTGTGATTGCTGATTCAGTCTCTGTGAACGCCTATGGGCTCTGCTTAGTTGATTCTGTGGGCCACACTCTCCTGTTGTCCACAACCCCTCTGGCTCTTATAGTCCTTCCTTCCTCTCTCTTCTGCAGGGTTCATTGAGACCCACCTAATGTTTGACTGTGGGTCTTTGCATCAACAGAGATTCATTATCAGTAGAGACAGGCCAGTATGGATGAAGATGATATCCTGATCAGAGTGACATTGCAAGAGTAAATCAGTGGAAGAAAGAGAGGGGACCTAGGGGTCCGAGGGAGAAAATTTTGCCTAAGATACAGTCAGAAAGGATATCTAAACAACATATGGGGATACAGAAAATCTGAGCCACATCTCAAGCAGCTGTCAGAGTAGCACAGACAGTGAACTCAAGTCCCCAGAGTCATGGACTCAGAGCAGACTCAGATAGCTCAGTCCATATTACATGACCATGTCCCCTAATCCAGAGGCTTCTTTGGAATCACCATCCCCACCAGAGGTGATAGAACTGGTAGCAGTAAATATGGTAGTGAGGAAGGATATGTAGGCCAGGTGTGGCACTGAGTGGCCCAGACATGTGCAAGCAGATCACCTTACTCCAGTCTCATTGAGGACTTTCCCCTTACACTGTGAACATTAACAGCAGTAGCAACATAGCTTTCCGCCATTAAAGCCACTCTTCATCACACACCACCCTTAAATTATCACATGATTTCACACCAGGCAAATGACCTCAGCAATTTCTTTAGACAAACGACATTCTGTTGAAGCAACTGATACACCCTCAGGTCCGTCCCAGCTTCAAACTTTCTCTCAGCATCTTCAGCAGTCTTATTTTGCCATGGTTTCTACAGGATAGCTCCTTCCTGATTCCAACTAGTCCACCGCTATCCTAGTACCACCTACTCACTAAATCCTGCTAACCCAAAGCTACTGCAAGCTCCTCAACAGACTCCATTTTCTTACTGTTGCCACCACTAGACAGTATCCTAACTCCATCCATCAATTTCCATCTCTGTCTCTCTGTCTCTGTCTGTGTCTGTCTGTCTGTCTGTCTGTCTGTCTGTCTGTCTGTCTCTCTCTCTCTCTCTCTCTCTCTCTCTCTCTCTCTCTCTCTCTCTCTCTCTCTCTCTCTCTCACACTCACACACACACACACACACACACACACACACCTGGTGGCCTATAACCCTCAGCATTGTCAACAGCTGCCTCTCAACAGGCTATGATGTCTTAACAGTAGCAGATGACTTACTATGGCATGTTTGGGGTCCAGCACTCTCAGAACCATGATCTCCCCAGCAACCAGAGAAGCAGCATGAGGGGACATATACAAGGCCTGAGGTTCAGTGCCCTCTACTGCCTTCTTATCAAGTCCTACTGGACAGTGACCCAGGAAAAAAAAAAAAACTTTCTCCAGACACCTTTTGGGCAGCCCATGTTGGTCTCCTGTAGCCAGCTGTGCAAGAAGGTCTCTTAGCAAGGGCTTAGCTATGCTCGCTGTGATGCCACCTGCTCAGCATAACTGTACGAGCCCATCTGTAGGGTTTCTACAACCTCCTAGCTCTGAGTGGTATCAGATACTTCAGTCTCCATCTCCCTCTCCCTGAAGCTCATCACAGATAGCACAGAAGTACACAGGAATGTCACCTTCTGGATTGGGTTTATTGATCATACAATCGAATGTACCTAATAGTCCACAGGGTAAGAGTGCATGGATATGCACACAAACGAACAAACAAACACACATACACACACACACACATACACCACACCACACATCCATCCATGGTGCAGTGGAGTTACTGAAAACATTACAGTGTTGACCAGCAGGGCCAGAAGCTGGGAGATTAGTCCATTCTTGACAGTGACCTCAGGCCAATGCACAAAGGTGCAGCCTCCGTGTCACATCTCTTAGTCTCCAGCACCCTCTTCCGGCACTATCCTGCCTGCACTGGACTCAGTCTCTTACCTTTTCTCATATAGTTCCCTGAGCAATGGGATCTTGCACAGGTGGGGCCTATTCCCTCTTAGGGGCAGTCATTGCACTACAGTCATTCCATCTTCCCTTCCTTGCTCTCTGGCCAGTCAGTTTACACTGTGTGCCAGGGACAGAGTAGACTGAAGCAAGGAAATAGGAGCAAGGGGCAAGCACTCAGATCTGTCCCCCTGACCTGGGCACAGCAGGTGCTGTGCTTGAAGAGCACAGAAAGTGACAGATCTTCCTGAAGGTGTCACCTATACAGAGCCAGACAAATTCTTTACCAAGGTGACCATGTCTGGCACCAAGGTCCAGTGGTTTGTGTCACACTAACAGACACATTTTATTATGCATACAGATGTTTGCTAAGTATATTCTCTGTAAAATTTATCTAATATATTTTTGATTGTTTGGGGAGTTCTTTTTTAATTTTATTTTATTAATTTATTCATATTACATCTCAATAGTTATCCTATCCCTTGTACCCTCCCATTCCTCCCTCCCTCCCATTTTCCCCTTACTCCTCTTCCCTATGACTGTGACTGAGGGGGATTACCTCCCCCTGTATATGCTCATAGGGTATCAAGTCTCTTTTTGGTAACCTGCTGTCCTTCCTCTGAGTGCCACCCGGTCTCCCCCTCCGAGGGACATGGTCAAATATGGGGCACCAGAGTACATGGGGGAGTTCTTTAAGGGTAACTTGAGTTTTGATTTTAACATTGAAAAACAAACTTGCAAAAAATTGACAGAGAATAGATGTCTCTTATTCAAAGTCCTTAAAGAGCACAAATGACTTATAACTTATCAGTGCCAAATAATGGAAATTCTGTTTCTAAGACAGTACATCATGTGTTTGAATCAGCTCATTTTTGTGATTTCCCAAAAATCACTCTCTTTTGTTAAGTTCTTATACAAAGTCAATATTATTCAGGAAATTCGAGTCCATGGTCAATTGTTCATAAAATCAATTATTCTTATCCCCTCTTCCCTTCGGTTCCCATCATCGACATTTTTGTCTATTCTTGTTTGAAGTTCGGTTACACTATCATTTGCCACACCCCACACTGAACCATGGTGTGTTTCTGCCTCTATTGGTATTACACACTTTAAATACTTCCTCATTGGAATACCCACACTAAATTTCTTTTAAAGCCATAGCATTGCATGCCACCTCATTTCTGGAATTTCTTAAAATGTAGCCAAAACTCTTGAAAAATAGACATTTTTAGACCTCTGGTTTTGGTCTGTATTACTTTCATGATAAGTTATTTTCTATTATATTAGATATAGATATATCAACTTCTAGAGTTTACTCTTTCTGTTTTAATGCTACTCTTGTTATTTTTTCTACAGAGAGACCATTTCTTCAAATGGCAATTTACATTGAAACCAATAGTGTTAAGTACACTCACTCACCCTCATAAAAGAAAAAGTGTTTTAAAGTGTCTCTTAAGCATCCTATCATTTTTTCTGGATCTATAGAATACCTGTAGGCCCAATATATCTGTCTGAAAATTTTGATATCAATTATATGACACTTTGGGACCTTTTACTATCACATGTAAGAGATTTCCCAGAAGTCTAAAATTCCTTCTTGTTATAAACGTATAACACTGAAAATTTCACAAAATTAAATTTCCAATTATTTCCAACACCACGCAAAATGTCATCACCTGTGTTGGAAATAGGAATGCTAAGAGAAGAGAATAAGATAAGATGCTTTCGTGTCTCTTTTTATTTTTTAAGAGGAGAACAATTACATTCAGGCAAACTTTGAAAAGGATAAAATTGTAAGAAGCTCCAAAAGGATGGGTCATCAAGGATCTTCTTAAAATTTTACAGAGGAGCAGATGTCACCACCAACAAGCACACACATCAGGTACTTGAGATAAAGGTCAACTGTATATGCGTCAACACGTAGGCAGTAAAACAATTTATAAAGAGCAAAAAAATGAAGTTCTTCATCGTCTGCCTGCAAAGATTCCAGATCATTCCAGACAGGGTAGTCCTTATTTCCCTCTATTCCAGGATGAACCTAATGATCAAAAGGGGAGTCAGACTCTTAATATTACCACCAACTTGATTTATTTTCATTTTCCTTCTAAATACTAAATCCTACTTAGGGAAATGTTAGTCATGTAAAACGTTGGTCCGAAGCATGGATTTTCATAAACCTAACAGAGAATCCTACAAATCTTTCATCTAAAAACTAGAATGGAGACATGTGTATACATTTTCTTACAATAAACTGATACCGTGTACAGTGTATTTCATGACTATATCGATAGGGGGCCAGGAAATTGTCACCTTAGTGTAGCCAAGGAACAATTAAAAAGCTGGTGGCCGTTTCCTCACTTAGGAGGCAGACCAGCCAGGGGTGAATGTGATAAGAGATAATGAAATAATCAGGAGCATGTCATTTTGCTCAGGAATGTTACTCTTCAAATGACTGTTAAGAACAGCTTCATTTTATGTCCACCGTAGTGGTGAGGATGCAGGTAAAATGGAATGCCTATACTGTGTTTGTGGGAAGTAAGGTGTTGTTTGTTTGTTCGTTTGTTTGTTTGATTGTTTGTTTTTTGAGACAGGGTCTCTCTCTGTGTAGACTTGGCTGTCCTGGACTAGCTTTTGAGACCAGGCTGGCCTTGGACTCACAGCGATCCACCTACCACTGCCTCCCGAGTGCTGAGATTAGAGACATGTGCCACCACACCTGGCTAGTAACGTGTTTTAAACATTATCATTCACTACAGAGGTGACATCATTCATAAAGGAGAGCAGTGAGAGGGGAGAAGACTACTTACCTTCCTAAGTATCGTCATAATACTCTTTAGAAGCTCCTTGTTTAGGGTCTCAATGCCTTGGGCTTTTAACAAAATTTCATCAGGAGCACCTTTCATACCACGGAGTTCGGTCACTAGGTGGTGCAGAGGATTATCCCAGGCATACACTATGCTGAGTATTATTTTCAGGAACTCTTCAAGCTGTTCATCATAAAAAGGCAACCGTATTAAGATGAATAAAATATACAAGGATTAGTTACATGTTGTTTTTAAAATAGAAAGAATGAACAGTCTTATAGATAAAAGGGAGTTATATCTATAAATTCCAGCCATTCACTTACATTCTGCCAGAATGAAACAACTTACTTAAATAACTAATTTTAGTAATGAGCCATTATATTTATCATAGTTTGTTGACCCTAAGAAATTCTACCACCTGTTCTTCAAGGAAGCTTTTACTCCAGGCTGTTTTTTGACTGTTTTTACTTGTGCACAGAAACCCAAGGCTTTGCTTGTGACTCAGTAGGTTCTCACAGAACATAATTTATGAAAGACAGGTGTCTCCGGTAGTATACATAAATCATTAAATTCAGAGTCACCATTCTAAGAGAACAGACTGATTACAACTATTAGTTTATAATATTTGGGTTATTTGAGGATAATAATAGAAAGAAATAATGAAGGCAACCTGATACTGATAAATATTATTTTCTGAGACAACATGACTCCTTGTCTCTAGCAGAACTCTCTGTTTGTTGGCCTGTATAAGGGAAGAACAGTGGTACAAGTTTGGCTTTAGTGAGAGCATACATAGAAATCACAAAGGAATTTGACCCTTAGGTGTATGCTCCCTACAGGGAACTTATATGACATGAACCCCTTTCAAACACCTCCTGTGTTGTTCCTACCTATTCCCATGGCCATGGAAAGGAAGAGAAGACAGAATCCAATGGGCATAGCACCAGAGGTGGTAAGGAATAAGGAGGATAGAGACAAGGCAAATCAGGGTGTCAGTTGAATAAATAGCAGACCCTTGTTCTTACAAGTCATAGAAAAAATAAAGTACAAATTACATTAACAGTTTTCAATCCTGAGGGTTTTTTTAAACCTCAGCTAGATTTTTTTGAGGGATATTTGCAGTAATTTTTTTCAAGTACTCTGTGAACTGCCTAATCATGAAGCAGGTCTCTAAAAACATTTACAAACATTCTCTGTTCCTTTACCCCCTATTTCTTCACTCACTCTTACCATTTTCAAAATGATGCCAAATTAATTCGTTGTAAGAGAAGTTATGGCAGGAACTCAGAAGAAAGAGGTCATAACAATGACGAATCCCTCATCACAACAGAGGGCATAGAAATTTTGCATGGTGTATGTAGGACTAATTTGTACAGATAATTTTATTAAGGCTCAGTAGAAGGTACAAAAGTCATGAAGTAAAGAAAACATAGCAGTAAGAAGCAGGAGAATTGGAAAAATCAAGAAGAGCCAGTGTACTGGTCTGCAATCACAGATGTCATCAATGAGGAGACATTAATAATAGAAAGTTAAGACATTTGTGTTTGATTATCATAATAATATAGATAAATATATTTTATCAAGAAATATTCAATTAATAAGCAATAATTATTTATTATGTGAAAATAAATAAAATCCCAGTGATAAGACATTATTTATGTGGACTTTGAGAGTGTATGGATGGCTATCCTATAATACTATTTAACATTGACTTTAACAAATAATTTATCACCTGTCTCACAAGATTTTTCTGTACTTGCTCGCTAATGCTCCATTTCCCTGCAAGTATAATTACAGTGTTTATAAGAACCTACTACATGGCAAAGGCAATGTTTTGCTTCAGTTATTTGGGTGAGAAATCTGGCCTGAGGACTCACTGACATCTCGCCGGCTTCCTCCACAGTTTCTGGAGTGTGGAGGGAGAATGTGTGGCAGCTGTTAAGGGTCTTAATCATGTGCTTCTTATCCTTGAGAAACCCCAATACCTGCAACGGTTGAAATAAAGACAGAGTTAGTAACTCTTTTGCGACTGAGTCAGTGAATCCATGACGAGCGTATGAATTGATTCAACAGATCTGTAATTTTTACAAATGAGTACCAAAGAGCATATAATATGGAGAAATGTAATATGTTATTCCTTTACCTATATTTTTTATTAAAATTGTAATGTCAGGTTTTTTTTGTTTTTGTTTTTGTTTTTGTTTTTGTTTTTGTTTTTGTCTAGGTATTTTTAACTGCTCAGGTTCTGTCCCACTCTACCATACTTTCCTGTTTGCATGCCTCGAAAATTTTTTGTTTGGAAAGGCTAAAATACTAAATTTTTAAAATATAAAACATTTTAAAGATAATATGTATTTACGATTTGAGCCCAATATGTAGTTTCTATGTATCTATATTTATTAATCTTTCCTTTCTGTTTGCCTAAACTGGAATGCTTTTAGGCATTATAAAATACAGATATTTTTTACAGCCACTGAACATGTATAACTTGTACCATGCAAAGTTAAACATAATGCATTACTGCACTTTTATTAATATTAAATGTAAATTGATTAATATTCATTAATAACTAGGTAAGAAATACTGGTCATCCTTAGGAAATACAAAAACAAATAAATTAAAAACATGAAATAGAAATTAATGGATATTCTGCTATGCTTGTAGACAGGAGCCTAGCATAATTGTCCTCTGGGAGGCCCTACCCAGTAAGTGGATGGAAACAGATACTGAAACTCACAGGCAAACATTGGGCAGAGCATAGGAAGTCTTATGAAATAGTTGGAGGAAGGATAGAAGGACCCAGAGGGCAGGAGTTCCACAAGATCAACAGAGCCAACTAACCAGGGCACAGGGGACCTTGAAGAGATTGAAGACAATAACCAAGGACAATGCATAGAATGGGCCTAGGCCCCCTATAGAGATGTAGCACTATGGGGATCTTGGTCTTCATGCGTGTCCCCTAGTAAGGGGAGCCTGGCTATCTCTGACATGGATTCCTCGGTTGCCTGTTTTTTGATCACTTCCTCCTGGTGGGGTTGCTTCACCAGGCTACAAGTAAAGAGGTTGTGCCTAGTGCTAATGGGATTTGATGTGATAGGGTGGCTTGGGGAGCTCCCCTTTTTCTGAGGAGTAGGAAAGGGGGATAGGAGGAAGAGGGAGGGGGGAGGGAGGGACCTGAAAGAGAGAAGAGAGGGGCTACCTTCAGGATTTAAAGTGAGTAAATAAATAATAATTTTAAAAGATAAATAAATAGTAAATAAAAGATAAATACTTATAAAAACAAATTAATGTTTACATACTTATTGACATATAAGCATTTAAATAATATATTAATTTAAATATATTATTAGAAATATCTTTTATGTAAAACTAATAAAAGCTATTTTGTGAACATTTAATGAATTACTAAAAATGTTAAGAACTAAAGACTATCAGTCAAGATGAGATTTTATTTTTTAATCTCAGAAGTAAACAGACAATACAAACATGTATTTATTTCATGTAGACATTCTTGGCATGCCCATTTTGTGGTAAAGCCATATCCATTTTCTCTCGCCATTAAGTCTGCATGTGCACACTCAGGTTAACATTAGACAGCATGAGTGTGGTAAGTGAGGAGTGAGCAATCCAGGACCCTGAGTCTTGACAAGGATGTTTGGGAGATCAGAGATCTGCCCCACCATTAATACACATAGCTCGTATGGCTTTTTAGTGAAAACACATAAAATCAGTGCTTTCTTTTTCTTTTCTTATCCAATCAGAGATTTCCCAAAGCTGGCCCATTCTCATTCTCTCTGTCTCTCTCTGTCTCTCTCTGTCTCTGTCTCTGTCTCTGTCTCTCTCTCTCTCTGTCTCTGTCTCTCTCTGTCTCTGTCTCTGTCTCTCTCTGTCTCTGTCTCTCTCTGTCTCTCTGTCTCTCTCTGTCTCTCTCTCTGTCTCTCTCTCTCTCTGTCTCTCTCTCTCTCTCTCTCTCTCTCTCTCTCTCTCTCTCTCTCTCTCTCTCTGAGGTTTAGTGAATTTTACTTTTACTTGTGACGGTATAGTTGTCAATTTTTTGGGGGGGAGGGAGGGGTTTTTGTCTAACGTTAGATTGAAGCTTTTGGCTTGTTTGTTCTTGTGTTGGCTTGTGTGCTTGCTTGGTTTTTGTTTTGATTGTTTTTAAGAAAATAAAGGTCTGTGAGGTACTTACAATTTTTTTGAACATTTTTGAGGAGAAGTCATCAGAGAACTAAATGAGGAGATAAAAGGAAACTTGTGAGTAAGCATAGAATAAACACATGTATACTGCAAATGCAGAGAGGCATTCGCTGGATCCATTATTGCCTCACTAATACTGCCTGGCTTCAAACGGATGACATACAGCCATTGGAAAGTGAAAACCCGTGCCCCCTCTAAACCCACCCTTCCACTGAATAAGCACACACTGGAAGACTTTTATGGCTTCTGACATTTAGGAGTTTCTAGTAGGCTAACAATTCTTTATTATTTTTATTTTTCCTCTATTTGGCATCATATCAATTTATATTTGTACTATGCATTCTAGACAAGTCACTATACTGTTCTTCTCATTTATGGCTGTCTTCAGTGAATAATTGAGGATGCCCATGGAGACTGGCCGTCTGAAAACAAGGTAAGGACATCAAATCTCTTTCTGAGACATAACTATTAAGTTTTATGCCACAAATGTAAATTTAACAATAATGTATTTTAGGAAAAATGGCATGTCATTAGGAGAGAATTTTGTAACTCACTGAATTCTTTTTAAAATTTGTAATTTCACAAAACTTCCCTATTCTCCTTGTTCTGTTTTTCCGTAGCTTGTGCTTTCTCTTATCTATGAAACTTGTATCATTAGAAACATGGTTTGAGTGATTTCTCGTAAAGACTACAATACTATAGAATCATGGGCTGGGGGCCATTTTCCTGAAGAAACCAGAAGTAAATGTGATACTTACAAATAATTTGCGCATTTCCATAGTGATATTATTGGTGGTCCGTGACAGTGTGATGGCATGATTAAACAGGTCCTTGAGTGACACCGCACCGTTTTCAACCTCATTATCTTGTATGGGAGCAGAACTCACATTCTCCCACTGGAGCACATTTGACACCAACAGCAGAAGGAGCATCCCTACTATATAGAAAAACAAACTACTCTGTCTCTACCCATCTCAGGTTATCAATGGTAATTCTTTTTTGGTTATCATAAAAAAATGTTATGTTTTCCAGTGCAGTCATTGTCTCCTAGACTTTCTTGTTACTGAGTAGATATTGGCCTCATGACAAGAAGAGCACACTATCATTTAAACATCATGCCTGATTAAAAAAATGAATGCATGTCTGCCTGTTCCTCAATACTGAGATTTAAGAGAATCCTGCTATTAAAATGATTGTGTAGACTGACTTTGCTCACTCACAATAATATCCCATTCATTTGCCATTCTACCAAAAGTTTCATATTCTTTTCTCCATGAATTTGAGACTTACACTAATACTGTAAGTAGACTGGGCCAGTGTAATATCACTAAACCATATCAACAAAAGCAGAAGCCTACAAAATTAAGTGATTTTCCTTAAGTCCTATTCTTAGCTGGTGTGAGAAGCAAAATCCCAACACAATGGACTTTGAACCCCTCACTGTCAAGTCTTAGACATCTTGGGTTTTCATATAGATTACGGTGCCAGAGACCATGCCCATAATGTGGAATATCAGTGCCAACAGGTACTGTTATTTGTAAACTACAAACTTTACCTTTGATCACATGATCACATGACCTAGTAGACTAGATTTTTTTCTATGTCTGTTGCTCTATCAAATTCTCCGTTTTGAAAATAGTGATTGGTGTTGGTTTTCCATCATCAATTTGATTTTACAGATGGATAGAAACAGAACTCTAACATATCAGTAATTTACACACTCAGCAGGATGAACCAACATATGTCTCAGTGTGAAAATTCCATTCACATTGAGCAGCACAAATCTGAAATTTTCTCTGTTCCATTAAACTTTTAATGAGTGGAATTGGAAATGTGTAACATAAAATTGAGACAAAATTGCCATAACAGTATAGAGCCACATCGTCTAGCCTTGTCTATTATGTTTCTAGAGTTGAAGATAAGATTAAGTTCACTTAATTTATGTAATTCATAGCAGAGACCCAGGAATTAGAGCATGCTGCTTCCTTCTAGAGTAGTTACATATGGAGCCCATCAAATTCCATGGTCTCATGATAGACAAATGGCTCATTATCTGCAGTTTTTTCTTTTAGATGTGGATCATTCCACATTTGGGAACTCTCCTCCTTGTACATTGTTGAGCAAACACATTGCTGGTCTCTACCATTGGAAACAAGTACTTTCCCTCTTTTTTATATAAGGTCAACTAAGACAGTGCCAAATGTCCCTAGACATCACTGTATATCTCTAGGGTAGGTAGGCCTGTCTTTCAGAACCATGGATGTAAAAGTATACTAGGCAGATGCTTTCTGGAGCACTGATTAGAAAGTACTTCTCAGTTTCATCCGACTTTACTTTTGTGAGTTAGGCATAAATGAAGGTACATTCAACTTCCTGTGTAAGAGTAATAACACCAAAGAAGCAAAATTCCAAACAAGCTTTGCAAAAGAGTACATTGTTTAAGCCAACTTGGGAAAAAAAATATGGGAAAGAACTACTTACGAAGGGATGGCTGAGTCAAAGACAGCACCATCTCTGATGAGTCCAGCCGCGGCTTAACTGTGGATTCTGCAAATGTGCTGCACAGTAGTCCTGCTTGAAGTTAATTTCCCACCTCTACATATTGCAGTATACCATGCCCAAGGCCACAAACTGCCAGGAGGCAAGAGGAAGTACACACCTGCATTCTCAGTAATGGCTCCATATTTCTTTCCCATCAAATGATGTAAACAGCACTATAACAGTGGTGACTAAAGTGTCCATATCTGCATTATTCAGCTTATTACAAGACCAAGACAAAGTTCCGATTTAATTTATAAATTACCAGAGTCATCTCTATGCTGTGAAGACTGGTGGGGATTTCATGACCTAGGAAAATAGCCATTCCTTTTCTTTAAGCTCTTACATGTTTTAGTTACTACTTATGAAATGTTTACTCAGTCTTGGATAAGGTGATACATTTATTCTGCTGTTTCTGAGCATTGGAGCACAAGGCCACAGAGTCACCTATGCAGAGCAGCTTAACCTTTATGAGTCTTAGCAGGTATACATGGGATACTGCAACTGTTTGCCATTATATTCTAGGTTCATACGAGTAACAAAGGCTACAAATACTAATGTTTAGAAGGCTTTTATGTAGGCAAATCACATTCATGTCCTCAAACAACATCAAAGAATTTCCAGTTAGTACCTAAGACATGGCCACTCTAGACTTTGAGCTAGGCTTACTGTAACAATCAGGTTCTGTTCATGGAACCGAGCTTAAATCTAGCCTACATGGATTTCTTTACATGTATAAGAGTTGTGACACTACTGGATGACTTGATCCTTTGCTTGACTTGGTAACTACCTAAACATGGGCTGAATTAAGATCTCTTAGTGATAGTCCTCAGCAGTGGCCATCTATCATCTGGCACTCTAGAAGACAAGCAATAGTGCTATCTTCTACCTAATGTGACTTCTTATCATGAACCCAGAGCATGTGATTTCTCATTCTATAGTCTCTTACTATGGTACTGTTTACATCTAATACACAGATAGTTACTAGAATCTCACCATCAGACAGCTCATAGGAAGACTCTGGGAAGCTATAAGGTCCAAAAAAGAGTCCATGTAAATGAATAAGAGGAGAGGTATGATTGGTAGTTTCCTGAAAGTATGGAGGATTCCAGTGCTTTGGTAACTACCAAACTACTATGAAAACCAACTCGTGATAAATGCAACATGAATTTGCATCACCAAGCTCATTTAGGTAGCCTAAGAAATGGGGCCATGAAGGTGACAATGATGTCACACACACTATGGTAAACAATTATTCTGTTTCAGATAATATATAGTGTTTTTTTCTCAAGTAAAAGGAAATACACTATGGACACACCTCTGCTTGCGATCGTGGTGTGTACCATAATGGGAGAGTTTTGCCTGGATATAAGACAAGCAAGTAAAACTTACTTACTTGGGGGAAAAGAGGAGAAGAGCATTTGTTGTGGAAAATTTTCATCTAACCCTGAACTCTCCCCAGACAGATGTGACCAATAAAAGAGCAGTGGCCGAAGGGAGTTCTGGAGGCAAACAACCTGGATTGTTTTTCATAATATAGCTGGGGTGGCAGGTGTGAATTGGCCTTTTCTCCACTTACCTGGACTGGACTTAGCAGTTTGAGTTACTCCCAAGTTACCTATTGCTTTGTCCACTGGAAGGTCCCCCAAATACAGAAGAAAAATGCTCCTAGGAAACACAATGTCTTCTGGAGACATGAAGGTGTTAGTAACTTCTATTGACCCTACTCTACTCAAACTTGATATTTGAAGGAAACCACTGAAATAAGCCATTGGGTACTCTGTTTTTTTCTAATATTTCTTTTATCTGCAAGAGAAATATTCACTCTTAAACCACTGAGCTATCTCCCCAGCCCCAGATTTCATTTGTTTGATTTGGGTATTTGTTTGTTTGCTTTCTGCTATTGTTTTGTTGTTTTTCTTTAGGAGTTTTATTAAAATAGAATTATATAACTTCTTCCCCCATTTCCTCCCTCCAGGCCCATCCATACGTCCTTCCTTGAGGCCTTTTTATGTTGTCCCCATTTTCAAGCTCATAGTCTCCTTTTATATTTGTTTCACATAGTTGTATGTGTATATGCAAATACATAAAATTAGGAAGTAATGAGTTAATTTTTATTGTTTGTATGAACACAGTTTTAAAACTGACCACTCCATTGAAAATCCAATAAGAAAGCTCATCTGTGGGACAGGATAAGACTCCCAGCAGTCAATAGTTGTCTGTGGCACTTTCTCTAGGAACCCTGTGGACTTTTCCGCCTTCTGTATTTGAATACCAATTGATATTGCTATTTTGTTTTTGTTTATGCAGCCTTTTCTAGGATATAGTTGTAGAAAGGAGACTTTCTGATATCCCTGTTCTTTCAATTTTTCTGTCCCCTCTTCTATGATGTTCCTTGAGCCATCAACACAGGAACTGTGATGTATATTTATCTATCTAAGCATGGATCCACACTAGCCTTTGATCTCTGTATTGTGTACAGTTTTGGTTTTCAGTGATGGTCTCTATTTGTTGAAAAGAAAAGCTACTTTGATGTGGCGTGGTAGTTACACTTATCTGTGTTTTAAAGGATAATATTTAGAATGTAGTAAAGAATTATGCTGACGTAGGATGTGGGGGTAGTAGTTTTTCTAAGATCCATAATCTTACTAGCACAGAAAGGGTTAGGTTTTCAATACAAGGGATGATTTTTCTCTTGTGTGTAGGAACCAGGCCCGACTGGGCTGCCTGCCTGTCTTGCTGTTTCATGTCCTGTTTCTAGCAGCTTCCAAGTCTGTGTTTATCTTGGTTAGCTAGTCATGTTTACTGCTCTGAGAACGTGCCACTCCCATCCTTGAGACTTTTCCTCCTGTGTGTGATTACCTCTTGAGGGATTTCATCTGGGAGGGGGATTTCTGTTTTGCTGCCTATAAGAAGGCTCTTTGGAACTCTGGAGAAAAATAAACCACTGCCGTGGCTGCTGCTGCGGCTGCTGCTCTCTAAGCATGAAGGGACCCGCTGTGTTAGTGTGTGTGTGTGTGTGTGTGTGTGTGTGTGTGTGTGTGTGTGTGTGTGTGTGTTTGTGTGTGTGTTTGCGTGCGTACGTGTGCATGAGTTAAATCCGCAGTCCCTCGCCCTCGACTTGGTACCGCGGTGGCACGGGTGCCACACTTGTGAAGTGGACCTTAAGTCAAATTAGAGAACTAATTGTTAGCATCAACATGTGAATGGCACTTATTGTGCCTTTATGAATATCTTATGTGTTGATAATTGTTATAGTTCATAGGTGTTGCAGTTGGGTAGGACTGTTTAATTGGTTTTTACTCTACTGGAAACTTGCATAGTATTTTATGGAGCCATGAAAGCTAGACCGTAAGAAGAAACAGGCTTTAAGGTCAGGTTCCACCTGAATCATCTAAGTTGTATGTTCTAAGCATTTGATGTCTTCATCATTAAGGGTCCAATTAATCTTGCAGAGCAACCAAGGGCTACAGTAATAACCTATATTGTTTTAGGCATCACCTGGACTTCCCTAACTAACCCTTAAATGTGTTTCTCATGTTTGGTAGTGGATATTTTGTTAAGCTATGGTTGTTGTGTGGGCATGGAAGGTATGTATATGTTTATATACACATAAACTTAACTGCGCTGTATGTACCTTAAGTAAATATAAAATGAATTCTTGAGGCTTTATTAAACAACCTTGGTGTTATTTCCCTCCTCCTCCTATACTGATTTCTTCCTCCTCTCCATTTCTCACGTCATATCATCTGTATCTTGTTATTTATTTTTTAAGTCTTGCTCCCCTCCACACACCTATGGTTCCATTATACTCTCTTGCCTCATGTGTTTACCCCATGCTGCACACTCACATTTGAAGACCTGTAAATGAGACAGTAAATGTGGCATTTGTCTTTCTGGGTCTGGGTTATCTTCACTCAATATCACCTTTTCTAGGTCTATACATTTCTCTGAAAACTTCATAATTTCATTTTATTTATAAATCAGTAACTCCATTGTATATACATAGCACATTATCTATTCATTCATTAAAGGACACGTAATTTTTCCATTTCCAAGCTACTTTGAATATACTAGAGGCAATACTTTTTGTTTGTTTGTTTGTTTCTTTTAATCCTCATAGGGACTGATTTCCAATATTAGGTTATATTTGTTTGGAGGTATCCTCATTGACTTTGAATCATTTACCACATCCTACTACAAATGTCCACTATGCCACACTAACAACTACTATCTCATGGATTCACACAATTAAAATCATTTATAAAATCAAATGGAGCAGATGAAAATTTAGGAAAATGCAATTTATGAGAGGCAAAAGGCACATTCGAGTGTAGTTTATTGAAATTCTACATTCAAGAGTTTTTTTCCTTTGTACCAAGATACATTTAACTGGTAAATGAAGTACCAGAGGGATTACAGACAAAATGATAAACATTTGTAAGATGACAGAAGCTTCTTCAGACTCTAATAGTTATGTTGACTTGGACAGGGAGTTCCAAAGATTTAGTTGAGCAATAGCTATTTGCTGTTTGGAATTCCATAAATATTATAATGTTTTTCATTTAATCTTTTCCCTTCCACCTCTTCCTATAACCCCACCACTGTTATTGCACCCCAACATCATGTACACTTTTATAAACTATTTTAGTACACTTAGTGTTGCCAGCATATGCAACGGTATAAAGACATCCACGGGGGCATGGGTTATCTACATTTCTTATTGGATGGCATGATATCCCTTAAGATATCCGAATCATATTCTACAGTCACAATTGATTATAAACAACTCTTTAGCCAAGGATGGTACTTTATCAGTCTCTTTCATATCCATGCTGAAAGTTTGGCTGACTTGATCATGTATAAATCTTTTGCATGCAGTGACAACTGTGTTTAAAAGTCTGTTATGTCTATAACAGGAACATTCTTGTTAGATAATGAAAATATATTCAACAAATGTATTGCTATTACAAATATGTACTAAGCCAAAATCACCCCCATATCCTCCCAGAAGTCTATCCTCTAGTGGGTCTCCAGATTTTCTCAGAGATGCCCTCTCCCATGATACTTGTTCTCTCTGAAAGCCCTCCATCTTCCCACACCCATTCTTCCCACATCTGATCCCCACCCTCATTTTTCCACAGCACTCCCTCTCCTACCCTGTTCCTTCTTTTCAATCATTTTTATCATCTATTCTATTTCCTTTTCTGAACAAAATCCATATATAATACTGTGAGATCTCCTTGTTACTTAGCTTCTTTGGGTTTGTGAATTTTAGTATGGTTGTCCTGTGCTATATAATATCTGTTTATAATTGAGCATGTACTCTACATGTCTTTATGTGTCTGGGGTGATGTCTTCTGGTTCCATCTATTTGCCTACAAATTTCATGATGTCCTTCTTTTAATAGCTGAGTAGTATGCCATTGTGTAAAGACACCAGTTTCTTTATCCATTCTTCAGTTGAGGAATGTCTGGGTTGTTTGTAGTTTCTTGCTATTATTAATAAAGGTGCTTATGAACACAGTCTAGCAAGTTTCCTTGTTGTATGGTGAAACATATTTTGTGTATATGCCCAGGGGTGTTAGAGCTGGTCTTGAGGTAGAACTATTCTCAATTTCCTAAGAAAACACCAGATTGTTTTCCAAAGTTGTTGTATACATTTACACTCCTACCAGCAATGGCTAGTAGCAGGTATCATGGAGACTGAAGAGGTTGCCCTCTAATCAGACTTGATTCCTAGTAGAGGCAGGAGGACACCAACCAACCCACAGAAACTTAGACTCAAAATGTACTCTGCCTAAAAGAAGTGCAAGGATAAAGACAGAGCAGAGATTGAGAGAATAGCCAACCAATGTCTGGCCCAACCTGATACCTATACCAAGGGAGAGAGCCAACCCATGGCACTATTAACAACACTCTGATATGCTTGAAGATGGGAGCCTATCATAGTTGTCCTCTGAGGGCTCCACCCAGAAATGGATCAAAAAAGATACTGAGATTCACAGCCAGACATTGAGTGGAGCCCAAGGAGACTTACATAAGAGTGAGGGGGAAGAGAATAGAAGGACATGGAGGAGGACAGTGACTCCACAAGAAGACCAACTGAGCCAACTATTCTGGGCCCTGGGGGCTTGAGGAGAATGAAGCACCAACCAAAAATCATGCATGAACTGGGCCTAAGACTCCTACACGTATGTACCTGATGTGCAGCTATGTTTTCATATGAGTCCCCTAGTAAGTGGGACCCTTGTTTTCTATCACTCCCCCATTGTGGGGCTGCCTTGCCAGGCCACCAAGGAAGAGTATGTACTTAGTCCTGATGTGACTTGATGTGCTGAAGTGGGTTGGAGGTGGTGAAGGCTTTTTCTTTCTGGTGGGTAGGGGTGATATGGGGAAGATGGAGAGAGGGTGAGACTGGAGGAGAGTAGGGAGGGGATTATGATTGGGATATAAAGTGCATAAAGTAATTATTTAATTATTTTCATATTACATCCAAATTGTAATCCCCTCCCTCTTATTTTCTTGTTATTCCCCTCCTCCCTCTGCTCTATTTGCCTCGCCTAGACCTCTGAAAAATGAGATCCTCCTGCCCCACTGGCTGACCACAGCCTATCAGGTCTCATCCAGACAGTCTGCATGCCCCTCCTTTGTGATTTTACAAGGCCTTTGGACAAAAAGGCAGTGATCTTTCAACAAACAAAAACCTCAAATATGTACTAAAAACACACAAAGCAATACATATCTGGCATATAAGTGTCCATGAAAAACTCTATAATTCCTAAAACTTAATAACTAGACTGTTATTGATAAGTAATTAAGTGAATAATTAGAATGCTCTTTCAAAAGCTGCTTCTCTCTACAAATTCTTCTCTACATAGTTTACCATGTGGGTGTGACTGACCTGGGATAAAACATCCCACAAGATGGAATTCCCCTCATTATAACCACAGAGAGCAGTTAATCAAACATATCTTTCTGGTTAAATTAATATCAGCTACTCTAAGGCACCTAAATCAATAAGCCTGCTGCCTCGGTTGTTGACTTTCAAAAATGTAGTGAAAATTTGGAAAGAAAATGGATTGACTTTGTTAGCCTGGGCAAAATATGGAAGCAGAGCTGATCAAAGATTGCAGTGCTGACTATACACAGTGTCTGAGCAGCAGGACAGAGTCTAGGGATCAGGCTGAGAGCTACAGACCAAAAAGACCTGGAAAGCCATAGGTGACAGAGGTCTGCATGGTGCAGAGCACAGGTGTGTCTGGCCTTGAGCCATCGAACTGTTCCATTAAGAACAGTTGCCCAGTCTCTAGAGTCTAGCTACATGCCTGTCTGCAAGCTACAGCCATGCTCTATATCTTTGATTTTGTAGCTGGGATTGAACTGTGGTCAGTGAAGCGCCAGCATCTGGAACTGCTGGCCCAGGGGAGAACATAGGAGAATGGGTGGATCTGACTTCAGACCACCCTGCCAGTTCATAGAAAGCCCTTATAGTCCTGTGGCCATGAGCTAGAACACCAAAACCCAGAACAGCCTATCAGGTTCTACCGACACTCTCTCTGACTGAACTGTGGGTTACAGAGCCCCAAGGTCAGTATCTGGTGCCCAGGGGGGAGCCCAGAGTGTGGATCTGGCATAGATCTGACTTCAGATCACTCTGCCAGTCCATGGATGGACACAATACACATGTGGAGGGCCTGGGTGGCTATAGATATGTTCTTCTGCTACCACGTGGTTCACACCATGGCTTGAGCCAGAATGGGAGGAAGTATAGCCTACTGCCACACACTAGCAGGCAGTATTCACACTCTCTGGCAGATTGAATGGAGAGCCAGGGCCCCAGTGGCAGAGGGCTGGGTTTCCAAAGCCCAGCCAAAGGCAGATAGTACCTACACAATCTTGGATTTAAATTTGAGCTGCATAACACCAGTCTCTGCTGGCCTAATGAGGAGCCTAGGGTGTGGAGCAAAGTTCCCTGGAGCACAAACTAGATCACCTGCCTGATCTAGAGAAGAGTTCACTGAGCCCCACTGGTGAGGAGTCTCAACCTATAGACACACACCAATGAACTGCTCTCAATGACTAGAGAAGGACACAAAAACTACCTCCCTGCATCACATCAGAAACAGCAAGATGTCCTTGGCTGGTGCCTTAGTTTGAGCGGGACCCCTGGGCCCAAATCTGCCTATCATATTGTTCTACTTGTAGATTTCTAGGACCCTCTGGATCCTTTTATTTTGCTGTTCTCCCATGCGTCTTTCATTTAGAGTCCCAATAGGATGCCTTCCCCTCTGTCCCAGTTTCCTGGTAAGTGAAGGCTTTTGTGGGACATGACCCTTGGGCTAGTATGCAGATATAAGTGAGTATATACCATTTGATTCTTTCTGCTTCTGGGTTAACTCACTCATTATGATCATTTCTAGCTCAATCCATTTATCCACAAATTTCGGGAATTCCTTGTTTTTAATAGCTGAGTAGTATTCCATAGTGTATATGTACCACAGTTTCTTTATCCACTCTTCTACTGAGGGACACTTAGGCTGTTTCCATGTTCTGGCTATTATGAATAATAAACCCCTTCCCAGATCTAGCCAATGGTCAGAATATTCTCCACAGTTGAGTGGAGAGTGTGATACGACTTTCTCACGTACTCTGGTGCCTCACATTTGACCATGTCCCCTGGAGGGGGAGACCTGGTGGCACTCAGAGGAAGGACAGCAAGTAGCCAAGAAGAGACTTGATACCCTATGAGAATATATAGGGGGATGTAATCCCCCTCAGGAACAGTCATAGGGGAGGGGAATAATGGGAAAATGGGGAGGGGAGGAATGGGAGGATACAAGGGATGGGATAAACATTGAGATGTAACAAGAATAAATTAATTAAAAAAATAATAAAAAAAATAAAATTAAATTAAAAAAAAAAAAAAGAAACAGCAAGACGACTAACAGCCAGCATAAAAACACACAACAGAAGCCAAAATAATATGGCATCTCCGGAGCCCAGTTATCCCAAAGAATTCAAACCTGGGAACTCAAACACAACTGAAGCACAATAAAATGACCTCACATCCTTAGTAATGGAGATGATAATGAAGAAAATGAAGGAAATCCATAAACAAATACATGAAGATGTATTCAAACAGATTGAGGACCTTAGAGAGGGCATAACAGAAGCTTATAGAGAGGAAATAAAGAAATCCCCAGAAGAAATTCAGTAAAATGGAAACCGATAGATAAAAGAAATCAATAAAATATTCCTAGATCTTAAGATGAAAGAGGAAACAATGATAAAAGCACAGGCAGAAGAAAGACAGGAATGATAGGACTTAGAGAAGAAAACAGAAAATACAGAGGCAAGCTTCCCTAACAGAATTCAAGAGATGAAGGAAAGAATCTTGAGTGTAGAAGATACAATAGAAGAATTTGATGCAATCATCAAAGAAAATGTTAAGACTAAAAAATTCCTGACATAAATTATCCAAGAAATCAAGAAGACCATGAACAGAAGAAACCTAAGTATAATAGGAACTGAAGAAAGAGAAGATACCTAGCTCCAATGCCCAGAAATATTCTCAAAAAAATCAGAGAAGAAAAGTTCCCAAATTTAAAGAAAGAGACATTTATAAACATACAAGAAGCCTATAGAACACCAAATAAAATAGTGCACAAAAGAAAACACTCCTGCCACATAATAATCAAAACACAAATGTACAGAATAAAAAATATTAAAAGCGGCAAGGGGAAAAGGCCAAGTAACATATAATGGCAAGCCTACCAGATTTGCACCTGACCTCTCAGCAGAGACCATAAATGCCAGAGGAGCCTAGGCAGAGGTCCTGCAAACCCTAAGAGACCACAGATACTAGTCCAGACCACTATACTCAGCAAAGCTTTCAACAACCACTGATGGAAAAAAACAAGAATCTCCATGACCAAAACAAATTCATACAATGCCTATCCACAAATACAGATATACAAAAGTTACTAGAAGGAAGACTCCAATCCAAAATGGCAAACTACAAAGAGTATAACACACAAAATAGATAATTTTACTGAAGCAAAACATAAGCAGACAAACACTTTACTACAACCAACAACAAAATCAAGGGACTTAACAGTCACTGGTCATTAATATCCCTCAATATTAATGGTCTCAGCTCACCAATAAAAAAGATACAGACTAACAGAATGAAAGAATAAAGAAGACCCAACGTTCTTGTGCATTCAAGAAACGCATCTCAGTCACAATGATAGGTATTACCTCAGGTTAAAAGGCTGTAAATGTACTCTAAGCCAATGGACACAAGCAGGAAGCTGTTGTACCCATTCTAATATCTAATAAAATAGACTTCCAACCTGATTTAATTAAAAGAGATGAGGAAGACCACTTCACATTCATCAGAGGAAAACTCAACCAAGACAACATCACACTTCTGAACATCTATACCCCCAATACAAGAGCACACTCCTGTGTAAAAGAAAGATTAATAAAACTTAACCCACACATTGATTGCCACACATTAATAGTGGGAGACTTCAACGTCACACTTACACCAAAGCATAGGTCAAGGAAACAGAAGCTAAACAGAGAAATAATGACACTAACTGATGTCATGAATCAAATAGTTCTAACAGATATCTACAGAAATTTTCATCCAAACACAAAAGATTATACCTTCTTTTCAGCACCTCATGGAGTCTTCTCCAAAATTGACCATATAGTACATCACAAAGCAAGTCTCAACAGATAGAAGAAGATTGAATTAATACCTTGTAACCTATCTGACCACTGTGGATTGAAGCTGAACTTCAACAACAACAAAAATAACAAAAAGCCTACACACACATGGACACTGAACAACTCTTTACTCAATGACAACTGGGTCAAGTAAGTAATAAAGAAAGAAATTAGGAACTTACTAAAATTCAATGAAAATGAAAGCACAACATATCCAAATTTATGAGATACATGGAAAGTAGGGCTAATAGGAAGTTCATAGCACTAAGTGCCTTCATAAGGAGATTGGAATCATCTCATATAAGCAACTTAATGACATATCTGGAAGCCCTAGGAAAAAAAGAAGCAGGAACACCCAACAGGAAATAATCAAACTCAGGGCTTAAATCAATAAATTAGAAACAAAGAGAATAACTCAAAGAATCAACAAAACCAAGAGCTGGTTCTTTGAGAAAGTCAACAAGATAGACAAACCATTAGCCATACTAACTAAAAGGCAGAGAGACACTATCCAAATCAGCAAAATTAGAAATGAAACGGGAGACATAACAACAGACACTGAAGAAATACAATGAATCGTTAGGTACTACTTCAAAGGTCTATACACCACAAAATTTGAAAATCTAAAATAAATGGACACTTTTCTTCATGGATTCGACTTACCAAAGTTGAGTCAAGATTGGATAAACAAATTAAACTGCTGTATTTCTCCTATATAAATAGAAGCAGTCATCAAAAGTCTCCCAAAAAAAAAAAAAAAAAAAAAATCACAGGGCCAGATGCTTTCAATGCAGAATTCTACCATATCTTCAAAGAAAGAGCTAATACCAATACTCTTCAAACTACTCCACAAAATGGAAATGGATGGAGATTACCAAACTCCTTATATGAGGCCACAGTCACCTTGATATCTAAACCTCACAAAGACCTCATAAAGAAAGAGAATTTCAGACCAATTTCTCTTAGGAACATTGCTGCAAAAATATTCAATAAAATACTTGCAAACCGAATCCAAGAACACATCAAAGACTTCATTCACCATGACCAATTAGACTTCATTCCAGACATGGAAGGATGGTTCAATATATGGAAATCCACCATATAAACAAACTGGAAGAAAAAAAAAAAAACACATGATATTGAGTTAGATGCCAAAAAAGTATTTGACAAAATCCAACACCCATTCATGTTTAAAGTCTTGGAGAGAACAGGGATAGGAATTCAAGGCACAAACCTAAACACAAGAAAGGTTATACATAGGCAAACAATAGCCAACATCAAAGTAAATGGAGAGAAACTCAAGGAAATACCACTAAAATCAGAGACTATACAAAGCTGCTCACTCTCTCCATATCTCTTCAATATAGCACTTGAAGTTCTAGCTAGACAAATACAATCACAAAAGGAGATGAAGGGGATCCACATCAGAAAGGGGAAGTCAAATTATGCCTATTCACAGATGATATGATAGTGTACATAAGTGGCTCCCCAATTTCCACCAGAGAACTACAGCTGATAAAAACCTTCAACAAAGTGGCAGGACACAAAATCAACTCAAAAAATCAGTAGCTTTCCTGTATACAAATGACAATCATGTTGAGAGGAAATTATGGAAACTATACCCTTCACAATATAATATATCTAGGTATAATTCTAAAAAAGCAAATGAAAGACTTATACGGAAAAACTTAACATCTCTGAAGAAGGGGATTAAATATGATATCAGAATATTGAAAGGTCTCCCTGTTTATGGATTGGGAGCATTAACATAGTAAAAATGACCATCTGACCAAAAGCAATTTGCAAATTCAATGCAAGCCTTATCAAAATACCTACACAATATTTTAAAGATCTTGAAAGATCAAATCTCAACTTCATATGGAAAAACAAAAATCCCAGAATTGCTAAAACAATCCTGCCTAATAAAAGAACCTCTAAGCCAGGTGTGGTGGTGCACGCCTTTAATCCCAGCACTCGGGAGGCAAAGGCAGGAGGATTGCTGTGAGTTCGAGGCCAGCCTGGTCTACAGAGTGAGTCCATGATAGCCAAGGCTACACAGAGAAACCTTGTCTCAAAAATTCAAAAAAAAATTTTTTTAAATTAAAAGATCCTCTAAAGGAATCTCTATACCTGATGCCAAGATGTACTATAGAGCAACAGTAATTAAAACAGCATGGTACTTGCATAGCACTAGACTAGTTGATCAAATAGAATAAACTTGAAGACTATAAAATAAATCTACATGCCTATGGACACATTGATTTTTGACAGAAGCCAAATCTAAACAATGGGGAAAAAACTTCTTTAACAAATGGTGCTGGTCTAATTTGATGTCTTCATGTACAAAAATACAAGGAATTGGGGACCAGACAAAGCTACCCACTTTCTCCATAGCTCTTAAATAGAGTTCTTGATGTTCTAGCTAGAGCGATATCAAAAGGAGATCAAGGGGATCCAAATGGGAAAGGAAGAAGTCAAATTATCCTTATTTGCAGATGATATGATATTATACATAAGTGACCCCAAAAATTCCACCAGAGAACTCCTACAGCTAAAAAATACCTTCAGCAAATTGGCTGGATACAAAAGTAACTCAAAAAAGTCAGTAGCTTTCCTCTATACAAATGACAAACATGCAGAGGAAGAAATTAGAAAAAATACACCCTTCATGATAGCCACAAGCAATATAAAATAGCTAGGAGTACCTCTAACCAAGCAAGTGGAAGACTTGTTTGAAAAAAACTTTAAATATCTGAAGAAAGAGACTGAAGATGACAAGATGGAGAGCTCTCCCATGCTCATAGATCGAGAGAATTAACATAGTAAAAATGAACATCTTACCAAAAGCAATTTACATATTCAATGTAATCCCTATCAAAATACCTACAAAATATTTTGAAGACATTGAAAGATCAACTCTCAACTTCATATGGAAAAACAAGAAACCCAGAATAGCAAAAATAATTCTATACAATAAAAGATTCTCTGGAGGAACCTCCATTCCCTATCTCAAGCTGTACTATAGAGCAAAAATAACTAAAAGAGCATGACACTGGCACAGCAATAGGCTGGTGGATCAATGGAAGCGAATCGAAGACCCAGAGATGAATCCACACATATTTGGTCACTTGATTGTTAAAGAAGCCAAATCTATTCAATGGAAAAACGATAGTATCTTCAACAAATGGTGCTGGTCTAACTGGATGTCTGCATGTAGAAAAATGCAATTGGACCCATATTTGTCACCATGCACAAAATTCAAGCCCAAGTGGATTAAAGACTTCAACATAAAACCAGAGGCATTAAATCGGTTAGAGGAAAAAGTGGGGAAGAGCCTCATGCACATTGGCACAGGAGACAACTTCCTGAACTGAACACCAACAGCCCAGGCCTTAAGGTCAACAATTACTAAATGGGACCTCATGAGGCTGAGAACCTTCTGTAAGGCAGGAGACACTGTCAACAGAACAAACCCACAGCCTAGAGACTGGGACAAGATCTTCACCAACCCTTCATCTGACAAAGGTCTAATATCCAAAATATATAAAGAACTCAAGAAATTAAACACCACCAAACCAAATAACCCAATTAAGAACTAGGGCTCAGAACTAAACAGAGAATTCTCAACAGAGGAATATCAAATGGCTGAGAAACACTTAAAGAAATACTCAGCATCATTAGTCATCAGAGAAATGCAAATCAAAACAACACTGAAATTCAATCTTACACCCATCAGAATAGCTAAAATCAAAAATTCAAGTGACACCACATGTTGGCCAGGATGTGGAGAAAGAGGAATACTCCTTCATTGCTGGTGGGAATGCAAACTGGTACAACCACTTTGGAAAACTATCTGGCACTTTCTCAGAAAACTGGGAATAGATATTCCTCAAGAGCCAGATATTCCACTCCTTGGAATATACCCAGAAAATGCTCCACCACACAACAGGGACATATCCTCAACCGTGTTCATAGCAGCCTTATTCATAATATCCAGAACGTGGAAGCAGCCTGAGTGTCCCTCAGTAGAAGAATGGATAGAGAAACCATGGTACATTTACACTATGAAATACTACTCAGCCATTAAAAACAGGGAATCCCCAAAATTTGTGGAAAAATGGATTGAACTAGAAATGATCATAATGAGTGAGTTCACTCAGAAGCAGAATGAGTCAAATGGTATATACTCACTAATTTCTGCACACTAGCCCAAGGGGCATGTCCCATGAAAGTCTTCACTTACCAGGAAAGTGGGTCAGAGGGGAAGCCATCCTATTGAGACCCTAGGTGAGAGAAGCATGGGAGAATGGGGAAATCGAAGGATCTAGAGGGTCCTAGAAACCTACAAGAAAAACATTATGATGGGCAGATCTGGGTCCAGGGGTCCTGCTCAAACTGTGACACCAGCCAAGGACAACCCCTACCCATATCTAGCCAATAGACAGGACATTCTGCACAGTTAAGTGGAGAGTCGGGACTGACTTTCACACGAACTCTGGTGCCCCATTTTTGTCCATGTCCCCTGGATGGGGAGGCCTGGTGGCACACAGAGGAAGGATAGCAGGCTACCAAGAAGAGACTGTATACCCTATGGGCATATATAGGGGAAAGAGGTCCCCCTCAGTCACAGACATAGGGGAGGGGAGTAGGGGGAAAGTGGGAGGGAGAGAGGAATGGGACGATATAAGGGATGGTCCACCAATTTCAGTGTAATATGAATAAATTAATAAAATTTTTTAAAAATACAAGTAGATCCATATTTATCCATTATTAAAGGCCTCAATATCAAACCAGAGACACTAAATCTGTTGGAAGAAAAAGTAGCAAAGACCCTTGAACTCTGGCACAACAGGCAACTTTCTGAACAGAACACCAAAAGCCCAGGTTTTATGGTCAGCAATTAATAAATGAAACCTCAGGAAGCTGAGAAGCTTCTGTAAGGCAGAAGACCCTGTAAGCAGAATAAAGGGACAGCCTATAGACTGGGAAATCATCTTCACCAACCCTACATCTGATAAGGGCTAATATCCAAAATATGTAAAGAACACAAGACAGTAAACACCACCAAACCAAATAACCCAATTAAGAAATGGGCTTCAGAGGTAAGCAGAGAATTTTCAACAGAGGAATATTGAATGACTGAGAAACACTTAAAGAAATGCTCAACTTCCTTAGTCATCAGAGAAATGCAACTCAATACGACTTTGAGATTCCATCTTATACCCATCAGAATAGCTAAGATCAAAAACTGAAGTGACAGCACATGCTGGTAAGGATGTGGGAGAAAAGGGAACACTCCTTCATTTCTGGTGGGAGTGCAAACTTGTACAACCACTTTGGAAATCAATCTGGCACTTTCTCAGAAAACTAGGAATAGAGCTAACTCAAGGCCAAGCTATTCCACTCTTGTGTATATACCTGAAAGATGCTTCACCACTCAACAAGGACAGTTGCTCAACCATGTTCACAGTAGCCTTTTTCATAATAGCCAGAACCTGAAAGCAACCTAGATGTTCCTAAGTTAAAGAATGAAGAAGGAAACTATGGTATATTTACACTATGGAATACTACTCAGCTATTAAAAACAAGGAAATCTAAAAATTTGGAGGCAGATGGTTAGAGCTAGAAATAATCATCATGTGTGAGTTATCCCAGATCCAGAAAGACACACATGGTATATACTCACTTATAATTGGATAGTAAGCCAATATGGATGTCCTCTGAGAGTCTTCACTCGGTGAGGGCTTGGGACAGATGCTTGGACTTGGTATTGGTACTAAAGGTGAGAGAGGTATGGGAGGATGGGGAAATAGAAGGACCCATAGGATTTTGGAATCCTACAGAAAGAGCATCATGCCTGGCAGATCCAGATCCAGGGGCACCTGCACAAACTACTGTACCAACCAAGGACAATGCATGCAGTAATCCTAGACTCCCTATTCAGATGTAGTTGTGTGGAGAGTGGGGAATGACTCTATCATGAATTCTGGTGCCACCTATTTGACTACTTCTCCTTGGCGGGTAGGCATGGTGGCGCTCAGAGAAAGGGGAACTAGGCTATCTGGATGAGACCTAATAGGCTGTGATTATATGGTGAGGGAAGAGGTCTCCTTCTCTCACAGGCCTAGGGGAAGGGAATAGTGTGAAAGAGGGAGGGAGGGGAGAACTGGAAGATACAAGTGAGGAGATAACAATCAGGATGCAATCTGAATAAATTATTTTAAAAAAGAAATTGGAAACATCTCATACAAGCAACTTAATACCACCGCTGAAAGCCCTAGAATAAAAGAGGCAGACATACTCAAGAGGAGTATAGTGCTGGAAATAATCAAACTTGGTGCAGAAATCAACAAATTAGAAACAAAGAAAACAATTCAAAGAATCTATGAAATGCAGAGCTGGTTCTTTGAGAAAATCAACAAGATAGACAAATGCTTAGCCAAACTAACCAAAAGGCAGAGGGTCAGTACCCAAACCAACAAAATCGGAAATAAAAGAAGGGACATAACAACAGAAATGGGGGAAATATAAAGGATCATTAAGTCTTACTCCAAAAAGCCTATATGCCACAAAATTTGAAAATCTAAGTGAAACAGACTATTTTCTTTTTGGATTCCACTTACCAAAGTTGAATCAAGATCAAGTAAAGTAATTAATAGTTCTATATCCCCTAAAGAAATAGAAGCAGTCATCAAAAGTCTTCCAAACAGAGCCAGATAGATTCAGTGCAGAATTCTATCAGACCTTGAAACAAGAGCTAGTACCAATACTCTTCAAACTACTCCACAAAATAGAAACTGAAGGAACATTACCAAATGCATTATTTGAGGCCACAGTCACCTTAAGACCTAAACTACACAGACTCAACAAAGAAAGACAATTTCAGACCAATTTCCCATATGAAAATTGATGCAAAAATACTCAGTAAAATACTTACAAACTAAATCCACACAAAAATGTGGAAGCAGAAGGAAGTTAAACAAGTTAATCCCCTCATTAATGTCTATTACTCTCTTATTATTTATCTAAAACAATAGATATGTGCTGTATCATTTATAGACAAGGATGTTACAGAAACTCGGTGGCACAGTCCTAGAAAGAAATGAACTAGACAGCCACGTTTTCTGCCTTCTTTGTATAAGACATATTAAGGAACATGAGATTTTCACCAATTGTAGGTCTTACAAATAAGGGTGCTTGATCTATTCCTTTGGTAGCCAGAGAAGGAAGATTTTTCAACATTCTTTTGAAGGTATTAGAGATCCTCAAATTCCTGAAGGGCTAACACACTTACTAATTTTATAATTGTAAACCTAGTAGGCTAGTGTATAAAAGATGGGACTTCAGTGCTTCTCTTCAGAGCGTCTCCTTTCCAGCCGTGGATTCAGCATTGATCATATATACAGCATTTTTTTGGATCTCAGCGACAGATACTGCCTTGTAAATTGGGTTTGAGAAGTTAAAAAAAAAATAGTCAAACTGTGTTGACAAAGAAAAAACAGTAAAGTGGGTTGCTTAAAAAAAAAAAAAAAAAAAGACAATAATTGTGATAACCTCAAAGTAGACATCCTTGGAAAAAAAAAAACTTTAGAAGTGTGCTTGGGCTATGTTCCTGTGTCTCTGAGAGGCTTTAATTTCTCCACAAGAAATCATCGATTGGAGAAAGATTTAAAAGTGAATGCTCTTATGCCAATTTGAAGAAACCTAGTATTTTGGTGAATTCAGGACCAATGAGAATCAATCCATGATAAGCCCCAAATATGTTTGTAGCATGGAGCAGCACATGAATTTGGATATAAATCCATACAGATGCTAATTCTTAACCTTTTCTTAAGTATATCCTGGCTCACATGATATGCGGTGAACTTTTCTGATGAAAGAGCAAATGACGGAGGTTGACTTGCTCCTGTGACTCATGGTAGGCGCCAGAGTGGGAGAGTTTTGCCTGATGGCACAAGGATAAAAAGAACATATTTGTTCATGAGGAAATGACAAACTTTGGGTCTGGAAAGTTTTTGTGCACACCTGGGCCCTTTCAGTAGATAGGGCTATGAGAGATAAGCAGTGGCAGACAGACAGCCTAGAGGCAATGAGAACAAGGAAGCATTCTGGAAAACCAACCAGGACACTAGGTGAGATGGAATTGTTCCCCTTCATCCCTGACTGAGCTGATAAATATGAGTTCCTCCCATATTAACAATTTTATTTTTGCCAGTCGGAAGGAGCTCCAAGTATGAATGACTCAGGAATCTTTGAGAATGACAGCATAGTACCGAGAGCTACAAATGGAAGTGATTCTCATGAGCATTGCTCTATTAGTATTTATCTTAGAAAAAATAAGTGCAACAAACCACAAAGCCACATTTTGCATTTGTGGAGATCAGATCTCGGGGAAGCAGTGGTGGGAGGAAAGCCCTATAGAGAGAAGAAAACTGTCAGAGGGAGTATCTCTGTGACAAGCTGGAGACCTAGGTCAGGGTAGGCTCCTGGAAGTGTGTGAGAAGGACTCTAGCAGAGACTCATGGTAGCAGGGACTAGAGTCCTCCTCACACGCTACCAGGAGCCAACCCTGACATAGGAGGATGCTCTCTAGCTTGACAAGTTTCTTAGTAGAGGAAGGGGAACACCACTCACCCACAAAAACTCAAAAAAAAAAAAAACCTCAAAAAAGAATCTATGTACTGTTTTTGATTCATTTCTCCCTTTCTTCTTATCCATCTAATACCTCCTGAGTACTCCCTTTCTTCATCTCAAATTCATAAGCTCTTATTCTTAGGCCATCCTTACTACACACATACATATATGCAACCTATGAAATCTATTTAGGGTTGTCTGTGTGCATATGTATTTGAGGATGAACACTTGTTATCAAAAAGCCAGTTAGAGGGCTCCTTCATGGCAAAGAATAATTCTTCCTCTCTCAACAGTCAGCAATTGTATGTAGTTCTTTACCTTGTGGTGGTGGGCCTTATGGGATTTCTTCTATCCACATTGACATATCTACTGGCCTTGTCACTGTTCAGGCAGAGACAACCATATTGTTCAGTGTTAATAGGTGCACTTTTCATGTGATACTCAGAAGACACAATCTAACATCAGATATCTGGTCCTCTGTTTCTACCGCCTTTCAAACCTTTCTTCAGCTGTGGCCCCCTGAGACTTGACTGTACTGGTTGTGTTGCATGTGTACCAGTCCAGACCTGACACACCATAGTTAGTGTTATCTGCATTTTGATGATGTGTAGGTTGCTGGTGAACATCTCCATCTATAGCCAAAAATGAGCATCTTTGATTAGGAGCAAGAGTTACACTTATTTGTGGGGGATAAAGATATATTTGAATGCATTTTGAATTTATAGTGATTTAGGAAAGTAGTTGTAGTAGCTTCTCTAAATCACATGGCCTCATCAGCTTGAGTTATACTATCAAATGTGAATACTCTTCAAGTAGGCCTTAGGTTCAATAAGACAGGTGTTGCTTACTATAAGATACAATGCCACTTTTTGTGCCTTTGTGGATATCTTACCATAGTTGTTTTTCATTGACATTATAAGGTAGGACATTTGACACTCACCCCCCTCACCCCATAACAGCTATCAAAGCAACTTCCAATATTATGAGATCTAGTCCTGAAAGAGGAGACTTTCAGGTCAGAAAATCTGTTCAATTCCTCAACTCCATATCACCAGTGTATGGTGTCTTCATAAATAATGAAGTAATCTTAAGGACAGAAGCATTAGTCTATATTGTGGGGAGAGTCTCTTGGACTCCCTTTGTCAAAGTTTAAATAAGGTTTTTTATGCCTGGTTGAAGTATAACCCACATAGTCCTCCTCATTATAAGACTTTTATTATAAAAAGTATTTTGAATTTTCCAAACTTTAAGTGTTATACAAAATAATGCTTTAAATACAATATTTTGATTTCCATATTGTACCTGGATCTACCTAACTCTTATACTACATTTGTTTGTCTGTCCTGTCTCCTTCATCCTCAAAATAGATATAAATTATTATCTCTGACACAAGTGCTATTCTCGTCATATTATCACCATAGATTAGTGTATATGAAAAATGACTTTTGGCTGATTACTAATGTCTTAAAGTAAAACTCATCTTGCTTTGAATATGATGTAGGACATACTTATGTCATGCAAAATTGTATGTGAATTGATATGGTGCTTCCATTTTTTTTTTCATTTTTATTTTTTTCCTTCCTTGTAGGTGTTTTTGAGAAACTCTAGCTTCTCCTGGCTACACTCAGACACCTGGCACTGAGTGTAAATTCAAGTTGAGACTTTGTCAATAATACTTTTTTAAATTTCACTACATAAATTATTGTATGGGAATTTTCACTTTTTCCACAATCCTTCATTACATTCTGACAGAACAAAATGTATAGCCATAACCTGGGCCTGTATCTTCTCACAGAGACTAAATCATTAAACAAAGAGCATGCACGAGCTAGACCTAGTCCCCTATACATATATAGAAGATGTAAAGCTTGGTCATCCAGTGGGTCTCATAACAATTGGAGTAAGGGCTGTGCTTGACTCTGTTACCTGCCTATGGATCACTTTTAGCTAGCTGGACTGCCTTATCTGGCCTCAGTGGGAGAGGATATGTCTAGTCCTGTTGCAATTTGATGTGGGTTGGTAGTTCTCTGAGGAGAAGGGGAGAAGGGAATTGGATAAGTGAGTGCAAGGGTGCAACTGGGAGGAGAGGAATGAGTGGGCTATTATCAGGCTATAAAGTGATTAAATAAATTAATGAAGAAAATAACTTCAAAAAAAAAAAAGAAGTATAAAGGTAAGAATCTGAGTTCTTCTCAAAATTCCATGCTTTGTGACTTGAACCAGGGGAGGTGGGAATGTACTAAGATATATATATACATACATATATATATATATATATATATATATATATATATATATATATATACATGTTAAAGAAGTTGAAAGTAGAACAAAGGAGACTTGGTAAAAAGTGAAGAAAGTATATAGAATGTATCTAAGATAATGATGTGGTGATATGAATTCAGAGAAGCATAGTGGAAGGAAGTAATTAGAGAAATCTGTCGCTATTTAATGCTTTTACACCACCATTTTTTGTTTTAAAAACGTTATTGTTTATTTATGGTGGAATTGCTTGATAATTGTATTTTCTGTCATTTCATTGTGAAAGTTGGATTATAGAAACAGCTGGTTTTAAAAAGGTATCCCAATATTTCAAACTTCTTCGTAGCAGTTCTGAGCTTTTAGTAGGGATCTTAGTCATGACTCTAAGTTGAACCAGATGGTGGAATAGAAGCCAAGTCAGGCTGACTGGCAGATTGAAGTCTGTTATGTAAGGAAACATTAGCTTATCATTGCCACCCTTTGTATCTCCAGCCCAAGAATCAACTCAATCACACTGTAACATACTTATTTTATCACAGGACCCAGGAACTTTCTTAACTATGGGACTGAAATTGCTGTTGCTAATACAACCAACACAGTAGCTACCACTGTATTAAACGATGGTCACTCCTGGCAAAACTAGGCTGAAAGATTTCTACTGGAAAAACTGCAAAAACATTGATTGTTTAACTTTTATAGAAAGAGTTTCTAGGATTATATTAAAAATAAGCACAACACATCAAGATACATGGAACATTGTAAAGACTATATTAATAGAAGTATAGATTACTGAATTGCTACCTCAAAAATTGTGAGAGATCTCAAATTAATAACTTGATGATACACCAGAAAGTATTGGAAAAAAGAAGAACAAACAACACTCTAAAAGAGTAGATAAACAAATTAGCACTGAGGTTGAAATTAATTTTTTAAAAAATGAATTAATGAAACAGAAATTTTTAAAATGAATTAATGAAACAAAACTTTGATTCTTTGAAAATGTCAAAATATTGACAAAAATTTAGCCAAATTAAAGGAAATAAATAAGAACATTATGATGGGCAGATCTGGGTCCAGGGGTCCTACTCAAATTATGGCACCTGCCAAGGACAATACAGAAAGTAAACTTCGAACCCCTACCCAGATCTAGCCAATAGACAGGACATTCTCCACAGTTGAGTGTAGAGTGGGGTCTGACTTTCACACAAACTCTGGTTCCCCATATTTGACCACGTCTCCTGGATGGGGAGGCCTGGTGGCACTCAGGGGAAGGACAGCAGGCTACCAAGAAGAGACTTGATACCCTATGAGCATATACAGGGCGAGGAAGTCCACCTCAGACACAGTCATATAGGAGGGGAGTAAGGGGAAAAGGGGAGGAAGGGAGGAATGGGAGGATACAAGGGATGGGATAACAATTGAGATGTAATATGAATAAACTAATAAAATATATTTTAAAAAAAAGAAAAAAGAAATGTTCAAAATTAAAAAAAAAAAAAAGATACATAGTCCAGCTAATAAAATTAGAGATAAAAGGAGACATGGAAACACAGGAGAAGGCTCCTCCTTGTTCCAGAGACAGCTGTACCTTTTCATGCAATGACAATCTGGACCCTTGACAGCAGGGTGAAGGTTAGAGTAGACAGATTTGGCTATATTGGGCTGCTGGTTACCAGGGATTCTGATCCAGAAAAGTTAAGACTGTTGACATCAATGACTCCTTCATTGACCTCAGCTATGTGGTCTGCATGTTCTAGTATGACTCTACCCATGGCAAGTTCATCAGCACAGTCAAGGCTGATAACTGGAAGCTTGTCATCAATGGAAAGCCATCACCATCTTCCAGGAGTTAGATACCAGTAAAATCAAATGGGGTGATGCTGGTGCCAAGTATATTGTGGAGTATACTGATGTTTCACCACCATGGTGGATATTGGAGCCCATTCGAAGGATGAGACCCACAGGATTATCATTTTTTCCCCTTCTGCCAATGCCAACATGTTTGTGATGGCTGTAGCCATGACAAGTATGACTACTTACCCAAAATTGTCAGCAATGCTTCCTGCATCACCAACTGCTTAGCCCTCATGGCCTAAGTTGTCCTGATAACTTTGGCATTGTGGAAGGACTCATGACTACAGTCCATACCATCACTGTTACCCAAAAGACTGTGGGTGGAGCCTCTGGAAAGCTGTAGCATGATGGCTGTGAGGCTGCCCAGAACATCCTCCGTGCATCTATTGGTACTGCCAAGGCTGTGGGCAAGGTCATGCCAGAGCTGAACAGGAAGCTCAGTGGCATGGCCTATTGAGTGACATTGTTCCTACTCCCAATGTTTCTAGTATAGATCTGGCATACCGACTGGAAAAACTTTCCAAGTATAATGACATCAAAAAGATGACGAGGCAGGTATCAGAGGGCACACTAAAGGGCATCCTGGGATACTTTGAGGACTAGGTCATGTTTTGTGACTTTAACAGTGACTCCCACTCTTCCACCTTTGATACTGGGGCTGGCACTGCTCTCTCAAGGACAACTTTATAAACCTCATTTCCTGGTATGACAATGAATGTGGCTACAGCAACAGGGTGGTCTCATGGCTTACATGGCCTTCAAAGAGTAAGAAACCCAGGACCGCATACCCCAGCAAGGACATGAGAGCTAGAAAGAGGCTCTTGGCTGCTGAGGAGACCCTGTTTCAACTCATCTCCTGACACTGAGTATCTCTTTTTACAGTTTCCATCTTAGACCCTCAGAATAACAGGGAGCCTTATGCCCTTGAATACCATCAATAAAATTCACTGCAGCTGAAATAGAAAAAAAGAAATACAGAAGAAATGCAGATAATGATAAGGACATTATTTTTTAATCTATCTTACACCAATTTAGAAAAATATAAAATGAATTGATGAATATCTAGATATATAATATATAAAAGTTAAATCAAGGTAAAGCACATAATTTAATTACACCCATACCATCCAATGACATGGAAATACTAAGTAAAAATATCCTAAATGCCACTGCACACAGCTGTTGCATATAACACATTTACTTGTTACTTACATCTGCAGAAAGCTGAAAATCAACCTAGTAATCAATACCAGGCAGCTTTTGGAATGTTTCCATACTTTGGTTTTGTGCTTAAGGTACAAAGCTGGGAGTGCAGCCCTTGCCTACCATGTGTAAGGCCTGGACCCAATCTCCAACAGAACAGAACTAAAGAAAAGATAAAAGATCAAAGGCAGGCAAGTGTCTGTAGTCCTGCAACAGGGACCACCCCAAGGTGATGAAATAAACTCTGGGCTTCGTACATGTTCCACATTAAAGACATGCTCTATGTTTTTCTCTACCTCTATCCCTTACACGCTACATGACTTTGCTATAAAAAAAGAAAATGTCACAAGGCTGGATGCTGAATTCTACCAGATTCTCAAAGAATTGTCAATTTAAATATTGCAAGTGCCTCTCAAAACATTCTGCAAAATAAAGAAGAGCTATCAGACTAGTGAAGTAGATGAAGGGGATACAAATAGGAAAAGAAGAAGCGTAAATATTCTTATTTACAGGTGGTATAATTCTATATATAATAGACCATAAAGACTTTACTAGAAAATTCCTACAACTGATAAGACATTCACCAAAGTGGTAGTATACAAAATTCATACACAATAACCAAATCAGTGAAATAATGCTATTCACTCTATTTGAAAAAATATTTTAGAGTTAATTTAACCTGGAAGTGGTTTCTGAAATGAAAACATTAAGACATTAAAGTACATACCAGAAGATGGAAAGACCATGGTTAAGAAAAATCCTGGGTCCAGTGCTAAAATAAGTATGTTACAGTGTGATTGACTTGATTTCTAGAATTAACATCCTGGACATGGCCGCCATACCAACAGCAATCTACACATTCAATACAATCTCATAGAAGATAGAGCACAATACTTCAGGGAAGATAAAAAACATAATCTTATATTTCTTATGGAACCATAATCAGTTAATTTTTTCCAAGACTTACAGACTCATAGGGGCCCAGGTACATAGCCTCTGTCAAACTATTAAGATCTTATATAAAACTCTGGTTTAAGATTAACATAATTATTAACATATTTTCCTTTAAGTGACCCCTTTGATGATTTTCTTTTTACATGTATTGATAGCAGCTCACAAGTCCAAGTTATATAACAATCTTTGTCATATTCGTCTAGCAATGTGTCTATTTCTATAAACAGAGTCTTCCACTGATTCTCAGAATGGAAAGAATATATTTTAAAATAAAATGCTGACATCATATCTTTTACCTCTCCCTCTATTATTCTTGTTAAAAGAATTACTGAGTCTGTCAGGCATTTAAGGACTGCGGGACCAAGAACAACTAAAAAAAGGTGTAGAAATAACTTCTGTCTGCAAATATCAAAGCAACAGAAACATCTGGTAGGGCTACCATTGGCAAGTATCATATAATCCACAAAATCTATATTTGCAATAGAGAATGACTGCAACTTGGGTGACTGGTTACTTTGACCCTAAGAACGAAAACATGAAATTCTCTCACATTCCTATCCAAAAGTGATATAGTCAGTATCAATAGCTGGATAAATTATAAGACATTCACTGAAGAGTGAATCCTATTAGATGGATCTCTGTCTTTGTCAACATGTTTGTACAAGCTAAAATGAGTAAATATAATTTCTTTTAGCAATTTATTTCCCCAAAATTTGTGGGAAAATAGAAAACTGATACAAGGTTATAGGACTACATGCTTATGAGGAATTTAGCTTTAACACACCTGATAGGAAAGGTTTAACTAAGTAACTGTTGCCAGAAATTCAAGTGTAGGATCCCCATGAGTTACAGTGTTTTCTTCCAGAGAACTTTCTTCAGATGTTGGTTGCCTGCATACCCAAATTGAAGAACATGAGGGAAAGGGGCCTTGTTTAGCTTGGGAAGAATATACTAGTCATCTGTTTTCTTTCTCATCAACTATAGTCAAGTAACTCATTTGCAGAAGTTGAAGAGCCCCTAGGTGAATGCCTACCCTTAAGATAGATATGAATTTTTGCTCATGTTTCCCATTTGTAAAGACTGTAGTTGCTGAGCACTTTGTGGACAGAAACACTCACATTTTGTTTGACAGAGTACTGTGTTATTTGCTACTCTACATCATTTTTTATTCATTGGTTCAGATTTTGGTTTAATTTTTACCTCCACATTGTATGAACAACAAGATTTAGTAACCATTTGTAGTAAATTTGCAAAAAGTAATTGCAATAGATAGACTACTAAATCAATCTGAGATTTAGATAGTGTATATTCTTCAGTTTTATTGTATTGTGGCACTGAGCTATAAAGAATACAAATAATTTTGAATATCTTCATTGCAATTTTTAGTAGTATAAGGAATGTTGAATTGAAACTATATATCTCAAACCAGATTTCTAGCTAACTTCCATTCATGACAGATGCTTTTTCTTGCCCAATCTATCTCTTTATTGAACAGAGCCTGGAAGATTGTTGAATACTTTTTCGGACATGGGTATCAGCTTCCAACTGCAGTGTGCCTGATAACAAAGTGAATTTTTTAGTACGAACATGGTAATAATAAAAAAGGTTCAAGGGGTGACTCTTGTGTTTCTCTTCAGAATATCTCCTGCCTGGGCCGCAGCAGGCAAAACAGTGCAATTTAAGAAGATCAGAATAATGGTGCCTGGAGTGAAAATTAGGCAGGTAAAGTGCTGTAGTGATAGTGATTCAGTGAGTAAGAAAAACAGTAAAAGTGATGCACACAACGAAAAGCATATTGGGAGATTGGGGTGCTTTGAAGCACAGCTTCTAGGGACATTTTGACTAAAAGTCAGATGTCACACTTAAGTGTATCTTAGAGCACAGTTCAGTGAAATCAGGAGGAAGCACAAGTGTTGTGAGGGAAGCTGTTGCCATAGTGAGGGAGATGCCATTGATGGAAACCAATACAGGCATTTTCTTTGCAGAATGGTCACTGTTGTTGGCATACACTGGCACAGAGCACTGCTGACTAGCCTCCCACTATTAATCAATAGATATGTGAGCCCCCTCTAACATGATGAAAGCTAATGTTTTGATGAATGCTCAGCTAATTGAGCATACAGCCACAATAAATAACATTTGTAAAGTTCAACAGACAGAGTGATTAGCAAGGTATGCCTTTAGTCATAGTAACATTGAAGTGTAATAGGTTTAGCTTAAGCTAAGAGTTGGTGATTATCTATACCAAACTTAACCACACAGTGTTAAAATGTATAATGGAAGATACGTAACTTAGGGCAGGAGTCATCTTAGGAGACCCAGTGTGTCCCAGTATTAAAAAGAATCATCTGAGGACATGAAATCAGGTCAAGCCTTGTGATCATGGAAAATAAGGCTATTGGATGTGAACATTGTTCTCCCAGCTCTGGGCCATTTCAGCAGACATGTATGGCTCATAAACAGGATGTGGCCATAGGGCCAGCCTGAAGCCAGTCTGACACAGCAGCCAGGTGAAATGGTAAGGATCTGAAAATGGGAATGGGACTGTCTCACCATTAACCCCTGACCAGGGCAAGGAATCTGAACTGCCTAGCCAAAGAACATCAGTTGTCCTGGGAAAGTGCCTCAAGATGATGAGCCCTAATGTTCAATAGGCAAAGACATGTGGACACATTCTATTTTTCAGAGATATGATAAATTGGATTTAGAAGAAGAAAAAAAAGCAACATTGTCATTGTAGAGTTAATTGTGGCTGATGCTGCACTGGATTTCATCATGGCAAGTCAGATGACACAGCTGCTCACATGGCTCCCATCATTGGAAAGCTGTGGAGTACAATGCTGTTTCCGCACCTCACTTGCCCTTTTCATTCAGTTTGTGGTGTTTCCTACCCATAAACTGGTCCTCTTCCCTAAAATAGCAGTATATACAGTCTTCCTCACAGAAACACCCAGAGACTCGTCTCTTAGGCAATTCTAGATCCATCAGGCTGCCAATCTCTATTAGCCATGACTGCTCTAGCCCTGTCTACGTGACACTTAACTACAACAGTTTACACAATACTTGTCTGTCCCCTTCTGCATGGCTAATACCCATGTCAGAGCACATGACTCATGAGGCCCAATTATGAGTCTCCATAGTGAATCAGAGTCTCAATGTTGTTCATTCATCCACTATCTCTGCTTAGACTCAAAGAATTCCATAACTGTGAGATCCTCATTGTTGGGTTGATACAGAAGGAATAAGGCAAATGAAGGATGATGTCAACAAAGCAAGACTGAGTGTGAGCAATGCAACAAGTCCTGTAGCACTACACCTGGCATCTTAGGGCCAGAATTTGTCATATTGGCTCTAAAGTGCTCATGTATCACACAGCCCTACCAGCTCTTTTGTGTATGGGAAACATTCCTTCTCTCATTGGTTCGTAGCACTCCAGGCTTGAAACTTTTCATGGTCTTCACATCTCCAATACCCTGGAATCTATATTGCAAGTTAAGCATAGTTTTGCCCTTATTACAAAGACAACAAACATGCTCATACCGCTTGGTCTTTCAAACTCTCAGGAATCCCAAGGCAAGTCTTGATCCGGCATCTTTGATCCCTAAGAAGCTATGACATATGTATAATATTGTCAAGTCCTGGGGAAAGCTTTAACATGGCACCTCCGGTAGTCTCTGAAGGTATTCTTGATGCTGTGAAGTTGACAGTGACTATTAAACATAATAATGGAATGTTATCTACAGCCATAGAAGGCACTGCCTGGGATATACCTTGTTGACCACAATTTCATTCTTTGGAGGAAACAAGACTAATGAAGCCTTTTTATTATATTTGTATATTATAATAACTGTTTTGATTTTTAATGATTGTCATACATGCCAAACTCAATCCAACTTGCAGTTGTCCCTCAAAACATCTGTATCTGGCTCCACACTGCTGCTCTTATGTGTCTAATATATAGAGCAAATGTTATACAGTGTTCCATAGATATTTTTTAAATTCACAAAATCAAATTGCTCAGCATGTGTGACTCTTTTGACCTTATTCCCAATACTCCAAAAACAATGAAGTCAGTATTTTCACATGTCCACAATTCATTGAAAATTTCAGAAGTAGTAACTGAAATATATAAGAACATGAAGAAAATATTGAAGGCCTTGGACATAGTAAGAACTTCACATCTGTCTTCATGGGGCAGAGTTTTCTTTTTTGATTTACAATGTAATTTGGACCCAAATCACAAGCTTGAAATAAAGTAAACATGTAGTTATACATAGATTAATCATCATGGCAATTAGGCTGTAAACAGCCCCTCAGGGGGAGAGTCAAAGATCCTCACTTGAATTTGCATATTACTTCCTTCTGCCCCTTAGCAATATATGGCCTTGGGGATGGTGAGAAATACTATATAGGAGGGGAAATTAACTTGTTAGGATGTAGTGGTGAAGATTTCCTGAGTCAGTTAGCCAGGCTGCACTGGGATTCCTCAGAAATGCAGCTGTCTTTAACTCATCCATGCTTCTGTAAGTAACTCATCAATACATTTCTTTCAAATGACGACCGTACGGATTATATTGCTTTACAAAGCAGGGTTGGAGGGTTTACATTCTCTGGTGTTATTGTTCCTGTATGGTTTCATAGGGACAAGCTTTAGTGTGTCTCTTCAGAGGTGCAGCTGCCTTTGATCCAGCTGCGCTGCAGTGAGTAACTTGTCTCCATAATCCCCTCATCGGCATTGAACATTGCCTTATCTTAAAACAAGTGGGTTTGTTATTGTCGCTGCTGTTGCATTTGCTTTTTATTTATTTATTCTTGGCTGTTCTTGTTCTCATATATGCACTGAATGAACATTTTTCCACACTGTAGACAGGGAAGTAAAGTCAGGAGTTGAGAAATATTTTCTAACTATTGATCTAAAAAACCATTGCACTGCGTGCTATTGCATCACTGCTTCTGAAATGAAAGTTTTCTTATTTGCTAAGCTATAGCAATGGCTAGAGACATTTTGCACTGCCTGAGTTGTCCTAAGTAGAAAAGAGCAATAGTAACTGTGTCCAGTGGCACAGACCAGCAAGGAGAATGTTTAACAATGAGTGATGAAGAGAGGTTCAGAACATGGAATGGTCTACTCCACAGAACCAAACTTGTAAACCTTGATGTTTCCAGTCAGAATAAGACAAGACTGGGCAAATTTTGTTCCATCTACAGAAGGAAAAATATACATGAACTTAACGATATTTTCAATTCTGTGGACATAGTCTATAAATATAGTAGGCATGACTCTATATATGCAGCTTTGGGAATTTCAAACAAGCGAAGTACACTTTAACACAAATGATACTTTGCTGATATTTACCTTAATTTCCTTGTTAATATTTCCAAGTAAAATGAATTAATAGCATCCAAAATTTCACAAAGGCACACTCTTAAGTTTTATGAAATTATAAGCCCAAATTGGTAGCTTTCTTCTGCATCTCTTAGGTTGTGAAAATCTTTCAGATGCTAAATTATACATGTTCATATATTTATACATAAATATCTCTCATGTATAAGATAAATTTAGGGAAGTTTCATGAATTTGAACAGTTTTCTTCTATAAGAGAAATTATTCAAACTTAATTATTTTTATTTTATTTTATAATACCCTTTTATCTTGTATATTGCAGAATATTTGATAGTTTTAATATGAGTATTTAGTTTGTGTGTTTTCTATATATAAATCTCATTAAGTTTCTAAATTTCCAGTGCACATTTCCAACTACATTTATCAAAGCTTCTGAGGACCAGGGGATTATTCATACTAGTGTCCCTGAAGGTATATAAACTTTCCATTTTAGTACACTGATGGTGATTCATACTATAAAGACCAAAAGATATTGATATATTATGGTTCTTTTGGGCTCTGTGAAAAAATAATTGATTATGACATGAAACCAGCTTACTACAAAACATTTTATAACTGTATTACACAAAGAAGATAAAACTAACTTCCAAAAGCCTGTGTTATCACATCACAAGGAGAAAGTGTAGCTGGGGAGAATGCTAAGAACGTGTTACAACACAGAACCCATGGTGATGTGCATGAACTCCACTGTTGTATGTTGACTTCTTAAAAGTACCGAAAGTACAGACAAAAAAATGTTTACAATCTCCAAATATAATCTATTTTATCATCATAATTGGTATAAACCATAAAGTCAGAAAAGACTTACATTTTGACAAAAGAAAAAAAAAAGAAGAAAGAAAGAGAAAGAAATGTATGGCAAGAAGATCCATGCATGATAGGGCTTTATTTTTATAGCACCATTCTATTCATCATAAATTTTAGTACACAAAAAATGATGGGCTTATTCCCATGTGGCATGAAAATAAACCAACAAACAAAACTGTTCTTCTTATGCTGGTATTTAAAATCCTAATAGTAGATATTGGATTGGATTTGGAAGGAGACTAGAGTGATGGCTCGGGAGATAAAAATAATATCCTCTCTCTTGAACAGGACCTGAGCTTGAGTCCCACTCCCCATATGGCTGTTCAATCCCTGGAAATTTGAGCTCCTCCTCCTGTCCTCTATGGGTGCCAGGCATGCATGTCATAGACATAGACATATTCATACAGATAAAACACAGATATACATAAAATAAAATTAATAATTACAAACCTTACAAATGTATGAATGGTGTTGCTGAAAACCAGTAGAAAATCACAAGACATTTATCTATCTGAAAAGACCTACTTGGACAAAACTAGCTCTACTTAAGCTGGCCTCCAAATGTTTGGAGATTGCAGAAGCATAGCTAGAAATAACAAAGAACAGCAGAGGCTCTCATATTACAAAATATGAATGTGGGAAAATATAACCCTCTAATTTAATATTCTTATTAGAAAAATGTTCATTATTCTCATAAAATAAGACATAACAATTTGTATAAAAGAGCCTACTATTAGCAAAGGCTTAGATGGGCAGTGTCACTCTGGATAAACTCAGATGCCTATGCCTCAAGAGTTGTTATTCTCCCCTACCAGCGACACTGCTTCTGCTACTGGCGTCCAACCTGCTCCTGTGGGAAGGTGTGGCTGCACTGCCCATGTGTTCAGTGAGGAATGGTCGCTGCTTTGCTTCCGTGAGAGAAATGTTGGATCGAGCAGTCGATATGTCTGAGTACATTAACAAACAAGCCTTTCAAATGTTTGTTGAATTTGTAAGTACCATTGCCTAGTTCCAGCTTTTTACCAAATTGATCCTCCATAGAAATAGTTGGGTTATATTAGTATAAAGCATCATGTTCCAACTTTCAAACAATATAGCTTCATTTGTAGAGAAAACAGAAGCTACTAGACTGTGAAAGCAGAAAATAGGGTATTTCACATGGAATATGAAGACTGTTACCATGATATATTTTTCTCTATTTTAATTTATTGTTCTGACATAAATCCATGCAATCCACGGCTGAGATAAAATCTGGTTCTTTTTCAGTATATCTGGTAAGCTAGTCTTTGTTTTCATTACTCACCTTGGATTCTCTATTACCTAATAAAGGAGAATGGATTGTAGTGATTGCAAACATTAAATAGAGCTGAAGACACTGAACCGCGTTATGGGAAGATGAAATTAATATGTAATCCTCATTGTCCTCGACGTTATTAATAATTTTAAACAACCTAAGATATGAGATTTAATAACAACGGGTTCTGCTGCAGGAAAATAGGTCAGATCCTCATGATAAAGGCATCTTCAAGACTTTGTGGTGCATGTTTAACTCCAGTAAATGGAGTGTCAAGAAGGATGACTTTTATACCTCAATGGGTTTGTGAGGAGTTTGCTCAATGCTTTTAAACCCTATATATTCCTAAAATTTATTTCACATATTATTGTTCTGCCATTTACACGAAGTGACGGGTCACTTAGGACATTCAGAATCATCTTACAAATCCATTCAAACTATCAAATATGTCACTAACAGTTTTGAATAATAGATATTTAAACAAAGATTTAGAAGTACATAACAAATAATTAAGTATCATTAATATACAAAATACATTAATTTTATATTTTAATTAGGTCATGGCTTAATATTTCCTAGGACATTCTGTATAGGGTTTAAGATTTATTTTTCACAAACATCACAATAGTATTCTGTATTTCTAGTGAATGAAGTGAGGGATACTTGTGTAGGCGCCAAGGTATCGGAAAGAAAAGGTAGACATCACGGTGTTTCTTATAAATGATACTTTAAAAGAATTGGTACTTTGTAGTATTGCTAGTTTTAGCTGAAGAGGATGCCTGAGAATAGTAAATAGGAATCTGAAATTTTTTAAATGTATATGAATATAAAATAAGACTACAGATGGAATGTAAAATGTAGTTAAATGGCTTGTTTCCTTACTATATTATTTTAAAAATGAAATATCTATCAAATTCATTAGTGTGCTGTTCATTGATTCATTTACACAATTTCTAGTCACCATGTAATTATGTATTTCATTGTTTCCAGGATAATCAGTATTCCCAGAGCCAGCAGCTCATTAGCAAGAACTTAAAAAAATGCCACACAGTTTCTCTCGAGTTTCCAAGACCTGGGAGTAAAGGCATGCAGATACATGTAAGTCTTCACTTAGGCATTTATTTCACCAAATTTATACACTGGCTTTGCCATACTTTAAGTTATTATAGTCACTATATTGGACACAATAATCGTGTCTACAGAAAATGGAGAGGGAATGCATGTTAAAAGGAAATTTTATTATGTATTTCACAAATAATAAGAAAAACCTCTAAATAACATTAACAAATCTATAAATCAATCATGGAGAGGATCCTCTTTCAATGCCAGACCTTAAGGATCTTTGTATTCTATAGAAAATTTTTAATTATTGATGACATTCATTGTGACATATGCAATACTGTGGATTTATAGAATGACAATGTAGTCGCATTTATTATAAATTGGTAATGGACCCTGTGTTGACAGCTCTTTACATAAATAAGGTGTCTACCATTCTTTCCTGGCTTTCAAGCACATTCTGGTTCTACTTCTGTTTCTGATGCTAAATGTTGGTTCCTAAGTAATTGCTCTGCCTTCACTCATGTCATATCTGAATATCAGCTAAGGAGAAGAAGAGAGTTATCATTCTAAGATGCTCCACAGTGTGTAAGCAGCCCCACTGTGCGCTGACAATGCTACATATCAAGTCTCCTCTAAGTCCTAATTTTTGTCATCCCTCACTTCTGATTTTGTGCCATAAATGACCTCAAGACGATTTAAATTGAACATTACTGTGCATCCTTACAGAACCCCACATCCTCTGTGTTCAGCTTCAGGACGAAAAGATTCTGTGTCTCTACTATTCTTATTAAAATAACAACAAAATAATGGAGGAAAGTGGTGGAAATGGAGCTGAGGATGAGACTATCCTTAATAAAAGTTAAAGTTACTACAACTGTGCTAGCAACTTTCAAGCACCCTACGGCCATTTCTAACTTCAATCCACTCAAATTATATAACACAAAGTCCATGGCAACATTTATTTCTTTATATGATTTACAAAAGAGTGCTGTAAATGCTCACATGAGTAACAAAGCAAGTTTATTTCACCTTTTTGAGCCAAAAATGCTTGTGTATAACTATTGTTTTTCACTTGTTTTCATGTGATTGTTCAAATGTGGGTACCTAGCCACTGAACTTGCTGAAATTGGTGGGCAGATTATTGGGTGCCTGGAAAGCCCCTCTGCACCATCTAGTGAACCACATGCCTTCCTTGAAAGATGCCCCTGATACTATCCTCTTCAAAGCCAGAGAGGTGGAGCAAATGAACACTGGCCTCCTGGAAGGAGTTAGGACCATTCTCAGCCAGGTGAGCAGACTCTTTACTTCTTTGCTTTCTTCTTCATGAATGGAGTTTTGAAATATGTCTCTTTCAAAAAGAAAGAAAGAAAGAAAGAAAGAAAGAAAGGAAGGAAGGAAGGAAGGAAGGAAGGAAGGAAGAAAGATGCATAGAAATAATCAGTCACATTATTTAAGGGGATGCTGTCTATTCCAAATATCTGAGGGGTATTCTTCTCAGAAGTTCACATCCCAGAGACTTCAGAAGAAAATCTCCGCACTGCGGCTCCTCTTCTCAACATACTCACCTCTTGAGTATTTGCATCTTAAACCATCAAGTGCAAGCATCCCTGAATCTCAGGTTTAGGATATAAACATTATATAAAGAATTAATTTGGTTGACAATAAGACAAAACAATGTTTTGCTGTAAGAAGCTGTTAAGGAGGGAAAAAAGTCACAGACTATGTTGAAGAATTTAAGATACAGAATAAACATACATTTTTTTCTTCATACTTTTATCAAATCCATGTCTAAGATCAAGTACCTTCCTGATGCTCCATTCCTCTGCCTTTATAAGAATATAGTTTATAAGGCATAAAATTCATATATCATTTCTTCACATTTTACGTACGTTGGCCAAATTCTCATGAAAATGCATAGGCTTGGCTGAGTTTAACAATCCTAACTCTTAACAAGCTTTCATTCCACATTTAGAAAAGTTATGCACCCAAAAAGAGTAAGCTATAATTGATAGCTGACTATCATTTTGATGATCAGATTCAAAGTGGAAATGAAGAAGATGAGAACTACCTTGGCTGGTCTGGACTGCCATCCTTGCAGTCAGACAAGAAGGATGTTCGCCTCTTTACAATTTATAACCTGATGCGCTGCACGTGTCGAGATGCTCAAAAGGTTGAGACCGCTCTCAAGATGGTGAAGTGCAAACTATTAAAGCAAAATGACTGCTGAGCCCTTTTCATGACACCTGTTCCTGAGATGTTGTTTCATGATATGTTGCTGTAAATTTTCTTTAATTTTTTTAATCTCCTTTAAATACACTGTTGGTGTGACAGTTCTCTTCTTTTTTAAATAAAAATGACTCCATGTATGTGACCACCTGAGAAGCCAATTGGTCACAATTGCCCCATATCATTTAATAAAAAAAAAGTATGCAAATAATTGACATCTTCGAATCAGATATTTCACAAATAACAGCACTTTGGCATGCAACTAACACATTTCACAACTAGTGTAGCAATTTGAGAATATAAATGTGTGTCAAATTATTAGAATCTAGGAGGGACAATTTCTACAAATCTCTTTTAGTCACTCTATTCCAAAACTTGGAATTCCTGGGATCATTAATGGAAGGTGGACACTCCTGGCATTGCCACAGTTAAGGGTCTCACAGACAACACAGGTGCGAGGGACTACATAACCTAGTGTTTCTTGGGATACAAATACGAAGCTATCTACTGATTTCACTATGACTGCCTTCAAGCTGCTCCCCTGAATTTTTGTTTCCTTAGCATCTTCTCAACCAACTTGATCTGTTCTCTTCATGCTGTACCTGACAAGCCTTCTCCGGATGGTGTCCAATTTAACCTCCTTTTTACGCTACTTAGTGTTTCCCTTTCGTCCTCTACTGGGTTAAGTTGCATAACACAAAATAAAAGGTATAAATTCCCTGTGAAATTTATTTCCTTTCACTTTTCTGGATTTCTGCTCCCTCTTCCGCCATGATCCCTGAGCCTGGGGAGACAGAATATGATATAGATGTTTTATTTGGAGCTGAACACTCCTTAGTCTTTCGTTCTTTGCACATTGACTAATTGGGACTTCTGTGTTAATACCTATGTGCGGCAAAAAGAGGCTCCTGCGGTGAGTATATAGAGATCCAGATCTATGGCTATTAAGATAAGAATTAGGAAGGGAAATTTAACATATGTCTATTTATCAGAAAGATATTAATTTCTTTCCTATGCCTTCTGGAATAGTCATCCAGGACTTTGGGGCCCAGGTCACAGTACCAGGAATGAATTTTGTTTAGTGGAGAGGGATTTAAATCCAATCATAAAATTATTAGCTACTCTTATATCGCAGGTGCCACTTTTGCTCCACTGTATATATTGTGACAGGTTGCATATATTGGAGGTTGCAATGTTGTTCACAGCTGATAAAACTTTTGATAACATTTCTTCTGATAATATCTACACTGCTTTCTTCTCTCATTATGAAAACTAGCCTATATAGATGAAGCTTACAACTGGGAACCAGTTGTTCTCTGTGTCCTCTGACTCAAATATATGATGTCTAAGCAATATGGTTACACTGTCAAGTTCTAGGCGGTAATCAAAAGCAGTAGCAATAGCATGTGCAGATGAAAACATCAAAAAGAGGCAACCCATATCTGGCAGTGGGCTTTTCAATTGATACGCTTGTTGTCTAGCAGAAGCATTAGATGCCAGTTATATGGTAACTCTATTTTTAACTCCTTTAATATATTTATATGTGTGCATTTTAATAAGTTTCTACAGTTATAGATTTCCAAAGAACATGTTCAAAGTCTTTAGCTTTAGTTAACCCTCCTCATACTCCTCCTTCTATTCTGTTCTCCTATCGTCGAATTCATTTCAATTTTCCTGTCCTATTATTTTCCTTTACCCTTCATACAATTTACATTATATTTTACTTCCCTTGAATTATCCCCCATAGTAACTTAATAGTTTTCTGGCTTGTGTAGCTATTCTAGTTTAAGTACACACACACACACACACACACACACA